>NC_133650.1:54712733-55024744 GCF_009905375.1 Apium graveolens
AGAAAAAGAGTTAGTTATGTTCCATCAAACTCAGAAGGATAGAAATAATGCTTTTTATGTTAGGGATGAAGTGCTAAAAATGAATGAATCTCTAAAAACTGAGTTAGAAAAGGAAAGAGAGATAATCAGGACTTGGACTAACTATGGCAGAACAACTCAAAATTTGCTAAGTAGTGAAAATTGGAAAGAGGGCTTAGGTTATGGAGAGGATAAGAATGATAAAGGAACTGTAGAAATTAAGCCTGTTATTAAGCAAAAGGCAAAGTTAAAACCTTTTAAGTTTGTAACTGTAAAGTCTGATAATGAGAAATCAGAAGTTAAAGTGGAATTAACTTCTGACAAACTAAAACAGGAAAATACTGCTGAAGTAAACGTAGGCTTAATGACTAAGAAGCAGCTTAAGCATAATCTGAAAAATGTTAAGAATGCAAACAATGTTAAATCACCTAGGAAAAATAGGAATGGAAAGGAAGGTGCAAATAAAGGCAATGATTATAAACTTGTTCCTGATGCTCCTAGGAAAACATGTCATAACTGTGGAAGTTCTAACCATCTGGCTTCTTTTTGCAGGAAGAATAAGAACATAAACTCCTTACCTTCAAAATCAGGAGTTAAGAGTCAGTCTGTTAGATTTAAACCACAAAATCCTTGTTTTCATTGTGGTAGTTTATGGCATTCCATTTATACTTGTAAGGAATATCATAGTTTGTACTATGATTATTATCAATTAAAACCTTCTTTGAAGAAAGTTTCCATTGTTCTTTCTAGTGTAAATTCTGATTCAAAGTCTGATACTGTAAGTTCTGATAAGAAAAATGTTAACATAAATTCTGATGCTAAATCCGCTGTAAATGTTAATAAACTTGATAAGGCCAAAGGATCCAAGCAAGTATGGGTCCTTAAAACTAATAATTAATGGTCTTTGTGATTGCAGGGCAACAGGAAAAATATCCTAGTTCTGGACAGTGGATGTTCAGGACATATGACTGGAAATAAAGCCCTGCTATCAGACTTTGTGGAGAAAGCTGGCCCAAGTGTTTCTTATGGAGATGGCAACATTGGAAAAACATTGGGATATGGAAATATCAATCTTGGGAATGTCATCATTAAAGATGGAGCTCTGGTCTCAGGACTTAAACATAATCTGCTGAGTATAAGTCAAATCTGTGACAGAGGTTATCATGTTGATTTCTTTGAAGAACACTGTGAAGTTGTGAGTAAATCCAAAGGCAAAGTTGTTCTAAAAGGATACAGGTGTGGTAACATTTATGAAGCTAAGCTTTCAACAAGCATTGATGGTTCTGCAATCTGTCTGATGAGTAGAGCATCAATTGAAGAAAGCTAAAATTGGCACAAGAAACTCTCTCATTTAAATTTCAACAATATAAATGATCTTGTCAAGAAAGATCTTGTGAGAGGACTGCCAAAGTCAGTATTTGCTCCTGATGGCCTTTGTGATTCTTGTTAGAAGGCCAAGCAAAGAAAATCTTCATTCAAGAGCAAGACTGAATCATCAATTCTTGAGCCTTATCATCTACTACATGTTGATCTATTTAGTCCAGTGAATGTCATGTCTATTGCAAAGAGGAAATATGCATTGGTCATAGTGGATGAGTTCACCAGATACACATGGGTGTATTTCTTGCACACAAAAAGTGAAACTGCATCTATCTTGATTGATCATGTCAAACATCTGGATAAATTGGTCAAAGATTCTATGAAAACAATAAGGAGTGATAATGGCACTGAGTTCAAGAATTTGATAATGGAAGAGTTCTGCAAAAACCATGGAATTAAGCAGGAATTTTCTGCTCCTGGAACTCCACAGCAAAATGGAGTTGTTGAAAGGAAGAATAGAACTCTCATTGAAGCTGCACGTACAATGCTTGAAGAAGCAAAGCTTCCAACCTATTTCTGGACTGAAGCTGTGCAGACTGCTTGTTTTACTCAAAATGCAACACTCGTTAACAAGCAAGGAAAAACATCATATGAGATGGTGAAGAAAAAGAAGCCAAATCTGAAGTACTTTCATGTATTTGGATGCAAGTGTTTTGTTCTCAAGACTCATCCTGAACAGCTATCCAAGTTTGATCTAAAAGCTGATGAAGGAATATTTGTTGGTTATCCACTTTCCACAAAAGCCTTCAGAGTCTATAATTTGAGAACAAAAGTGGTCATGGAATCTATCAATGTATCTTTTGATGACAAGAAGATTACTGGTCTTGAAGATTTTATTGACCATGATCAGCTGAGATTTGAAAATGAAGACTCAAATTCTGATACTGAAAATCCTGACAGTCTAAGTCCTGATATTGTAAACTCTGATGGATTAAACTCTGATGTTATTGAAACTGTGGTGACTACACCAAAGGAAGATGCACCTATGTAGGGGGAGCATACTCAAGATCTTACCACATCTCAAAAAACATCAGAACATACATCTGGCTCTTCAAGTTCTGATTCGTCAAGTTCTGATAAGCCAAGTTCTGATAGTGCTGAAAATCTAAATTCTGAAGAATCCAACTCAGAGAGCATAGTTTCAGGGGGAGCATCAGAAAATGAAAATGAAGACAACATGGATCATGGGGGAGCATCCATTTCTAGAGAAAACCTTCCATCTGCAAGGAAGTGGACTAAATCATATACACCTGATTTGATAATTGGAAATCCTGATGCAGGTGTTAGAACTAGAACAGGTACTGTTAGGAATATATGTGCATTAGTTTGATGATATGTTTAACAAAACACTTAAGTAGAAATCTAGTGTTTGTAGCCTCAACGGATAAGACCATTTTGGCTATCCGTTGATGGTGTAGCTTTACTTAGAAATAAGTCTAGTGTTGTAGCACATTTCAGTCTCTGAATTTGAGATATAAATTCTTAAATGTTGAGGGAAATTATAAGTCATGTTGACTACTAGAGGATATGCAGATAGGAAGGCCAGTTGTAAGTATTTCATGCCTTGTAATTTTGTATAAATGAAATGGTGTCAACGGATAACTTAAAGACCTTCAACGGATGAGAAACAAAGCTTCAACAGATGTCTCTAAAGCTTCAACGGATAACATCCTTCAACGGATGAGTGCATCAACGGATAGAGCTTCAACTGCTAACACATCAACGGATAAAGCCATCAACGGATGAAGGCTTCAACGGATGTTCTGTTAAATAGCAGTTGACAAGTGGTAGTTGTACCTACAAACAGAGGCACATGGGTTGACAGAGACAACTGAGATGTGGTAGCCTATTTCAGGAACATCAGAAAAAGCAGCCGTTCTACTCTAGTACAAAGAGGCAATAGTCAACAAAGTACTTGAGTGATATGGAGAAGAAACAAGTGGAGAACTTATTTTATTATTGTATTTTTATCTTTGTCTTCACTTGTACACTTGGTGATATATAAACCAAGTAGCAGCTAGTAATTAGTAGAGAATTTTTCCAGAGCTGTTTAGAAAAATCTTGAGAGAAAAATTATCTAGTTTGTACTAGGACGCAGCTGTGATCAACTTCTTGAATCACAGATTTTCTGAAATACCATCTCTGGTGGAACAACAATCCACCAGAAAAGTTTTTAAGGTCTGTTGTGTTCTTTACATTAGTGCTTGAATATATATCTGTCTGTATTAGCTTAAAGCAATTCACACACTTGTTTATCTTGAACACAAAGCCTTTAAAACTGCTCAAAACTTGAAAAAGTTTTGAGATTTACATTCAACCCCCTTCTGTAAATCTCATTGTTAGTCCACTAGGAATAACAATTGGTATCAGAGCAGGCTCTTGACACACAAAGAGTTTAAAGATCTTGGAAACTAACAAAGATGAGTAAGAAAGATATTGGAGTAAAAATCCCAGTTCTTGACAAAGACAGTTATCACCATTGGAAGGTGAAAATGCACCTTCATCTACTCTCCCAAGATGAAGGTTATGTAAACTGCATTGAGAATGGTCCTCACATTCCCCACAAAGTAGCCACAGTTGCTATGACCACAATTGCTGTTGGTCAATCCATTCCAAAACCTAGAGCAGAATGGACAATGGAAGACACAGAAGAAGTCCACAAGGATAAGAAGGCTATGAACATTTTGTTTAATGGTCTTGAAAAGAATATGTTTGATAATGTGATAAATTGCACAACTGCCAAAGAGGTTTGGGACACAGTTCAGCTACTGTGTGAAGGTACAGAACAAGTAAAAGAAAACAAAATGCAGCTTCTCATTCAACAGTATGAGTATTTTCATTTTGAAGAAAATGAATCTTTAAATGACACATTCAATAGATTCCAAAAGCTGTTGAATGGACTGAAGCTGTATGGTAGAGTGTACCAGGTGAAGGATTCAAATCTTAAATTTTTAAGATCCTTGCCAAAGGAATGGAAACCCATGACTGTCTCCTTGAGAAACTCTCAAGATTATAAGGACTTCACTCTTGAAAGATTATATGGAATCTTGAAGACTTATGAACTAGAGCTGGAATAGGATGAGGTATTGGAGAAGGGAAGAAAGAAAGGAGGTTCAGTTGCCTTGGTAGCTGAAAATGAGAAAGAATGCAGACAAGAAACTGTGAGATCTACATCAAACTCCAAAGATGGCACAAGCAAATCAGAACCAAGCAAGGGTAAGGAGCAAGTTGTTGAGAATGAAGACAACTCCAGCCAAGATGACTCTGATGGTATTGATGAGCATCTTGCATTTCTGTCCAGGAGATTTGCAAAGATAAAATTTAGGAAAAACACTAGAGCCACTAAACCTCATAAGAACATGGTGGACAAATCCAAGTTCAAGTGTTTCAATTGTGGTATAAGTGGACACTTTGCAAGTGAGTGCAGAAAGCCAACTTCTGAAAAGAAGAAATTTGACCAAGTAGATTACAAAAAGAAATATTTTGATCTGCTCAAGCAAAAGGAGAGGGCTTTCATTACTCAAGAAAAAGACTGGGCAGCTGATGGAGAAGAAGAGGATGAAGATGTGGAATATGTCAACTTGGCTCTCATGGTTGATTCTGAGGAAAATGAAGTTAGTTCATCAAGCAACCAGGTAATCACTACTGATTTAACATAGCTTACTAAAGAAGAGTGCAATGATGCTTTTAATGACATGTCTACTGAATTGTATCATTTGCGTGTGTCTCTTAAATCTCTTGCTAAAGAAAATAGTAGGATTAAAGAGAACAATCTGTTTTTAAGTAATAGAAATGTTGTGTTAGAAGATAAGTTGATTGACCTAGAGAAAACTAAGCTACATTGTATATCTGTTGAAAATGAACTAGCTGAATCTGTTAAGAAAGTAGAAATACTTTCCAATCAATTAGAGAGAGAGCAAGAGGTGATTAAAGCCTGGAAGACATCTAGGGATGTTAGTGCTCAAATTTCCAAGGTCCAAGGAATTGAATCATTCTGTGAGACTGCCTGGGATAAAAACAAAAAGAAACTGGAATTAATTGATGAGCTGTCAACGGATGTGGAATCAACGGATGATGAAAATTATCCGTTGAAGGAAGAAAAGGAGCATCCGTTGAAGGTTCCTCAATTAAAACAGGCAGATGTTTCTAAAAGTGAAAATCTAAAGAAACTCAACAAAAAGTTTGGTTCAACTTCCAAGAACTTTGTCAAAGAAGAAGCAAACACATCCAAAGATTTCAGTAAGGTGAATATAGGACACATGACCTTAGAACAATTAAAGAATAGGCTCAAAGTGGTTGAGGATAAAAAGGAAACTAAAAGGAAATGTAATAGAAATGGGAAGGTAGGGGTTAACAAACATAACAATTACACACCTGATAAGTATGCTCCTAGAAAAAGCTGTGTGCATTGTAGTAGTGTTAATCATCTATCTGCTAATTGCAAATCTATTAAGAAAACTCCCATACCTGTGCCCTCTTCCATGCCTAATATGTCTGCATCACCTCTGCATGCTATGCCTGTTATGTCTCAACAGAATCCTTATGCGCATTTTGCAAACATGCCATATTTTAACAATCCTTATCTTGCTGCATTTAGTATGCCTCAAATGCCATACAATATGCCAATATGGAATAACATGCTTGCACAATCCATGCCTTATCAAATTCCAAATGTGCTAAATGATTCTGTGACTAACCCTACACCTCAACCAACTACATCTAAGATCAAGGTTGACTCAAAGTTACCTAAGTCTAAAGATGCAGGAGGAATGAAGTCTAGGAGAAAGGCTAACAAGAATGGACCCAAGGAAACTTGGGTACCAAAATCAACTTGATTGATTTTATGGTGTGCAGGGAAAAAGAAGAAATCTATGGTACTTGGACAGTGGCTGTTCAAGACACATGACAGGAGATTTCTCCCTGCTTACAGAGTTTAAGGAGAGAGCTGGCCCGAGCATAACATTTGGAGATGACAGCAAAGGGTTTACTATGGGATATGGCTTGATTTCAACAAGGAATGTCATAATTGATGAAGTTGCATTAGTTGATGGTCTCAAGCACAACTTACTGAGCATCAGTCAACTATGTGATAGAGGGAATACAATTTCCTTCAATTCAGAAGCCTGTGTTGTCACCAGTAAGAAAGACAACAAAGTGGTTCTAACTGGAGTTAGAAAAGGAAATGTGTACTTAGCTGACTTCAACTCTACATATGCAGAATCTATTACTTGTCTCTTCAGCAAAGCAAGTTCAGCTGAAGGTTGGCTATGGCACAAGAAGCTATCCCATTTGAATTTCAAGATAATGAATGATCTAGTCAAAAAGGACTTAGTTAGAGGAATTCCTCTTGTTGAATTCTCAAGGGATGGTTTGTGTGATGCTTGTCAGAAAGGAAAACAAAGGAAAGCATCATTCAAAAAGAAGCTTGAAACAATAATTGATGAACCATTACAGCTGCTACATATGGATTTGTTTGGACCAGTCAATGTATTGTCAATTGTAAGAAAAAGATATTGCTTGGTGATTGTAGATGATTTCTCAAAGTTTTCATGGGTCTATTTTCTTGGATCAAAGGATGAAGCAAGTGAAATCATTATCAATCACATCAGGCAAGTCAATAATCATCCTGACTTGAAGGTTAGGAATATCAGGAGTGACAATGGAACTGAGTTCAAGAATTTGACAATGAGGCTATTCTGTGAAGAAAATGGAATCATGCATGAGTTCTCAGCTCCAAGAACACCTCAACAAAATGGGGTAGTTGAAAGAAAGAACAGATCTTTAATTGAGGCTGCTAGAACAATGCTTGAAGAATCAAAGTTACCAACATATTTTTGGGCTGAAGCTGTTAATTGTGCCTGCTACACTCAGAATATTTCTTTGATCAATCAAGCTAAAGGCATGACTCCTTATCAGTTGTTCAAGAGAAGAAAACCAACTCTAAACTTTCTTCATGTCTTTGGATGTAAATGCTTTATACTGAGAAATTAATCTGACCATAAAGGGAAGTTTGATGCAAAGGCTGATGAAGGGATATTTGTTGGTTACTCAGCTGGAAAATCTTATAGGGTCTATAATCTAAGAACCAACGTTGTTATGGAATCTGTGCATGTTGTGTTTGATGATAAAAAGATTATGGACTAATAGATGAGGGACACCATGAAAGACTCAAATTTGACAACATTGAGATATATTGTGATGATAGTGAAGAGGAGATTGATGGAGATGACACTTCAAAAGGGATTCAAGATATGCCCTTGGATAATGCACAGAATTCTGCATCCGTTGAAAGAGGCAATGCAGTATCCGTTGAAAGACATAGTGCATCATCCGTTGAAGTACATAATGAAGCATCCGTTGATCATAGTTCATCAACGGATAATCGATTTACATCATCAGTTGATAGAACTCCAAGTTTCCTGCAAAGGACCAACAACTCAGGGGGAGTTTCAACTGATCAACACTCTATCTCACATCACGACAATACTGAGGCCACCTCATCTAGAGCACATCTTCCACCTGAAAGGAAATGGACCAAGAATCATCCCTTTGAACTGATCATTGGTGATGCATCATCTAAAGTGCAAACAAGAAAAGCTACTCAAAATGAATGTCTGTATAGTAGTTTTCAATCTCAGGAGGAACCTAAGAAAGTGGAAGAAGCCTTAATGGATCCAGATTGGATATTAGCTATGCAGGAAGAGCTGAACCAATTTGAGAGAAACAAAGTTTGGAAGCTGGTACCCAAGCCAAAGAACAAGAGTTCCATTGACACAAAATGGGTATTCAGAAATAAGATGGATGAAAATGGCATTGTCATAAGGAATAAAGCCAGATTGGTTGCTAAAGGCTATTCTCAACAAGAGGGAATAGATTTTGATGAAACATTTGCTCCAGTTGCAAGACTTGAAGCCATCAGAATCTTTCTAGCCTATGCAGCTAATGCCAATTTCAAAGTCTATCAGATGGATGTCAAGAGTGCATTTCTAAATGGGGAATTGGAGGAAGAAGTTTATGTAAGCCAACCTCCAGGTTTTGAAGATCAAAATTTTCCAGACCATGTGTATTATCTGTTGAAAGCACTCTATGGACTAAAGCAAGCACCTAGAGCCTGGTATGAGACTTTATCAAAGTTCCTTCTAGATAATCATTTCACAAGAGGTACTGTTGACAAAACTCTCTTCTTTAGAAATGTTAATGGCTCTAAGATACTTGTACAAATTTATGTAGATGATATTATATTTGGATCTACATATGATAAGCTTTGTAAAAAGTTTGCTAAATTAATGCAACGTAAATATGAAATGAGCGTGATGGGAGAGCTAACTTACTTTCTTGGGTTACAAGTAAAACAAGTTAGTAGTGGAATTTTCATTAGTCAAACTAAATATATTTATGATCTTTTAAAGAAGTTTGACTTAATGGATTGTTCACCTGCAAAAACTCCCATGGCCACTACCACTAAGCTTGAATTAAACAAGGCTGAAAAGTCTGTGGATATTACAAGTTATAGAGGCATGGTTGGCTCACTTTTATATTTAACTGCTAGTAGACCTGATATAATGTTTTCTACATGTCTCTGTGCTAGATTTCAAGCTGACCCTAAAGAATCTCACTTAGTGGCCATTAAAAGAATTTTCAGATATCTCAAGGGGACTCCAAATCTAGGAATTTGGTACCCTAGAGAGTCTGGTTTTGATCTAATTGGCTACTCAGATGCAGATTATGCAGGTTGCAAAATAGACAGGAAAAGCACAACGGGCACCTGTCAATTTCTAGGGAACAAGCTTGTATCATGGTTCAGCAAGAAGCAGAATTCTGTTTCCACATCAACAGCTGAAGCTGAGTACATTGCAGCTGGTAGTTGCTGTGCACAAATACTATGGATGAGGAACCAGTTATTTGACTATGGTATGACTGTTGACAAAATTCCAATATTTTGTGACAACACAAGTGCCATTGCCATTACTGAAAATCCAGTGCAGCACTCAAGAACCAAGCACATTGATATCAAGTACCACTTCATTAGGGAACATGTGATGAAAGGTACAGTGGAACTTCATTTTGTTCCAAGTGAACAACAAATTGCAGACATATTTACCAAGCCACTTGATGAATCCACATTCACAAGATTGGTAAGTGAGCTAGGTATGCTTAATTACTCTTAAAATTCATGTCCTTATTGCAATTTGAATTGAAGCCTGAAATGTATTAGCTGCAAGAACAAATTTGATTTTTAACACAGATTATTCCATCAACGGATATTCCCTATCCGTTGAAAGTCAAAATTGTTCTGTCAACGGATGTTCATTATCCGTTGAAAGTCATATACATTTCTGGAATTTTTATCCGTCAACGGATAAAACTGAAGTGCTCTTCAACGGATGACAGTTTACCTTATCCGTTGAAATATCACATCAGTCGATTCAGGTGTTTCACAGCCGTTGATTCTATTGTCTTAACCGTTGATACTCATACATACAGCTGTATGTATTTGTTTTAAAGGTAGTTTTTAGAATACTTACAGTTTATTCTTAAACGGCTGAAATTCACTTACATATATTTATTGTTTAATCTCTTATTTATGCTTTTTAATTTGAGAAAGTATATAAGCCCTTCTGATTTTTCATTTTTTACTTTACGCTTTCTTGAAATTTCAAAGCTTTTACCATTTTCTCTCTGCAAAACCTTCAAGTTATTCTCTGCAAATTCTACTCACAACAATGGCACCAGTAGTAAAGATTATGTCTCAATCCGGATTCATCTATGAGAAGAACAATTTCATAGCTTTGGTAGAAAAGAATGAAGCCCACTCCGATTATCACAAAATGATGGACTTCATCAAAAACTGTAAACTTAGCTATGCAATGCTGGAAGCCCCAACGATTTACTGTGAAGTAGTTGAGGAGATTTGGACAACTGCTGAGTTCAACTCAATAGATATGACTATCTCCTTCACTCTCAAAGGTAAAAATCACTGTGTTAACTATGATGATTTACTAGCATGTTTTAAATTACCTGAGAACAATGTCATGACACCACACACTGATAATGATGTATCCAGCATGTTAGATTCCATAGGTTATTCTCTTAACTCTGCTAGTTTAGGGAGTATTAAAAGAAAAGGCCTTAGGAAAGAATGGAGTTTTCTTGGGGATGCCTTTATCAAGGTTTTCTCTGGGAAAATTAGCAATTTTGATGCCATAACTTCATCTCTTGTTAATATGCTCTATATGCTTATTTCTGATAGGTATTTTAACTTTAGCAATTATGTTATGCTAGAATTGGGTACTAGATTAGGTAACAAAGCTAATAGACCTAATAACATCTATTATGCTAGATTCTTTATGTTATTGGCTAACCATGTTGCTGAAGGTTTGGTCATAACCAATGAGAATAACAAACTCAAGTGCTGGGCACAAGAGAAAAGAGTTCTTACAGATTTATTGATAATGGATCTCAACAGCAGTGTACCATTGGTATATTTACCAATCATGGATGCACCTCAGGTAAGTGAGGTAATTGTTTCTACAACTCCTACTTCTTCCAACCCCTCTATTTCTTTATCTTCTAGTGTGGCCATGGAATCTGTGATAATGCCCCAACAGATTCCTACCAAGGTCACCAAAACTAAACTTTCAAAATCAAAGACAAAGAAAACCACCTCTGTTGTTTCTCAAAAGACAATAGTTGTAACACCTACCCTTAACCCTGAGGGGAGTGAACAGGGTGTGAGTGGTGAGGGGAGGGGTGAACATCAAAGAAACCCCCAGGATAAGGAAGGAGAGATAAGTGTTTCCCAAGCTAGCCAAACCATAGTTTCTCAAAAAGCTGTGGTGGTTGAAAAGGTTACTAGCACATCCCTAGCTGCATTCTCCCAAAAGGATGTAACTATTAAAAATAGTTCCCAACCAGGAACACAGAACAAATGAGGGAGGGACACTAAAGCCAAACACTCACCAACAAAAGCCTTTATTAGAAGAAAGAGAGCAAGAACCCAATCTTCTACACAGGGTGCACACACTTCACAGATACATCCATCTATATCTATGCCTTCTCAAACTCAGTTTGATGTGGCTCCAACAAATGTGGAGTCACAGCCCCATTCTCTCACAATTAACACACATCAATCACCACACACTTCTTCACCATCTCTAGATATGGATATGTTATTCCCATCAATTTCTGATTCTCCCTCTTTACAACTCAGGGAGGAGCCCCACTCAAATACAGGTGATCATCATCTTTTAGATGATTTGTTGGATCACCCGCAAATTCTTTCAGATGTAATTGAAGGATCTGTGTCACCAAAACTCAAATCAATCCACACAGATTCAACAGTTATATCACTTTCAATTTCTACTTCTTTTCCTTCTTCAACGGATATCACTCATTCGTTGACAAGTGGTTGTTCTTCAACGGATAAGCTTAACAGTAGTTATCCGTTGATACCATCAGTGTCACCTTCAACGGCTATTTCATATCCGTTGATAGTCTCTACATACACAACTGAAACAATTCCAAGTGTAGAAGACTTGATTACTGTACAATCACTTCTAGGACTGAGGGAAGGGAGTGACAATTTGAGTGAGAGGCTGGGTTGCTCCCAGGCAAAAGGAGAGATTGAGAGCTCAAACATGCATGCTATTTTTTCCAGCATGGCAAAAGTAAGTGAGAGGAGTACCACCTTAGTAGGTGAAGGTGAGGGAGTGAGTTGTGTGAGCCAGGGGGAGCCCCTGATGCAAGAACATAGAGAAAATGAGAGAAAGGCAGGTACAGCAGAAATAAGGATGGATCCAACCATTGCTAGTGAGTCAATGATTGTGAATGATGCTGAAAAGGAAAGACAATTTCAGCAACATTACAAAGCTGTTATTGATAACATTTCCTTGGATGCTGACACTTTTACTCATCCTGTTTCAGCCTATCAATTATTGGCTGCACAGGGCAATGTGGAGGCAGACAAGACACTACATCTAGTACATACAACAGCATCTCTTCAAAGGGACAAAGCTGCTATTAACAAGATGCCTTCAACAGCTGGTGAGTCATTTGAAGAATTTGGAGTAAATTCTGATGATGATGACTTTATTTCTTCTGATGGAAGCATGAACTTAGGGGGAGAAGAAGGCCCTAGTTCTATTCCAAATCTACCTGAATGGGCCTTCACAAAGGAGTCTACAACAGGGCAATTCAATGTCTCCTTAGTCAAACAAATCAGTACTATCAAACAGGCCATTCAGAAAACTTCTCATGCTGGTATAAAGGCTATCCTTACAGCTCACTTGGACTCACTGCATCTCATGAAGTTGCAGCAAGTAAGACAGAATCTGAGTGTGGATGAACTCAGAAAGGATATTGCTGACTTGAAATCCTACAATTCTGAAAAATTGGATTCAGTCATGCCCTATGGTACAATGCAGGACATTTTGTTGAGATTGAAAAAGGAATCACATACTGAAAAGAGGCTGGCCAAATTGGAAGACAGAGTTCAAGTTATTGAAGATTCTGTGGCCACCATTCTTCACAACCAACAATCTCAAACAAATCTACTTATGCAGCTGGCAAAAGCACAGGGCTTGACCCCTCTCCTTGATGATAACAAAAAGGGGGAGAGTAAAAGGGAAGGGGAATGAGAGCCATCTACAAAAATCCAAATATCTAAAGTGCTAGTTCCTGCCATCACTACTTCTCCAATCATTCAAATCAAAGGAAAGCCTGATGGAATTGATTTAATCCAGCTAGCAGCAGCTGAAATTCAAGTGAAAGAGCAAAGGAGGAGAATTGATGAAAGGATGCAACAACTGTTTGGCTCTACACAAGATAAATCAATATCTGTGAAATATAGCACAAAGGTTGAACCAATCAATATGGAGCACAAGCCAGAAAGGAGAAATAAGGTTGGAGAGACTTCTTTCAAGAATCTAAAACCTATGGTTCTCAAGCCCAACACTAGATCCAGCAAGGACTCCACAAAGAACCCTCTAGACTTTGCTCAGATGAAAGAAGTGGACTTTCCTCTTCCAAAGCCTGATGAAGACAAAGTTTTGGGTACTAGCATCATAAAACACAAGGAGACCATGGATGAGGCAGTAAGGAGAAACATGGCTATTATCTTTAGAGAGGGAAAGAGCATATGTGTGATGCAAGGACATCCCAAATTCTCAATAGCCAAGAGGGAAGAAACCAAAAGGTTAAAGAAAGAAGCTGAAAAACTCAAGGCTGACAAAAGAGCACAAGCAAAGCTTGAACAAAAGCTAAAGTCAAGTCTAGTTGAAAATGAGAAAGGAATTGAAGTTAGGGGTGAAGACAAGATTGCAAACTTAGATGAGGTTTTTGGGAGTATATTTGGTGAAAGTATGGAGGAAAAAGAGGAATGGCAGAAGGGAAACAGAAGAAAGGCCAAGGCACATAGAAGGAGTGAAGGCAACACTGAAGAAACTAAATCTCTACCTTCCATACCTGAACCCTTTGTTGTTGATCCCACTATAAACATCCATGGTGAACCAATCATCCCAAAAGAGGAACCTATTGATTGGGACACCATCAATTTGCCTACCTTTTTAACCACTCTTCCACTACCAAAGAAACAGAAAAGAAAATCCAAATCTACACCTCCCCTAAACTCTAAGAAATTCACTCAAAAACATAAACCTAACCCTAAGCCACCCATTTCTAAAGATGATTATGTTCACATCTGTGACATAAAAGAAATTTCAGACATTGAACTCTATCTGGATGAGCTGGAGGATGTAAGGGGAATTGCTGCTTACAGACAGCTACCAGAGAGATTGGTGTTCAGATACAAAGGAGCTGGGGAAAGAACATGGCCTCTCTACAGGATTCTGAATGAAGGCTACTCTACCTTGATCAGAGTCTTTTCAGCCATACAAAAGGATTCTGGCTTTACTAGGACTGCCAAGACTGAAATTCTCAACAAGATTGCCAACATAAGGAAAACTTGGAGGGAGCCCAATGCCTTGCCCATAACCTTACTTTTTCAAGAAAGGGGAACTACAATTCACAAATCACCTCATTGGTTGATGGAATTCAGAGATGATGAAGGAGTCAGAAGATTTTTCAGACTTGAAGACCAACTCAAGATTGCCAGCAATGAAACTCTCAAAGAAATGCAATCTAAGTTGGATATCAGTGATGAAGATGAAGCTGAATTCTTCAGACAACTCCAACTCCAAATTGAGGAAAATGACAAAGGGCTAGGAAAGAAAATCAGGGATCAAAGAAGAAAAAGATGATTTGCTCAGGCTAGAGGAGCATCCTTGGAAATACTGTAAATCTTCAATTACCTTCTAGTACATACACTTTTGCAGCACTTTTGAATTTCTACTTAGTTTCAGTTCATATATTTGTTAAGTGTTTTGTTATCATCAAGTTAACCTTGAATTTATGTCTACAATTCTTATAGACATAAATAGGGGGAGATTGTTAGGAATATATGTGCATTAGTTTGATGATATGTTTAACAAAACACTTAAGTAGAAACCTAGTGTTTGTAGCCTCAACGGATAAGACCATTTTGGCTATCCGTTGATGGTGTAGCTTTACTTAGAAATAAGTCTAGTGTTGTAGCACATTTCAGTCTCTGAATTTGATACATAAATTCTTAAATGTTGAGGGAAATTATAAGTCATGTTGACTACTAGAGGATATGCAGATAGGAAGGCCAATTGTAAGTATTTCATGCCTTATAATTTTGTATAAATGAAATGGTGTCAACGGATAACTTAAAGACCTTCAACGGATGAGAAACAAAGCTTCAACGGATGTCTCTAAAGCTTCAACAGATAACATCCTTCAACGGATGAGTGCATCAACGGATAGAGCTTCAACTGCTAACACATCAACGGATAAAGCCATCAACGGATGAAGGCTTCAACGGATGTTCTGTTAAATAGCAGTTGGGAAGTGGTAGTTGTACCTACAAACAGAGGCACATGGGTTGACAGAGACAACTGAGATGTGGTAGCCTATTTCAGGAACATCAGAAAAAGCAGCCGTTCTACTCTAGTACAAAGAGGCAATAGTCAACAAAGTACTTGAGTGATATGGAGAAGAAACAAGTGGAGAACTTATTTTATTATTGTATTTTTATCTTTGTCTTCACTTGTACACTTGGTGATATATAAACCAAGTAGCAGCTAGTAATTAGTAGAGAATTTTTCCAGAGCTGTTTAGAAAAATCTTGGGAGAAAATTATCTAGTTTGTACTAGGACGCAGCTGTGATCAACTTCTTGAATCACAGATTTTCTGAAATACCATCTCTGGTGGAACAACAATCCACCAGAAAAGTTTTTAAGGTCTGTTGTGTTCTTTACATTAGTGTTTGAATATATATTTGTCTGTATTAGCTTAAAGCAATTCACACACTTGTTTATCTTGAACACAAAGCCTTTAAAACTGCTCAAAACTTGAAAAAGTTTTGAGATTTACATTCAACCCCCCTTCTGTAAATCTCATTTTTAGTCCACTAGGAATAACAGGTACTTCAAACGAATGTCTTTACAATTCTTTTCTCTCTCAGAATGAGCCAATGAAAGTGGAAGAAGCTCTTCAAGATGCTGATAGGATGCAAGCAATGCCGGAATAGTTAAATGAATTTGAAAGAAACAAAGTCTGGACCCTAGTGCCAAGACCAAAGAATAGATCTGTTGTTGGTACAAAGTGTGTATTCAGAAACAAAACTGACAGTGATGGTATAATTACAAGGAATAAGGCAAGGCTGGTTGCAAAAGGATATTCTCAACAGGAGGGATTTGATTATGATGAAACATTTGCACCAGTTGCTAGGTTAGAAGCCATAAGGATATTTTCGGCTTATGCTGCTCACAAAAAGTTTACTGTCTTTCAAATGGATGTGAAAAGTGCTTTTCTCAATGGTGAATTGGAGGAGGAAGTATATGTTGAACAACCTACAGGCTTTGTAGACTCCAAACATCCAGATTATGTCTACAGGCTTGATAAAGCACTTTATGGACTTAAGCAAGCTCCTAGAGCATGGTATGAGACTTTAGCTCAGTTTCTTCTTGAAAGTGGATTCAACAGAGGAACAATAGACAAAACACTGTTCTACCTCAACCATGCAAAGGACTTACTTTTGGTCCAGATTTATGTTGATGATATCATTTTTGGGTCTACAAATGACAGACTTTGCAAAAAGCTTGCCAACCTGATGCAGTCAAGGTATCAGATGAGTATGATGGGGGACTTAGCTATTTTCTGGGCCTTCAAGTCAAGCAGAATGAAGAAGGCACTTTTATTTGTCAAACTAAGTACACCAGAAACTTGTTGAAGAAATTTGGAATGCAAGATTGTTCAAGTGCATCCACTCCCATGGCCACTGCAACAAAACTGGATAAGGATACTAGTAAATCAGTAGATATTACTGATTACAGAGGTATGATTGGCTCTCTACTCTATCTAACTGCTAGTAGACCTGAAATCATGTATGCTACCTGTCTTTGTGCAAGATTTCAAGCAGATCCAAGAGAACCTCACTTAACAGCTGTGAAAAGAATTTTCAAGTATCTTAAAGGAACAGCTGATCTGGGATTGTGGTATCCTAGAGAATCAGATTTTAAACTAATAGGTTACTCAGATGCAGATTTTGCAGGTTGCAAAATTGACAGGAAAAGCACAAGTGGAAGCTGCCAATTTCTTGGAGGCAGATTGGTTTCTTGGTTCAGCAAGAAACAAAAGTCAATTTCCACATCAACTACAGAAGCAGAGTATATTGTTGCAGGAAGCTGTTGTGCACAGATTCTTTGGTTGAAGAATCAGTTACTGGATTATGGGTTAACATATTTCAAAATCCCTATTTACTGTGATAATCAAAGTGCTATTGCTATGACAGGTAATCCAGTTCAACACTCTATGACAAAGCACATCAGCATCAGGTACCACTTCATAAGGGAACATGTGGATGAAGGTACAGTGGAATTGCACTTTGTTCCAACAGATCAACAACTAGCAGATATCTTTACAAAACCATTGTGTGAAGCCACTTTTACAAGATTGGTAAATGAACTTGGAATGGTTTCAGGTTCTTTCTCTAAATCTGCTTAGTTTTGTTCAGTTATATCAGACTTTATGATCAGTATTTACAGAATTTAATCTCTTTGTGTATTTTGTGCTTAATTGACAAATGTGTTTAAGTACTGACTGTTGTCTGATATATGTTTCTAAACTCTGATAAGTGATATGTCTATTTAAGTAACTATTCAATCCTATGAGGATAACTGTGCTAGATGCTGACCCAGTAGTCTTCAATAAACAAGGGATCCCATGTAAGAAGTAATTATTTCTGTGGACATCTAATGACATAAGCAAATTCTGATAATTGAGCTTAGTTGAGTTTACTTTGTCTATCTTATTACTAAGTCACAAACTAAAATAATGCTACTCATCTGTTAAGTTCTGATGCTAGTAAATCTATTAAATATAGTAAGTGCTGATAAACCTCACTAATCAAAAGAAAAAGAAAAAGAATCAAGGATTAAAAATCAGGTACTCCTTTGAGATCTAGAGTAAAAATGTGGAAGGGAAGACCCAAGTGCATTGCTGGTATTAAGTAATATGCATCAGAAAAGCAACTAAAATATTTTCTTGGTGACTTTTCACACTCTATGATTACTGGAGAAATACTCTGATAATAGCATAAATTCTGATAAGCAGTCGTGACTCACTTACACTGAGAAGCCACTGTAAAATGGAATTCAAAAAGATGCATAAAATTAGCACACAATAGTTGAGGTGGACTCATGCATGAACTCATTCAACAGTAGGTTTCAGAATAATGACAGCTCTTTAGCAAAGTTTTAGTTATGCCTTATTTCTAATATGTATTAAAGTGAATCAGACTTTACTCTTTGTCTGATATTTTAGGTTAATGTACACACTAATCACTCCATATGAATGAAGAAAATTACTGTGGTGATCTATGTTGTTTTAGAGGAACAGTCATTGTGTCATATTGCACAAATTCTGAGGACAAGTTCTGGTTGCATGTTCTGATGATTAAGTTCTGAAGAATATAAATCAGAACTTGTATGAGGACTTACTAAGATAGGCATTCCTTTTTCGAGTTAAGAAATTATGTTCTGATGACTGTTAAGTTCTGATATAAGTCTAAGTTCTGATATTACAGTCTAATTCTTTACTTGACTTATCTGTGAATAAAATTTGATAACAGTCTCGGTTCAAACTAGAATATGTTGAAGTGGAAGATTAATAGTCACTATGGTTAGGGTTAGTGGTACTCGTACTTGAACAGCCAACTTTTACTTGCTTCTTGTGCGCATTAAACCATGTTTTCTCTTTCCAATGAATGTTTTTTCTTTTTCCAAGTCTGGGGAGACGAGGTAGAATTAATTCTACCTGTCAACATTAAATTTCTTTGCGTCTCCTGGCATTCTCCTGCCTTTATAAGCAACCACTTCACATCAGCCTTCCCATCAAATCTTTTCTCACAAACTTACCTTCATATTTTTTCTATCAAAAACACCATGGTCAGATACAACATGTTTTTGAACTACGAAACCTTCAATATGGAGCTAAGCTCTGCCGATTGGCAGCAGGAATGGTACGTCACTGCCATTCCTGATGAGATATGGGACTATGTCCCACAGGAGGTACTCACCCACCTCCTGTTCTTCTATATGGATTACCATCGTCATCTGGAGCGATTGGAGGAGGAAAGGCTGGAAGCTCTCCGCCAGCAAGAGCGAATCATTCGACTCGCTATTCTGTTTGTCGAGAGTAGGAAGAAGAAATGATTTATTTTCTTCTTCCTGTTTTTTTTCATCATCAGCCTTGCCCTGCTTCTTGAGCTAGGACTAAGGCTGTTGATGTTAGGTTTAGCAGCTTAGGGAAATCTTGTATAAATTCTGATGTAATTTCAATTTCATGAATGTATTATCTTGATATATTAATGAAATTTGTTTTTGTTTCAAGATTTTATCTCTGAGATAATTTGTAATGCACTGGTAAATTCTGATAAATAATCATATTCTGATGACCACGTAAATTCTGTTTTAATTTAAGTTCTGATTTTCCTTTATCAGTACTTACTCATCTGATTTATTTTGGTCATTTTCACTCAAATTTATTTTCAGAATATTGATGTTGCAGTGAGAAATAATTAAATAAGTGGGAACAGTTTCAATTTTGAATTAAAACTGTTTCACCTTGATTAATGGAATATCTGGGTAAGTGGAACGGTTTTTCCTTAAAAAATGGCAAGTGGGTAAGTAATGATTACTGTTTTCTCGTGCCCAGTAACTATCCGTTATTACTGCATGTCTAAGAGGTGTCCAACGGTTACATTTTTTTTAAAGAGTATAAGTAAGACAGAGAGAAGATTTTCTTTAATCTTTTATTTTCTTTCATACTTTTTCTCTACTTGCTTTTACTCTCTTTCTTCTTCTCACGTTGGTTTTTCATACAGATATTTTATCAAACACCTAACAGGCACTCTTAAATCTCAATTTTTCACATGGCACCTAAGGATTTAATAATTGATGGAGCTAAGTTTGTTCCAAATAACTATGCTGCAATTCTTGATCATGTTGAAGTTTCATCTGAACTGCATTTTGTGCAAGATCTTCTTGCACATAGTGAAATTGGGTATGCATTGACCCAACCTTCAGTCTTTTCAAGCCAACAAGTTCTGACGTTTTAGCGGACTGGGCACTTTGATAATGGTGGTACACATGGTACTCCTAGTATTGTTTTCAAAATGGGTGATTCTTCATACGCAGTCACTCCTGGTACAATACGCAAGGCTCTACATCTCCCAGAAGGATGTACTTTTTCAATTCCAGAGGAATCAGCTCTTCAGGAGTTAATGGCCAGTTTGGGGTATGAACAGAGTTTGGCAAAGCTTGGGCAGTTGAAACGGGCTCATATCAGAAGGGAATGGAGCTTCTTTTTCGACTGCATCACTAAAGCTTTTGGGAACAAGTGTTCGAATTTTGATGCTATTCCTATTATGAGTCAGCACATCGGGTATGCAATTATAAACCAAACTCATTTTGATTTTGCAACTGCTATAATTGGTTTTATTGGGGATAGGATGACAGAGGATAGGAATGTTGTTTACTTTGCTAGATTCTGTCAACTTATATATAATTTTTGTACTGATGAACCTCAATTAGTCAGTTCCTCCACTCCACCTTTTAAGGTTGCAAAATGTTACTTTAATGACCTGATAAATGCTGACACTAAGAAATCAGTGGTTAGACCTTTACAGATTCCTCAGTCTGTCAAACAGATCTTAGTAAATGCTGATCCTGATATTTATAGATCTGTTTATTCTGATGTCCAACCAACAACAACCTCCCAAACACCACAACAACCATCAGCACCTACCACTCATTCTACTCAACCTACCCTCAGACAATATATCAAATCCTATCTCTCCACTTCACAGACAGTTCAACCCTCATCCTCAGCACCTACTGTGAAGCCTTCATCTTCCAAACCTAAGAGGACAAAGACTGCTCCTCAAACACCTCCAAAGAAAAGGAAGATTGCTTTAAGAGATGAATCTGATACTGAGGAACAGGTTCCTTCTTCAGAACCTGTTGTTGAAGAAGCTGAGAAAGTGACTTCTCAGAAGGATTCTGGAATTGGGGGATCTAGGCTTCTCAAGAGGCTTAGAAGAATGAATGTTCCTGAAACTCCCAAGGAATCCAAATCTACAAAGAGATACAAGAAACAGAGGGCAAAAAGACCTGTTTCAGATGATGAAGAAGCAGCAACACAGGAAGGGGATCAGGAATCTCTGATTTTACAAGAATAGGAATTTGCTAAAGTCACTTCTTCTCCATCAACTCCATCTCAGGAAACTGTTTCTGAAAAGGTCAACACACCATCTGTATCTCCTGTTGATCCAGGCACAAGTGCTGATATTGATGTTCAAAACTTGGTTGTGCCTGAAATAATTCTCTTAGAAGCTCCAACAGCAAATAATTCATCAACAACACCTATTACTGATGTTGTTCAAACTTCAGAGTTATCTACTACACCTTCTCTGCATCTAGATGCTGATGATCAGAATACAGGTGAGCATCAGGATATGGCTGTTGATCAGAACTTTGAACCAAATTAATTCTAAGTAAAAATTGGTTGCTCTAGTCCTGACTAATAGCTTGTCCGGACTAGTGGCTGCTTTTAGTTAGAAAATTAATTCTAAGTAAAAATTGGTTGCTCTAGTCCTGACTAATAGCTTGTCCGGACTAGTGGCTGCTTTTAGTTAGAAAATTAATTCTAAGTAAAAATTGGTTGCTCTAGTCCTGACTAATAGGTTGTCCGGACTAGTGATGGTTTTTGAAAAATATGCAAGTTAAAAAGAAAGCTTTTCATTGATCATTCATACAATGTAGAAGGAGAAACATTTTGGTTGTTTGCCATATTGGCTACAAGTTTTTTGGTTGCTTTGTTTGCTTTACTACTGGTAGAATTTCCTTAGCCTTACTCCATGCCAAGTGTTTGGGACTTCTTAGTCATCCATGTTCAAGAGCTTGTAGGTTCCTGGCCTGAGAACTTCTTTGATCTTGTATGGTCCTTCCCATTTGGGCATTAACTTTCCGGTGTTTGTGGGATCTGATGCTTCAGTGTCTCGAAGGACTAAGTCTCCAACTTGGAAGTTTTTGACTCTTGACTTCTTACTGAAGTGGTCTCTTGTTTTCTCCTTGTATTTTTCCATCCTTTGTACAGCTTGTTCCCGGACCTCATCAATTAGTTCCATGTTTGTTTTGAGTCCTTCTTCGTTTGCTTCTTCTTCAAAGTTTATTGCTCTGTGTAAAGAAGAGCCCACTTCAATAGGCAGCATTGCTTCTATTCCAAAGGCTAGTTTGAATGTAGTTTCTCCTGTGCTTGTCCTTGGGCTTGTCCTGTAAGACCAAAGTACGCTTGGTAGTTCTTCTGGACACTTACTTTTGCTTTCTTTGAGTCTTTTCTCGATACCTCGGAGCAGGATTCTATTCGTTACTTCTACTTGGCCATTTCCTTGGGGATATGCCACTGATGATTTTTTGTGCTTGATCCCGCGCTCCTGGAGGTAGGACTCAAACTCTGATCCAATGAATTGAGGTCCATTGTCTGATACTAGGACTCGTGGTATCCCTAACCTCATCAAAATGTTGTACATAAACTGTGTGCAGTCTTGTTGATTGATTGTCCTCATTGCTTTTGCTTCAACCCATTTTGTCATGTAGTCAATAGAGACTAGTAGGTACCTGAGGTCTCCTTTTGCTCGAGGGAAGGGTCCCATGATATCAATACCCCAAACAGCGAAGGGGATAGGTGATAGGACTGAGGATGGTAGGACTGGGCTTATCCGGGACACATTGCTGAAGAGCTGGCACTCCTTGCACTTCTTGACGTATTGTATTGCATCCTGATGAATTGTTGGCCAGTAGTAGCCTTGTCTTATGATCTTATGAGCTAGGGCTTTTGCAGACATGTGGTCTCCACATATTCCTTCATGCACTTCTGCCATGCACTTCAGGATAGGAGATGAGAAGGTCCTGCGGTAGAGTACTCCTTCTTCGAGGAAGAACTTGGCTGCTTTTGCTTTCAATCTTTGAGCTTTTCCTTTATCTTCTGGGAGCTCCCCTTTGTCCAAGTAGTTTATGAAGGGAGTCATCCAATTTTGAGTGCTTTCTATTTCCAAGACCTCTCCGGATTCAATGGATGGTTTATGTAGTTCTTCGAAGTAGACTGAGCAGTCCAGATCTGATGAATTCCGGACTAATTTGGATAGGATATCCACTTCTTCATTTTCTTCTCGGCATATCTGAATGACTTGGTGGCTTGGGATTGAGGCTAGGTAGCTCTGAACCAGTGCCTGGTACTTCGCTAGAGTAGGGTCTTTTACTATGTATTCTCCATTTGTTTGCTTGACCACTATCTGGGAGTCGCTGTAGATTTTTAAGTCCTGGACCCTTAGAGTCTGGGAGAGCTTTAGTCCTGCGATCAACGCCTCATATTCTGCTTGATTGTTTGTTGCTGGGAAGTTGAAGGATATAGCTGTCTGAATTTTGAATCCTTCTGGACTCCTGAGTATGAGTCCGGCTCCTGACCTCTCGGTTGTTAAAGAACCATCTACCTTTAAGGTCCAGGCTCCCGGACTAATTTCCTTTTTTGGCTCTTGATCCGTGTCCATTGTTTGTTGGTCTTCTTCCGGGAAGTTACATTCGATTATGAAATCTGCAAGAGCTTGAGCTTTGATTGCAGTCCTGGGAATGAAGCTTAGGTTGAACTGGCTCAATTCCATAGCCCAATTAACAAGTCTTCCCGAGATATCTGGCTTGTGGATTATTTTCCTTAGTGGTTGATTTGTCACTACCCTGATTTCCCTCCCTTGGAAGTAGTGCCTGAGTTTCCTTGAGGTTGTAACCAAAGCGAAGGCAAACTTCTCCAATCTTGGGTATCTTGTTTCTGCATCTTTTAAGACCTGGCTTACATAGTAGACTGGTTGTTGTGTTCCATTCTCTTCCCTGATTAGGGCAGCTCCTACGGCTTGTGCTCCCGCTGACAAGTATAAGTAGAGAGGCTCTCCTGGCTTAGCTTTAGTTAGGACTGGTGGCTGAGAGAGGTAGTTTTTGATTTCCTCGAATGCTTTCTGGCACTCCGGATTCCAGTTTACCTCTTTCTTGTCGGTTGCTCCTTTGAGTAAATCAAAGAAGGGTAGGCACCTCTCTGCTAGTTTTGAGACAAATCTCCTGAGTGCTGCTAGTGATCCTGCTAGATTCTGCACATCTTTTTGGGTCCTGGGAGCTAAGTTTGAATAAATGGACTCTTTGAAGAGTTTGTTGATGAAGATGAATCCAGGGGCACCGAGACCCAAGGATGGAGACCCCTCCTTCTAGCACCAAATGTTAACTCCTGGTGGCGGGGCTGCTCCTTCGTCGTTGTGCCTGGATCCTTCGCTGTTGTGGTGGTGTAGCTGTTGTGGGGCTCCTACAAAACAACACCGGAAGGGGGGTTTGGTCACGCGGCGCCTCCGGCGTGAGAGTAAGAACTCGCTCTTGGGGAAAATGAAGATAGTAAGGAATGAGATATGGCTGAGTGTATATGTCAGTATGTGAGAATGATTAACCCCAAAACCTCACCTTCTTGGGCTATTTATAGCCCAAGGATAGGGTTTTGGGGTTGGTACCTTCTAATCGTAGCCATTGGTTCTGGGAGCGGAGGACACCTGGCGGGAGTGGATGCTTTACACGTGTCAGCGCGGGACTGGTCGAGGAATGTTCTGAGGATCCTCTGACACGTGCCCTGATTATTCCCATAATTGATGTGTGATAGTTGTCCCCGTCACGTGCTTGGGCCAGCGTCTCACGTGCTGGGGTTTATCAGGGTTCTGCTTGCGGGACTGCTCTAGTCGGGAGTGGTGCTGCGCGGGACTACTCCTTCTAGGAGTCGCGTGGAGTTAGGGGCTTAGGAGTAGTCCTCCCAGGAGCTGTACGGGGTTGAAGGCCTAGGAGTGGCCTCCCAGGAGCTATATGGAGTTAGGAGCTTAGGAGTAGTCCTCCCAGGAGCTGTGTGGAGTTGAAGGCCTAGGAGTTGCCCTCCCAGGAGCTATATGTACTATCAATGGTATAGTGGCTTTATATCACTTGATAAAACTTACTATATCCTGAGGTTACATGAACCATCCACCTATATTTTTTTGAATGAGTCGTCCACCTAAATTCTTGGCTCATCCAGCTAACAAAAAAATTTATCGAACAATCTGAACAGGTGATTCAAGCCTCGTCCAGTACTTTTGGTATGGTACAGGGTTAACAAATGACCCCCTAAATATTGGCATTTTCCAATGTCCAACTACATAGCAGGGGAAACAGAACGTAGTAGTTTCTTCCCTTTAGCTCTTAAGTAACCTAAGAGGCATGACCATACATGTTACTCTTTACTTTTTCAATATCTCAATCAATTTTATATATTTTAAAATTTATTAAAAAAATTATAATATAAAAATTAACTACATCCATTTACATTCACTATTTTTTTCCACTACATTAGTTTTATATATTAAAATTGATCGGTCTCACTACTGCACCCACTTTTCTTATTTTTTGTCACAATATTTCATTTTTTCTTAAAAAATAAAATAAATCCTGATTGCGTAATTAATATCGTATTAATTATACCCAGTTTAATTAGTATACAACGAGGAAATTAGTTATATTAATATCACAATTGTGCATGGTATTAATTATATTAATATCACTACTTTTTAGATAAATTGTTTTCAGTTTAATCCTGATTGTGGTCCTTCCTTCTAAAGTTGTAAAAATAAATGAATATATGTAAGTTGAAATGAATTTATGTCAGTGGAAAGTATTGACAGCTCTAGGGCATGCATCAATGGAAAAGGCAAAATATCGCATATTTATGTGGAGACATGTATATATTTGGAAAAAAAACGGTGGGAGCGTCGAAAATATATAGTTTCCTTTGAATACATATAAAGTAGGAAATTGAGAACTTCTCAATAGTAATGTGGCTAATTCAAGTGACCCATATATGTCTTTTATATATATATGGGGCGGTTCCCGTCATGGATAGAAAATATTGTTGGTGCAATATTGAAATATCGAGGTAGCACTAAATTGTTGTAATGAAATATTATGGCAGCCAACATCATTGAGGCAAGTGTATGCCAGCCAACTTACACTACAAGAAAAATGTTAATACACATCACACATTAGACATCGGTTATGTTTGCCACTGATATTAAAAGAATTTATAATATCATCCCGTATTTTTCTGAGGTCATTGTAATTCGAAGACAACAATTATTTTAAAACCGATGTCTAAAGTTACCTAAAAAAATTTAATTCGCGCCCATCTTTATATTCCCCCCTTATCAAAATTTTCACCCATTATCCCAAAATTTCACCCCGCTCATTAGTCAATATTTTGGTTCATCCATTATTTTCCCTCTTCGGACATAACAATTCTTCACCATTTCTCTCTTAGCACTCCTCTCTCTCTCGACTAAACATTCCTCTCCCCCATTCACTTTCACCTCGATAGCTGACTTCACCATCTGAATTCCACTCATCTCACCTCTTCTCACCATCTCACCTCCGCTCACCATCTCTCTGTGTTCATAATCTCAATTTAGCTAAAGCTCGGTTGTTAAGCTTTGTAAGCTTATCTCATCTCTATTCTTAAATCGAACTAGTCTTCTCTACATGACGACAAAGTTTAAAAATTGGGATTTTTTTAATCAAAACCCTAATTTGTTAAATTGGGGTTTTTTCAAATCGGAACCCTAATTTGATTATATGTCCTATGTATAGTGCTTTCATTTAATTCAATGTATTTTGGAGTTATTAATTCTTCTCAATTTACTGTATATATATGATAAGTGGATTTTATATCCACTTGGAACGCTTTATTACAGCTTAAATTGCTGTTTTGGACTCAAGTTGTTGGTATTTTGATGTGTTTTTGTGTTATTGCATTTCAGGTATCAGTTAAATGAAGAAAGGAGTTTTTAAAGGAAATATGATGCAAAATTATTAGATTTAGAAGCCAAGGCCATTGTCAAGTTGTAGAGAATCTCGTTAGTTTCGCGTGGGCAGTTGAATCGCCTAATTCTGACGAGTAGAACTCAAGTTATGGCCAAAACAAGATTCATCAGAATTTTTCCAGACAGGATTTAGGCGCCCGCCTGCTGGTGGAGGCGCCCGCCTGCTGGTGGAGGCGCCCGCCTGCTGGTGGAGGCGCCCGCCTCTGCTGCCGCGCGGCCGCGTGCTGATGCGCGGCTGATTTCGCTGAAAAAGCCTTTTTTGAGTGGAATTTGACGATTTTAAGGGTCCAGGTCCAATATGGGCTTATATATACTTTAAAAAAAGGGTTTTCATCATCCGGGAAGATTGAGATACCAAGAAGAAGACCTAGAAGCACAAAACAACTCCGAAAAAAAGATCTTGTTTTCAATTTGTGATTCTTTGAATTAGTTGTAACTTTGGATGCTCGTTTTCATTCTTGTTGAACCTAGATCTCGTTTATTCGTACTTTAATTGTTATTCAGTTTATTAAGACCTTGTTTAAACAATGCTTTCATTAGAACCCATGGTGAGGATGAGTTCAATTATGGGCTAATCGTTATCATGGGATTCTAGCGGATTTACTTATGGATTTCAATAGTTAATTGTTTCGATATCTTGGTGTATGGTGATTGATTGATATCCTAGTATTGGTTGTGCTTATTCGTCTTATGTGCGTAGCTAACATATAAGATAGCGTGTTAATCTATATTAAAGCCACAATGAATATAGAGGTTTATAACTTTCCATGCTAGCATAGGTTCATGTATTTGTTATGCATGATTCGTAGGTAATTTTAACCATCTTATTTGCCCTATGTAATCATGATAGATAAGTTGCGCATTAAACCGTTATGTTTTCAATTCTTATAGACATGTAAGGACTAAGCATAATTGGTGTCTATTCAACTTCTATCTCTTTTGTGGATGCTTGGTAGTAGGGTATTCGTACAACGAAAGTTGACGTTTATTAGTTTCGTGTTATCTGATTAGTGTCATCACCATCACATGCTAAGTTTAAGAACGAAAAGGCTATTGAATGAAGTATTTAATGAAGTTAGGATCTCATATTTGTCATATATATTAATTCAACCTCAATTCTCTTAGTTAATGTTATTTAGTATAATCTCTTAGTTTGATAAAAACCTAATTTGTTATTTGTCTTAGCATTGAGCGATAACCATACATTGTTGCATAGGTGCATAAATTGAACTTAACCTAAACCAGTCTCTGTTGGAACAAATCTGATTTATATCTTATACTACTTGTGAACGCGTATACTTGCGTGAATTTTAGCGCGTGTTTTCGCCCTAACAAGTTTTTGGCGCCGCTTCCGGGGACTCGGTGTTAATTTTTAGTTTATGTGCTTGTCGTCAGTGGTCGTTAAAGTTCAGTGACTCATATTCTTTTACTCTCACGGTTTAATTGTTTATGTTTCAGGTACTCATTACAATGGGAGATCCAATAGCACGAACGAAAGCCTTGATGGATTTTTTAGCCCAAGATCAATGACATTCAATCTAGCATTGTTTGGCCAGCTATCACAACTGATACCTTTAAGATCAAGCCTGGCATAATTCAATGGGTGCAGAATTCAATCCAGTTTGGGGGTTCTCCAACTGAAGATCCCAATATGCACATTAGGGATTTCATTGAGATCTGCGACACCTTCAAGTTCAACGGTGTTTCTGAAGATGCTGTGAAGCTGAGACTGTTCCCAATCTCTATGAGGGATAAGGCTAAGAGCTGGTTACACTCTCTACCAGCTGGTTCGATTACTACTTGGGAAGATCTTGCTCAGAAGTTTCTTACTAAATTCTTCCCTATGGCGAAGACAACTGCAATCAGGAATGCTCTTACTCAATTTGGGCAGCAATCAGGAGAATCTTTATATGAAGCTTGGGAGCGCTACAAGGAGATGCTTAGGAAGTGTCCTCATCATGGAATGCCTGATTGGATGATCATCAATTATTTTTACAATGGGTTGGGAGCACAGTCTAGACCCATGCTCGATGCAGCAGCAGGCGGAGCATTATGGGAAAAGAGCTATGAGGAAGCTTATGATCTAATTGAACTGATGGCTGCTAATGAATATCAGTATCCAACCCAGAGATGTCCACAGGGCAAGGTAGCAGGAGTTCTTGAAGTGGATACAGCTAGGCTATCACTGCTCAACTAAAGGCGTTGTCTATGAAGATCGATTCTCTGGCTAACTATGGTGTTAACCAGATAATTAGTGTTTGTGAGCTGTGTGCAGGTCCGCATGTTACGGAGCAATGCGCTATATCTAGTGACTCAGCTCAGTTTCTGAGCAACTTTCAGAGATCGCAGCAACCATTTCCAGACACTTATCATCCTGACAACTGGAATCATCCTAACTTCAGCTGGAGCAATAATCAGAATGCGATGCAACAGCCATTCCAGCAGTTTGGAAATAAGCTATTCAACCCTCCTGGTTTTCAGCAACAAATTACACCAAAACAACAAACATATGGTGCATGTCTATCTTCGAATGAAAAATCTGAATTGGAGGAGTTGCGACTTATGTGCAAAAACCAGGCTCTTATATTCCAAAGCCAGGTTGTTTCTATCAAGACTCTGGAGAACCAAATTGGGCAAATTGCTAATGCCTTATTGAATCGACCACCAGGAACGCTTCCTAGTGATACAAAAACAAATCCAGGCAAGAGGGAAGTTGAAGAACAGGTGAACGCCATCACCTTAAGGTCTGAAAAGGTCGCAAGCCCCCAAATTCAGCAAGACGAAGAGCCTGAAAAATCTCAAGTTTCAAAAAATATAGTTGCGGCTGAAGAAGAAGTGCCGAAGGAAGCTGAGGTGGAACCAAGGAAGACTACTGTGGAACACACTCCTTCTGAGGGTAATACAGGGGAGAAACAGATCTATCCTCCACCTCCTTCTCTCAAGAGGCTGTAGAAGAAAAAGCTGGATAAGCAGTTTGAGAAGTTTTTGGAGGTGTTCAAGAAACTTCATATCAACATACCTTTCCCTGAAGCTCTTGAGCAGATGCCTAGCTATGCGAGGTTTATGAAAGGTATTCTTTCTTAGAAAGTGAAGCTCGATGACTTAGAGACCGTTGCTCTAAAGGAGGAATGCAGTGATGTGCTGTAACAGAAGTTGCCTCCGAAGCTTAAAGATCCTGGAAGCTTCACTATTCCTTGCACCATCGGAAACTTGTCGTTCGACAAGTGTTTATGTGATTTAGGAGCTAGCATCAATCTGATGCCCTTATCTATCTTCAAGAAGCTTGGTCTTCCTGATCTGAAACCAACATACATGTCATTGCAACTAGTTGACCGTTTCATCGCTTATCAACGAGGTATAGTGGAGGATGTCTTGGTCAAGGTGGATAAACTCATCTTTCTTGCTGACTTTGTAATTCTTGATTTCGAGGAAGATAATAAGATTCCCATTATCTTGGGAAGACCATTCTTGGCTACAGGCCGAACTATGATCAATGTGCAAAAAGGAGAGCTTTCGATGAAAGTTTATGATCAAAAGGTTACATTTAATGTGTTCAAGGAAATAAAGTTACCCCAGCTAAAAAGGAGGACTTTAAAGTAGAGTGGGTCGACTCTGTAGTAAATTCAAAGCTTGAGCAATTGCCAAAGTCAGAGCCCTAGAGAGATCCTTAATGGGCAAATCAGTTATTGATGACAAGGAAGGAGCAGAGTAACTGCAAGTTTTGAATGCACCTTCATGGATGAGGAAGTTGGATATGCCATTCGATTCTCTTAGGTTAGCAGAACTGAAAATTTCTCAGGAGCGTTTTGAACCATTTCTTCAAGAAGCTCCCACACTTGAGCTCAACCGAAAGCCAAATCACTTGAGTTATTCATTCTTAGGTGCACCCCATGATAAGGGGTTGGGATATATTTTTCATGATGTAGATAGTGGCTGGACGGATCTTCCAGTGCCTGCAGAGGGTTCTTCTCATGCGCCACAGACAGTTGATCGATTTGGTCTTGGTGATGAGCAGTACAGGCGAGTGACTAGGCGTATGGAGGCCATGCATGACATTCACCATCGTTTTGCTGAAGATTTGACACACGCTTTCGGTACTATTGTCTGAGACACTAGTGGCGAGGTTGATTGGCCACCTGATCCTCCACCCGACGAGGGTGACTCTCGCGCTAATTAGGTATTCCTGAAATCCTTATTATTACCTTCAATGAGGACATTGAAAATTTTAAGTTTGGTGGTGATAATGTAAGGATTAGTAGTGTGTGTCCATGTAGATTCATATAGATTCATATTGCAAGTTTAGTTGTAGTTCATTCATAATTTTGCATAGTTTATTTATTTAGGATATATTTGTTTGTTTTTATGTGATTTCATATAGTTACATTTGCAAGCATATTTAGCATGATCCCTGAAGATGAACTATGATATTTGATAAGTTAATGCTGATTGGAGTGTGGTGATGACGAATAGAGGGATGTTTAAGTCCTAATGAATTGATTTGTATGCCAGAAATAAATATTTTTACGAAGTCTTATAAGTTTGCTTTTGATCTAGATCATGATCATACTTGTTTGTTGTTGAGATTTAATCACTTGGTTATATTTAGAATTTGTGATATTCTCGTAATGACATAAAAACACTAATTTTTTTATTTGGAGAAAAACTTGGATTTCATTGCTAGTTGTTGTAAGGCTAGGCGTCAAATGGCTAGTAGCCGGCTCATATTTTTATGAGTAGTCTAGGGTTGAATGAGATGGAGCGAAACACACTCATTCAGAAATTATTGAAAAGAAAATGAAAAAAGAGAAAAAAGAAAAAGAAAAAAAAAGTATGTGTATATGCATAATTGATCAAGAGTGAGCTCTTTAATACTCGGGTTATTAAGTTCTAGGGGACTTTGTGCCTAGTAACCTAAGGCTTTTATAGTCTTGGATCCACTAACCTAACGCTCGCTACATGGGTATTATTGCATAAGTCTTTTGGGACCTCATTCATTTCACGGTCAAATAAGCATCTTTGTTATGTGTTCAATAATAGTGTGAATCCTTGTATAACTCTAGTAGAAAGGAGGTGTTTTGAGTCATAATGCATTTATTATCTATTCCGTTTATAAACTTTTGATTGTTTCGATGATAGATAAGTTATGGTTATTGATCTAGTATCGAGAGATATCTATTAAGCATTCCACACACGCACGTTTCGGGTTTGTGAGTTGGTTTATGGGATTTATTCGAGCTCTGTTTAAAGTCATTGCATTCTTAGAGGCATTGGCTTATTCATTTGGTTATGGTTATTCTGAGGGGATCGATTGCATTATCATTTAGTTGCATTCACGTAGTTGCATTCATGCATTAGGTTTGTTTTGTAGTTTTGAGTCTGTTTATGCTTGAGGAAAGGCATCGATTCAAGTTTGGGGGTGTGATAAGTGGATTTTTATATCCACTTGGAATGCTTTATTACAAGCTTAAATTGGTATTTTGGACTCAAGTTGTTGGTATTTTGATGTATTTTGTGTTATTGCATTTCAGGTATCAGTTAAATGAAGAAAGGAGCTTTTAAAGGAAATATGATGAAAAGTAATCAGATTTGGAATCCAAGGTCATTGTCAAGTTGTAGAGAATCTCGTTAGCTTCGCGTGGACAGTTGAATCGCCTAATTCTGACGAGTAGAACTCAAGTTATGGCCAAAACAAGATTCATCAGAATTTTTCCAGATAGGCTTCAGGTGCCCGCCTGCTGGTGGAGGCGCCCGCCTCTGGTGCCGCGCGGCCGCGTGCTGATGCACGGCTGACTTCGCTGATTTCGCTGAAAAAAGCCTTTTTTGAGTGAAATTTGACGATTTTAATGGTCCAGGTCCAATATGGGCTTATATATACTTAAAAAAGGGGTTTTCATCATCCGGGAAGATTGGGATACCAAGAAGAAGACCTAGAAGCACAAAACAACTCCGAAAAAGAAGATCTTGTTTTCAACTTATGATTCTTTGAATTAGTTGTAACTTTGAGTGCTCGTTTTCATTCTTCTTGAACCTATATCTCGTTTATTCGTACATTAATTATTATTCAGTTTATTAAGACCTTGTTTATACCATTCTTTCATTGGAACCCATGGTGACGATGAGTTCAATTATGGGCTAATCGTTATCATGGGATTCTAGCGGATTTACTTGTGAATTTCAATAGTTAATTATTTCGATATCTTGGTGTGTGGTGATTGATTGATATCCTAGTATTGGTTGTGCTTATTTGTCTTATATGCGGAGCTAACATATAAGATAGCGTGTTAATCTCTATTGAAGCGACAATGAATATAGAGGTTTAGAACTTGCCATGCTAGCATATGTTCATGTATTTGTTATGCATGATTCGTAGGTAATTTTAACCATCTTACTTACCCTATGTAATCACGATAGATAACTTGCGCATTAAACCGTTATGTTTTCAATTCTTATAGACATGCAAGGATTAAGCATAATTGGTGTCTATTCAACTTCTATCTCTTTTGTGGATGCTTGGTTGTAGGGTATTCGTACAACGAAAGTTGGCGTTTACTAGTTTCGTGTTATCTGATTAGTGTCATCACCATCACATGCTAAGGTTAAGAACGAAAAGGCTATTGAATGAAGTATTTAATGAAGTTAGGATCACATATTTGTCATATATATTAATTTAACCTCAATTCTCTTAGTTAATGTTATTTAGTATAATCTCTTAGTTTAATAAAAACCCAATTTGTTATTTGTCTTAGCATTGAGCGATAACCATACATTGTTGCATAGGTGCATAAATTGAACTTAATCTAAACCAGTCTCTGTGGGAACGGATCTGATTTATATCTTATACTACTTGTGAACATGTATACTTGCGTGAATTTTAGCGCTTGTTTTCGCCCTAATAATATACATGACCTTTTTTTGCATACAGTAGTGGATTTAATCTTTAGGTATTCACTTGTTTAAAGTAGGATTAAAAGTTGCGTTGTGTTACTCATTGGTTTATATTTTTCTGTTGGCTAATTATGTGATTATGTTGTTGTAATTTTGGTTGAATGTGATATGGAACTGCATGACCAAATTTCAATCCGGAAGGATTGACACACGGTGCTCCTGAAGATAAAGTCTGTCATGCAGGTGACATGGGAAACATTATTGCTAATGCCGATGGTAATGGACTATTCAGTTGCTCTGCTCAGATTGGTTATTACGGACTAGTATTGATAATATGCATTCGACAGATTAGTGTATTTAACCTTGAAATAGCTTTGAGCAAGTCAATTACGTGCCTTAATTAGTATTCCAATATTGCACTTTATTCCTAGAAATAAATAATAAGAATCTTTCCAGGGCTCTCCATTGTGTGAAACTAAGATGATAAGAATTATGCTCAAGATTAACATTGAGCACTCAACTTTGTAATATCCAGGATATCGCGTGTAATGATTTTATCAATAAATGATTATTATGTGAATATTTGGTGAATTATCTATTGGTTGATATTGATATTTAGATGTTTAAATGTGATAAAAGGCGCATTAGTTAATTTTAATATGTCCAGAATAAAATACAGATAAGTGTGGTATTTTTCTGGTAATTATAAGGATTGTTATATGATTTGATATTAATTCACGAATTTATTAATTATTTTCTGAATAATTACAAAACTATTTTATAAAGCCGGAAATCGTCCAACCTCAACCTTTTTTACGTCTTTACAACCCGAAACTCTTCCGAAAACTCCTTTCTAACCTAATCTGGTAATTCCGGATATTTTTCGTGTTTTGACTTTTTCGATCCGGATTACGGTTTGACCCGTATGCGTCCCGGCGTAAATTTTTTGATACGATAATCATTTCGATAAATCAACAAAACCCGTATTCTCAAAAGACGGGATATTATAACATTATTTTCATATAAAATATTTTATAAGAATCCCGGTTTGGATAATTATTCATTACGGGTATCAAAACGGATCGTTTTTGTAGTTACTTAGCGGCGAAGTAACTAATTTATCGATCCAAAACGATCTAACATGAACCAATATTCCATAAATATATATAGTCCTTTTATTATTACATTTTATTCGTATAATCATAAACAACCAGTTAAACCTATTAATTTAAAGAGAAAAACCCTAAAAATGTTGCGTTCTTCATAATTAAACCCACGAGCAAAGATGTTATCGAACTCCGATTCAAGCGTGCGATATATCAAATCGAAACTCTCGAAAAAATCTTTCTGAATCAACAATCCATTTTTGTGCAGAAATCAAGGTATGTTCCTTACTTAATTATTTTATTTCGAATTATTTATGGATTAAATTGTGAAATTTTGTTCTTGATGTTGTTGATATGATTTGATGCTAGAATCATGTAGATCTTTTCTTCATGGTCAATTTAGTATATTATATGTCAAAAATAGAGTTCAATGACATTTAGAAAGTGATGTTTGATTCTGGAAAATTGAAATTAGGGTTTTAGTGGTTTGAATGTTCTTAATTCGAAATTGGGGGTTTTAATTTCATTGATTCTGGGAAAAATCTGTTACCGCCACTGCATTCTGGACATTCCCAGGAATCGAGTCATAATTTTTATTTGATTTAAGGAGTCTTATTCGCACCCCTGTAGTTTGGGAAAGATACAGTTTTGACACCAAACTTTTCCAAACTTGCGATTTACACCCTCGTATAAACTTTTAAATATTTACACTTTACATCTTTTGTAAATTATTTGTTGTTATTTATTTATTTTAAATTCAAAAATACTTTTTAAATTATTTTTAATTCTTAAAATAAATCTTAATTATTTAATTAAATAATATTAGTTGATAATTAATTATTTAATTAGTCAATTAATTTAACTATTAATTGATTAATTAATTTAACTATTAATTGATTAATTAATTTAATTATTTTATTAATTATTTTTATTTGATTTAATAATTAGATTTAATTATTTATTTGAATTTAAAAATTTCCAAAAATAGTTTCGGGCTTTCAAATATTATTTAAAATTATTTTCAAGACTCGATAATTATTATAAAATTATTTTAAGGTCATATTGGGTGTTCGAACTCTATTATTTAATTATAAAATGATTCGGAGTCTCGTTTAAATTCTGAAAAATATTCAAAAATTCGTATTAAATACCTGAAAAATCATTTTAACCCCGAATCTTCTACAAATAATTATAATTGAATATCTTAAATGCTACGTGTTATATGTGATTTGATTGATGCATAATATGGTTGTACGAGCATTGTTTGACTGTTTTATTCATAACTTTCAATCCGTACGTCGGATTTGGGTAAAACGAAGGGTAATTAGAAGCTTGTAATGAATAGAATGAGATGAGAATGAGTATTGATGTATACATGTGAGATTTAACAGAGGAAGCGAGACGTAGAAAGGGAAAGCAAGTGATTGATGAGTGGGAACCAACTGACAAGTGTTAGTAAAGTAAAAGCGGATTGATAATGCAAGTATCCCTGAACTTTCTTGTACTATAATCGCAAGTATTCTCAAACTCTCTTCATTATGTTACAATTATTCCAATTAGTTCTTATTCTATATTATAAGTACTTTGAAATACTTAACCCTAAACTCTAATTCTTATTGATCTTGAGCCGCAAGCCCGATCTCTTGTAAACCACTGATTATTGGATTCTTGGATACGAGCCATACCTATACGATACTACTCCATAAATACATATCTGCCACATAATGATTCTTGATATGAGATTGCTTCACATACCAACCTTTATGCCTTGTATAACAGAATACCAATTCTTGTAACCGTTGAACTCTCGGTATTCTACTTTCTGATTCTTTACTTGATTAAAAGTTAATCTTTATGATTTCCTTGTTATACCTTCATGGAATTATATATCACCCTATGCTTCGAGATAAATGTTGTTTATGATTCAGTTTATTAATTCATATTGTTTATCATATTGTTATTCTAGAATTGGATTATTTTAAATATGGACCAGATTCGTGGTCGGACCAGATTCGTGGTTGTAATAGGCCAATGTGTGCCTTGGATTCAGTATATAGAGCAAAACTAGGAGCCTTGCTCGGGGTTAATGCGTGATTGATCAGCAGTTTAACCTTGGTTTTTAAAATAAAAGTGAATATCCAATTCCAATCATTGTTTATCAGAAAACTTGATTCCTTATATCATTTCAATTGATCATTGTTTAATCTCAGTGTTGTCATTGTGACTTGCTGAGCTAGTTAGCTTACTCTTACAAATCTGTTTATATTCTTTTCCAGTGAAAAAGGATCCCCAGACAAATGTGCAAGCTAGGTATCCAGGTTAAGATGGAATAAGCTAACAGATGATGTTTGGCTTAGTTTGTGTCGATAGTTTGTAATAAAGTTTACTTCTGTTGTAAGATAAATAAACTGGGATTTGGAACGTTGTAATAAATAAGGTTGTGGCTTGTGGGCATACTTTAAACTGCTTTGATCCGTGGATAATGGTAAGTAGGGTCATTGTATATATATATTATTATATTCATAAACAGGTTTAAATACGGTGTGTGTGCGTGTGTGTGTTGTGGACCCCAAACTTCTGACCCGGGTTTGGAGGGCGTTACAATTAGGGTCCATATTGTGGCTGCCATTCAAATTTTTGTTTATAAACTTATCCTTAATGATACATTTGCCTTCTATGTAATAAATGCAAGTGTGGCAAAAGCAACAATTATCGACACACGGGTATTTCTCTAGACCTTGGTAATTTTATACTTTGATATGTTCTAATTCATTCTTAGTTATACGTGAATGAGATATGTAGATACCACTTAGTGGGCCAAATGCAGTAATTAGAAGAGCCTTGGTTGTTCATGAACTTAAGGATGACCTCGGAAAGGGTAATATTTTATTTTTCTCATTTTGAACTTCTACTTTGCATGCCTGATATAATGATATGTGAATATTATGTATAGGAAATTAGGAACAGATTCAATATACCTTTTGTGTGCAAAGATTTGTTTATTCCATGTTCTCACTTGCATTTGTTTATTCCATGGGCTAAATCGAAGGGACGTTTATTAACGCGATGTGCATATTCAAGGAGCTATCGGCTAAGTCTGTTATAATTATAGTTTATTTTTCACAAAAAATCAGGATTTTTTTGTACTTTATTCTGACCTTATAATTTAAAACAAATATTTTTAAATGAGCCATTGAACTGTGAAGAATACCAAATATATTGATATGTGGATGTGACCAAGTTTAATGAGGATAATACACGCATCAAATGCACATAGTCATTTGCCTTTGATCATATATATGCTTTGAATCATCCCTGATTTATTAATGACTTAATGTATATATGTATACTAGAGCTCATCCATTCAAAAGTTTTGGGATGAATGGTTATATCTTATTTGTGTTGCAACCAGAGTTATTTACTTGTTCTTGATATTCTGCGTTTGTCAAATGTTGCAGGGTTGTAGAGTTAGCAATACCTTTAAGCCTTACTGTTATTTATACTAAAACAAATATATTTTGTTGGTCTAGGATGCACACTGTATGTAGATAGCATGTAACTTTTGTCAGTAGTGTCATAAACTATACTTTCTAAGTTATAATGTAGCCCTTGTTCCTACATCAAGCCTGAGTTTTGATTTTATCATTATTTATAAATGGCAAGAGTTCAGTATGATGTCTCTAAAGGTCTATGATTTATCAACATGACTTTTTCTAAAGTTCCTCAACAGCTGTCCTTCATCTCAGTAGTGGGCCTGTTGAAAAGGCTCTCAGCTCTCATATGGAATCAGTCATCTGGTAGCAAAGCGGCTTATTTTTTCTCCTGCCACTATAATGTGGAAGGGGATTACCATATTCTCGGTTATATAAGACATTTAGCATGGTAAAAGATTTCTTTACCCTCCATATAATTGGACCTCGTCATCCTTAGTTCCTCCCACACCAGTTGTGAAGGCTGATATTAAACCCCGTTATTAGTTTGGTGCTTCATTAGATATTCTTGATGTTGAGATGATTTGTAGACGTTAATCATCCCAAGTCCCTAAACTAACAGTTCTTGTGCCTTTATATCAGTAATGGGCTTGTTGGACAGAGCTCCCCTGGATTTAGGCATATTAAACAAAAAGTTTATATATATTTTGTGTTTGTATGTTATATGATTTAATTTGTAAGTTAAATTGTGTTTGTCAATTTGGGGATACTACAAATGGGTGTATGTCCACAGGTTGGATTTTTTATGTTTTTGTAGCTTTGATTAGGCATTTTTGTGTTTTTTTGTTGGCTAATTATGTGATTTTGTTGTTGTAATTTTGATTGAATGTGATGTGGAACTGCAGGACCACATTTCAATCTGGAAGGATTGACACACGGTGCTCCTGAAGATGAAGTCCGTCATGCGGGTGACTTGGGATACATTATTGAAAATCTATTTTATTTTCGTACTGAGGTTTCTTTACAGTAGACTTTATATCTGGATTGCACATGTACTGAGGTTTGTAATGTGTTGCAAAACCAGCTTACTAGTGCACACAACTTTGTATCAAAATAGGGGAAACTAGTGTGACTCGTGATTTGGTTGATCTGATCTTGCTAAAAATCCTTTAAATATTTCGTCAAAGAATCCTTGTAATTTGTACTGGCAGTGTATAATTTCAAATATATATTATTCTCAGATCTCCCATTGCAGCATCCTATTCAATAACAGAAATAGTGTTGAAATACTCAGATGCAAACACGCACTTTAATGAATTAATACTGATATCAAAAAAAACAATTGTACATGACTTTTAATAAATAAATATTGATATCTCAAAAGCAATTGTACATCACTTTTAAAAAAGAAAAACTGATGTCAAAATAGTTAATGTACATCGTTTTTTTATAAAATATTGATGTCAAAGACTGACATTTTCAACTCTAAATGATATATAGACATCACTTTGATTAAGATAAAACTGATGTCTATTTTCCAGTATAGACATCACCCTTTACTTAAGAAATTGATGTTTAATATCTTATTTTACATCACAAAAATGAAATTATTCGATGTCTATGTGGAAAAAACATAGCTCATTATATGTTTAATATTTTGTAATAGGTGTAATTTATTTATAAAATTATTTATTTCTAACATTTTTTGTAAAAAAAACAATGTATGGACATCAGGTTTTTTCCAGAGGTGATGTCTAATCGAGTAAAGACATCGGATTTTAACCGATGTCTAGAATAGACATCACCGACATCAACATCGGTTGCTAAACAACATAGACATCAGCCAAAAACCGATGTCTATTGACATTTTTCTTGTAGTGTTAGTTGGGGATAATTTGTCATATATAGAAATATGAAGAGAGATTTTATAGAAGGTTAGATCTTAGATGGGTTTCCTTTTTTGTGAAAGGGACAGGAGGAGAGTAATCTTGGTCGAAAGGAAGGAACATTAGCTCATAGGTTCATAGCCACAAAGAGTAGGCCTCTCACTACTATGATCGTCTGTAATTTTTTATCTCCTGGATAAAATAGTTGTCCTTTTGCCTCTAGGGCTATACATGCCTATGAGTTTAATGTACATCCGAAGCAATTTAAGAAAATATGAGATAATGTACATCCGAAGCAATTTAAGAAAATGTCTGATGCTTATGTTAAATTAAATAACTATATATTGCTATATAAATTATGAAATTATAAAAATGAATTTTGATATTAAAATGTGGACTTATAGTATGAATAATAAGTTTAAAATTTACCAAATAATTTCAATATAACTATATTTCAATTTTCTAATTTTAAATCAACAAAAGTATAGTACTTTATTTACTCACTCCTATTCATTTTGGTCCGGTTAGCCATATTTATATATCATTTTTTTGTATTTTAAAATCAAGTTTATCATTGCATCTCAAATGAACAAAACTATTTTAGTATTGCATCAAAAATGTTTTAGCTAATAATTCGCTATTGGTGTGTTCAAAGGGGGACTCAGCAGAGGACGACTGGGGGCTATAACATCCATTGAGATTTTAAAAAACGTTCAAATATTTTTTTTTACACATACAAAATTTTCAAAAAAAATATTTTAGCCCCTACTAATTTTAAGAAAGGAAGTTAAATATTTAAAATGCCAAACTTTTAAAAAATAATAGATTTTCTATTTAATCTATTATCTTTTTGTATTCTTTAATTATAATAAATTATGTTTCCAATTTATATTCTTTTTTAGTTTATTGTATATATTCTACTTATATTTTATTAGGATTGTTTGAACTTGTACATCAGTTTCTAAAGTTAGGTGTAGTTTTAAATACAAAACATAAATATCCATCTTTCTTCCCTGTCTTTATTCGAATATCCCTTTTCTTCCCGTACAAACCTAAATCCAAACAAATCAAGTTTGGTAACTAACAAGATTCAAGAGTGAGATTCTAAGAAGACTTAGAGAGTATCAAGTGCCAATATCATTGCATGAAATCTTCAGTAACACGTAAATTACACCTCTCAATTTCCCCCATTTTTTTCAGATTTGTTTCTACATGAATTGATGCTCTATTTTTCTACTTGCTAACTAGGTTAAATTAATTATTTTCTTAATATTCTTTATGTTTACTTTCTAAATGAATGATTGTTTAGTTGCATATATTGAAAAAGATGTAATGAGTTCAGTTAGTGTTGATGATGTTATTATAAGGTTACAGAATATATGGCACCTAGGAAAATGCTATTGTAAAGAAATATTGATATGGAGGCATTGTTAATTTGTTCCTTTTACATTTTTTTGCATTTTAATTTATTTTCTTGCACCTGTGAAAAAAAAATTCACTTAGGTTTTAAGATAGCCCCCTTTGAACAAAATTTCTGGGTCCGCCTCTGGGTGTGTTGTACAGTGTTTTAAATCATTTTTTCGACATATTATAGTTATGGGTGAACAACGCGTCGGAACCGAACCGAACCAGAACCGATAACCGAAATAGGAATATTTTAAGAACCGAACGGTAAAATTCGGTTCAGTTCGGTTCTGAACCAAAAGAACCGAATTTATATTTTTATTTCATATATATTTATTTTTGCAAATTATTTTGCATTCTAACTTTTGAAATTTTGACTAGTTTTTATTATGTATTCACAATGACTTAGTAAAAGAAGATTTTTATTAGTGGCATATCATTTTGAATTCGATTACTTTCTAATATTTAAGAAGAAAAATATTTATAAAAATATTCAAAGTCCATAAATATTTAAAGAAACGAGTAATACAATAAAATTTATATTTTTCTTAAAATTTATTAAAATATTATAAATAAGAAAACATAATACATAATATAAATACATATATTTATATATATTTGTATTTATTCATTTATATACGGTTCGGTTCGGTTCTTACGGTTCTAGTATGTTAAGAACCGAACCAAGAACTGAAATTTCTAGAAAATCAAAAACTGAACCGGATCTGAATTAGTTAAGAACTGAACCGGAACCGTAATTTTTGATCGGTTCAATTCGGTTCTCAGTTTCGAACCGGGAAATACTCACTCTTAATTATAGTACCTAGAACCTGTTAAGACAAGCATGAGTTCAGACAATGCTACTGGCATCAGATAATATCTCCAATAAATAGAAGACCGGGTGAATATAACTCTCGGATAGTTGTGTAAGATAACTATTGTTTAGTTATAGAAGATAATTTTGAATGTATAGATAAATAATAGAAGTAGTTAACCGTTGAATTAGGAAACAGACCATATCATAAATGAGAGGAAGAGGTATATATGTATGATGGAAATATCTTATTGAGGAAAATAAACTTAAGCATCAAACTTAATTGTTCTTATATGGTATTAGAGCCCCAACGGTTTAACAACCACATACGTTAAATTCTGAATCACTCATCTGCACCACGTTACGAATATTACCATTGAACCGACTTTCACCATCAAAACTGAAGTTATTCCATTGAGTGTAGCTACCCACTTACCCACCAAACTCAATGAATAAAATTTTAATGTTTGGAAAAAAAAAATTAGAAACATGTCTTTTTGGCTACAACTTGATTGGCCACATCGATGGCCAACTTCTCCGCCTATCAAAGAACTTGACTGATAAAACCGAAAATCCTGCATATCATATCTGGAATCGTCAGAATCAACTTATTTTGAACGCTATGTAGGGTAGTTATGCGGAAACTATCCAACCACTTATTTTAACAGCTGAATTTTTTTAGAGAGACATGGTTGAGTCTCCAAAAGATGTATGCAAACAAGTCTAGATCGCGCGTACTCTCTCTAAAATCCAACCTAATACAGAACCCTCGAAGAAATCGCCTAGTTCGCGAATACATTAAGGATATAAAGTCTGTAGCTGATGCATTGGCTCTCACTGACAACCCAGTATCTGACGAAGATTTCTTTCTGAACATTATCAACCAACTTGGACCAGATTACAAAGATCTCGTTTCTACATTACGAGTTCGAGAAACACCCATCTCTCATGATGATCCCTTTGACCAGTTAACCGCAGTTGAGGCACAACTTAAGAAAGACACTTCTCCTGTGATGGATTCTCCGGCTCCCTTGGCAATCCCTACCACTAACTATTCCAATCGCAAACCCACTCAATATCAAACGTTTCATGGATCTGAGCATCCCAACAATCCACACAATTTGTTCAACACAATCATTGGTGTCAAAGCAACAATATGACACCTAATTTTGGGCATCTACCAAGAACTTCCGTATCAATTCAAAATTGGAACCAATCACGTCCATTTTGTCAGTTTTTTAATAGGCCCGGTCATTCAACAAAAGAGTGCCTCTAGTTGGCGAGATTTCTTTTAGATAACGATGTCCAACCTATAGCAAACTTTGCTTCCGTTCATCAAGCACCTGCACAGCCTTGGCTCTTTGATATAGGCGTGTCCCATCATGTAGCATCCAACCCCTCTAATTTGTCTGAGTATGTTGATTATAGAAGTCCAGATAAGATAAATCTTGGTAAGGGTACAAGTTTATAAATTACAGATACTGGCTCTGCAACCTTGCAGTCACTACCCTACACATTCATATTAGATAACATTTTGTGTGCACCTGAGCTAAATAAAAATTTAATTTCTGTTGCAAAATTTTGTAAGACTAATCATGTCTCACTTGAATTTTTTGCTTCTCATTATGTTGTCAAGGATTTATGCATGGGGGCGCCTCTTCTTCGGGGAAAGAATTTAAATGACGTTTATTATGGACCTTATTCAAGCTTTCCACAAATAAATCATACTTCAACAACTTCTATTCATACATGGCACAACAGACTTGAACATCCTTCTGAACGCATTCTACGACATGTTATTTCCTCAACTAAATTATGTCATGTTCTTCGTATTTCTCATTATTTTTCTTGTAATTCTTGCCAGTGTAATAAAAGTCACAAACACCTGTTTGGACCAAATTCTTTAGCTAGCAATCATCCACTTCAGTTGATTTATACCGATGTATGGGGTCCTTCAGAATTAACAATTAACAAATTTCTCTATTATTTAATCTTTGTTGATCACTATTCAAAATATATTTGTTTGTATCCTATGCGAAAAAAATATGATATTGCTATACTTTTCCCGCAATTTAAATCCTTGGTTGAAAATACTTCCAATTACCAATTATTGCTCTTAATTCAAATAACAGGGGAGAATTTGAAGCTCTAACCAACATTTTTAAATCACATAGCATCTCACACTTCACCACACCACCACATACCCCTGAGCCAAATGGCACAGCAGAACGCCGTCATCGCCATATTATTGAAACATGCCTTGCACGCATGCACCAAGCCTCATTGCCTCATTCATATTGGACATACACTTTTCAGACCGCAACTTATCTCATTAACCGACTACCATCACCAATATTGTCCTATAAATCAACTTTTGAAATATTGTTTAACTGTAACCCAAATTACCAAAGACTTAAAACTTTCGGGTGCTTGTGTTATCCGTGGTTAAGGCCATATTCATCCTCAAAGTTACAACCTCGCTCCCATCCATGTTTATTTTTGGGATATTCCACCTCTAAATCAGCTTACATATGTTATGATTTTTCCACAAAATGAAAATATTTTTCTCGACTCAGTTGATCGCTACAAGGCAAGATTTGTCGCCAAAGGATTTAATCAACGCCCAGGTGTAGATTTTACGGAAAAAATTTCCCCGGTCACTAAGCCGGTAACGGGCAGGACATTTTTGTGCCTTGCGCAATCAAAAAATTGGGATATTCCACACCTAGATATTAATAATGCTTTCATTAATGGCACCCTTGCAGATGAGGTTTACATGATTCAGCCACCTGGATTTATGGATTAGCGATACCCAAATCACATATGTCATCTCATAAAGTCCATATATGGCCTTAGACAAGCCTCATGGACTTGGCATCAAAAAATTCGCCAGTTTCTAACTGATTTTGGGTTTATTAATTCTACTGCAGATGCTTCACTGTTTGTTTATAATTGTGCAGGCATTGTCATACATTTTCTGGTTTACGTGGATGACATACTCATCACTGGATATAATCATTCAGCCATCGCTGATTTTATATGGATACTCAACAACCGTTTCTCTCTCAAAGATTTAGGAATACTACAACATTTTTTAGGTGTTGAAATCATCCACACTCCTGATGGTCTTTTTCTGAGACAACATAGACACATCTCTGATGTCTTATTAGCATATAAAATGGATGGTGCAAAATCTGTTTATACCCCTCTAAGCACAACTGATAGCTTAGTCTTGTACGATGGATCACCTCTTGCAAATACTACTTGCTTCCAAAAGATAGTAGGTGCTTTACAATATTTGTCAGTTACAAGACCAGATGTATCATTTACGGTTAATCGGCTTTCACAGTTTATGCATCGACCTTCCATAAAACACCTTGAGGCTCTAAAACGTGTTCTTCGTTATCTAAAATATACTATTCATCATGGTCTCTATCTTCATCGCAACCAACCTCTCACATTGACAGCCTTCAGTGACTCTGACTAGGGAGGCTGCAAAGAACTTGGAAGGTCAACCACATGATATGCTTTGTATCTTGGACCCAACATTATTTCATGGAAGTCAGCTCGTCAAAAATCTGTGTCCCTCAACTCTACCAAAGTGAAATATAAGGCTTTAGCTTATGCATCAGCGGAGATTATGTGGGTATAATAACTTCCCCTTGAGCTTGGCGTCAAATCTTCTTCAATTCCTCGCCTCTTTTGTGATAATACAGGTGTTATATATCTCAGTTCCAACCTTGTGTTCCACTCAAGAATGAAGCACATTGCTCTGGAATATCACTTTATCCGAGAACAAGTGCAGAACAATGCTCTTCAAGTTCATCATATCACCACCAGGGAGCAGACAGCTGATATTCTTACTAAACCCATCAGTAGACAACAATTTGAGTTTCTCAAGTCCAAGATTGGAGTCACAAATGGTACCTCCATCTTGCGGGGGCATGTTAAGAAAAGCACGAGTTCAGACAATGCTACTGGCATCAGATAAATATCTCCAACAAATAGAAGTCCATCTAAATATATACTCTCAGATAGTTGTATAAGATAACTATTATTTAGTTATGGAAGATAAGTTTGAACATATAGATAAATCATAGAAGTAATTAACCGTTGAATTAGGAAACAAACCATATCATAAACGAGATGAAGAGGTATATATGTATGATATAAATATCTGATTGAGGAAAATAAAATTAAGCATCAAACTCTATTGTTCTTATAGAACCACGGTTTAAAATGTAAAATTGTATTTATAAACGCACAGTTCAACCACCCAATACAAATACATCATTGTTTTCCTCACTCTTCACTCCCTCCAAAAATATATATTGATGCTATGGTGTAGAGGATATGCAGGGGGAATGTTATTTTCAAAGTGAATGGTACTTCACTTCAAAAACTTCAAAATCAAGAGTCTAAAGCATTCTATTTTACAAAAAAAATTATGATGAATAATTTATTTATTATTATTTTATTAAAATTATGAAATTCTACTCACCTATTTAGAAGATGTTATTATTTATCCATGTAATTTTTTTTTTACTTTTATGACGAATATGTTCAATTCAAATATTAATGTAGTGGAATTCCTTTAAATTAATGATAATAAACTGATCATTTCTACAATTGATTTTGTTGATCATTTCTCACTACACCAGATCCCATTACTACCGTAAAAACATAGTCATTTTCACTTAATTACAATGCATTTAGGTCATTTTTAGTTTATGCAGTTCAAATCTATGAATTAATGAAAACATCCAAATCCTTATGTAGTATAGCAAAATAGTGTCTCCTCTCTAATGTAACAATATAATTAACAATGTCCAGGGGCTCATTTGTTTTCTTTAACAAAAAGGGCTCATTTGTTTACTCACTAGAATTTTTGGACAATATTTATCATCTCATGCTAGGACTATACTGATAATCCGCTCAATCACACCAATCGCTCGCACCGCTCATAAGCGCACCGCTTGTTGAAGATAATCGCAAAATGCAGATCGAATGTGAATTGAAGATATAGGAATAGCAAATCCGTGGATTGACTGTAGATTTGATTTTTAAATAATCATAAAAATCGAATCGCAACCGCAAACTGCTCTATATATATCAAAACTATAAATATATAATTATATATTATAAAACAATGTATATAAAAATTATAGAACTAAATGTTTAGGCCTTTGGGGTATTGGACTTTGGAGTACTATTTTTTTATTTTGTTGTAGTATAGTATTGGATGTGTTTTATAGTTTACAGTACATTTTAGTTTTATAAAAAATCTAAGATTTGACATGTATATTCTAATGAACTATTTTATTTATGATTTATCATATAAGTCAGTGGTTGAAGCACAAGTCGATCCGCATCAACCGCAAAGTTACGATTGAAAAAATCGCGAATAACCGCAACCGCAATTGCGACTGAGATTGAAGATTTAAAAAAACTGCTATATGTGGTTTGATACGATTTTGACCTTCCAACCGCACCAAACCTAACCGCATACACCCATATCTCATGAAGTTCAGATTGTTTAATTAATTAGTAAAATATCTTGATGATAAGAAAAATTGCTGGACGCACCGCCAAGAAAAGTTACAGCTACCAAGCTAATGATTACTCCATTTTGATTTGATAATTGGAGTTTATAAATTTTTCAAAAATATGTTTGTTATTTATTTGTTTATAAATTTTCATAAATTTGTTATATATTTATTTATATATTTGAAATTATAATTCACTACATTCAAAGAAAATATTGATAAGTTGATCCAAAAATATTAAGCACCGAGATATCAAAATCACTGAGAAATTTTGGTCTTGTCAAAAATTTAGGTTCAAATTTAACAAATGATTCATAAGTAATATTTTCTTAGTTGAATGAACAGTACTACCTTCAATCGGTTTATGCCGCAATGCTGGGATTTCGGGGATTAACTATTAGTTCAATGGTTCTTTGATTTACCTGGCCCTGTATGTGGGCGATATATTGATAGCTGCAGAGAACAAGTCTGACATTCAAAAATTGAAGGGTCTTCTTAGTGCTAAGTTTGAGATGAAAGATTTGGGTACGGCTCGAAAAATTCTGGGAATGAAGATTTATAGACATAGAAACAAAAGAAAACTCTTCTTGTCATAAAAGGAATATATTCTGAAGATTTTATGAAGGTTTGACATGTATGCAGCAAAGCCAACAGATACTCCTAGTGCTGCAAATGCACATATGCCTGTTGTATATGCACCAAAGTTTGCTGAGAATAAGGAGTACATGTCTCGAGTTCTCCATGATAGTGTAGTAGGAAGCTTGATTTATGGGTGATCTAGGAAAGGAGTATTGGAAAGTTGTGAAGAGGGTTTTTCAATATATAAAAGGTACGTATGATGTTTGTCTCATTTATAGAAGTGATATCAAGTGTTTGATGACAGGATTTTCACACTCTAATTATATTGGAGATGTTTACAGTAGAATATTTATGATTAATTATGATTTCACTCTAGATAGTTCAATTGTCAGTTGAAGAGCAATTTTGCAACCTATAGTGACTTTGTCTACTACAGAAGCAGAGTGCATGGCATTGACATAAGCCGCAAAAAGAAGGAATCTGGTTGAAAGGTCTATTAAGTGATTTGGGTCTTCATCATGATCAGGATATATTTTATTGTGACAGTCTCGGTACAATCTGTTTAGTCAAGGATCATGTACATCATGAGCGGACTAAGCACATAGATGTAAAATATTATTTTCTGAAAAGTGAGAAGAGAATCAAGGTGAGAAAAGTGGATACTACTAATAACCCAACTGATATACTTACCAAGCCGGTTCCACATAGCAAGTTACAACATTATTTCAACTTGCTAAATGTTCGGAGTTGTTGATTGCCCTTTCCGGGTAGTATCCGAGGCAGGAGAGTTTTTTCTAGAACATCTGGCATAATAGCATTATTATTATGTATATGCTATATCTGTTTTTGTGAGAGGATTCAAGTCAAGGTATAGATTCATTATAAAATGCATTGAATCGCGTATAGAGTATAATTATATAAACTCTATACGACACTTATACGGCATAACCTAAAGTATGTCGTAATCTATATCCTCAAAATCAATAAAAAAAATTCTCTTCTGCCTATTTGTATTCTTTTTTATAAGTTTATTATAATTTTTCTTGCTACCGTTATAATAACTACAAATTAATTTTGAATAAAGTTAAAGGGGTGTGAAAATTTACCTAAGATACACTTTGGGATGATTCTACACTGAATCTAGATGTTACATACTTTTATAGACTATCAAGTATCCCAGGTGATCTTTTCCATCAGTATATTCACAGGCCGTGCCTAAATTTTTTAAAAAAGATTTTAGGAGCATTTACAACTACATTAAAAGCTATTATATATAAGACATGGGTCATTATTTTAATTCAAACTTGTATTTAAAATTTACATATTTTAAAACTTAAGTAACTAATTATTTTTAAAACATGTGTTTAGCCGAACTAATTATACTAAAAAGTTGTTTTTGTTAAAATATCTTAAAACTATTCTAATGTAAATTAACCTACATATTTTTAAAAACAATTATTAAAAACTTAATATGTAATTGAATAGGCCTAATTATATTATAAATATATTCATATCCCGAACATAAAAATAACTATAATTTATAAAATTATTTTAGGTTAAACGGGTTACTATGCTTTGTTAAAAAATTATTCTAAATTGATTTAACACAACAATTAGAAGTTAAATCAACAATTACTAGTAAAATAAATGAGAATATAAATAAAAAATTACATAAACCTAATCGAGTAGAAACTATTAAAATAAACAAGTGCTAAATATAAGCTACTTACACAAAATATATACAAAAATCCGACCGTGTTTAGAAACCATTATAAACTCCATTTAAATGAAATAAAATTAAAAAATACATACTACCCTACCCTCACAAGTTATAGTTATATCATGTACAATTTTTATATGTGTTCTTTGGAAAATTTTGTAAATACCTTATATATTTTATGTTGTTGTCATCAATAAAATGGGACATGAATATAAAAATTATTTTAAATATTATTATTATTAATTAATTGGATGCTTGCTGTTATGGATTAAAAACTAGATCGTATTTTTTCTAGGGTTCGTGATCTTCGAGACTCGATTTGACTGTTCTTGTGTTTCGTGACTCAATCTGCCTTAACAAGATGCCTACGTACCTCGTTGTATACCAAGGATCAAGTCAAAAAATGTAGTTCGGATGGGAGGGGTGAGACCCCTTATATAGATATTGGGAGTCCTTGTATTGGACTAGGGTTATGAGACTTGGGGGACAAGTCTCAGAATTTGGATAGACTTTGGAGTCCTATAACAAAGGAATCAGACTCCTTGTTGGTTTAGATGCCCTCTAGGCTATCTATCATAGAGTTATATTACTGATTGTACTCATTTAATGAGCTGTTAATCCTCCCTATTTATTAATTACAAAATTAATTAATATTCAAGGCTATTGGGCCTTCTTTGTTCCATCAGGCCCGATCAATGTGTTAACCTTCTTGGGCCTGATCAATATGTTAACCTTCTTGGTCTGACCGTCATACACAGCTTTAATGGGCCTTGCATCCCTAGATGTAATTAATGCAACATTAATTAAGGTTTATTTTATCCCCTATCATTTTCCCCCAACTTCTGAAAAATCGTAAAATATTTTACAGAAGTTAAGTTCATTTAATCCCTTACAGGGTATCATTTTCTGCGTAAAGTGTGGAGCGACCTACACATTTACAACGATTTTCCTTGGCTTTAGGATATCTCTTGAAACCTCCCTATTATTTTTCTCTCCTTATTCCTATTTTTTAGGAATTTTCTGGTATTTTTCCTTGATTTCTGGATTTTTTTCGTAATTTCTTAGAAAATACTTACGATTTCTCTGAAATTTCCTTATTTCTGCCCTTTTCGACCATGACCCTAGTCGTTCAAATGAACTGGATTCTAGTCAAAATTTTGGCCAGCCCCTGGGGTCTAGTCTAACATATTAGACCAGGATCCATGACCAGGATTTCTGCCTTTTTCGACCAGGATCCTAGTCCTAGAAATTACCTGGATTCTAGTCGAAATTTTGGCCAGCCCTTGGGGTCTAGTCTAACACATTAGACCAGGATCCACGACCAGGATTTCTGCCTTTTTAGACCAGAATCCTAATCGTAGAAATAATCTGGAATTTGGTCGAAAGTTTGGCCAGCCTCTGGGGTCTAGTCTAACACATTAGACCAGGATCCACGACCAGGATTTCTGCCTTTTTTGACTAGGATCCTAGTCCTTGAAATGACCTTGATTCTAGTCAAAATTTTGACCAGCCCCTGGGGTTTAGTCTAACACATTAGACCAGGATCCACGACCAGGATTTCTGCCTTTTTCGACCAGGATCCTAGTCCTAAAAATGATCTGGATTCTCGTCGAAATTTTGCCCAGCCCCTGGGGTCTAGTCTAACACATTAGACTAGGATCCACGACCATGATTTCTGCCTTTTTTGACCAGGATCCTAATCCTTGAAATGACCTAGATTCTAGTCGAAATTTTTGCCAGCGCCCGGGGTCTTGTCGAACACATTAGACCAGGATCCACGACCAGGATTTCTGTCTCATTCGTGGTCTTATGCATGGTCTATTTTAGGGCCTTTAGTCGAAGTTTTTTGACTCGGATCCATGACCTGAATTTCGCCCTCAATCCTGGTCTTATGGATGGTCTAGTTTAGGACCTCTAGTCGAAGTTTTTCGACTCGGATCCACAACCTGAATTTCAACCTCAATCCTGGTCTTATGCATGGTCTATTTTTGGGCCTCTAGTCAAAGTTTATTGACTAGGATCCACTGTTATTCGCTAACAATACAATAAGAATTACAGAAGGGGGGGTTGAATGTAATTCTGGCTACTTTTTAAGATTTTAAAAAATGTTCTAACTTAATACATATAACAGTGTTTGATTTGCAGAAGTACGCAATGGAAAGATAGTTGAAATCAAAACACTAAGTAATAAAACACAAGGCTTTAAAACTTTCTGGTGGATTTGAATGTATCCACCAGATATATATATATATATATATATATATATATATATATATATATATATATATGAAATTGAGAACTCTATGAAGCTTTGAATAGCTCACAGCAGCTTACAAGTTTGAACAACTAAACTTCAGAGAAATACTTACAGAATACAGCTTGATATGTTTCTCTGGAAAAATGTATTTATTTAGTTAATTGTTCTACTTGCTACACTTGGTTTAGATATCACCAAGTTTACATGACAATAAGACAAGATAATAAAACAAAACATATCTAGTTTATCTCCATGCTACTTCATTACTCTATTCCAACATCTTTGAATATCTTCACAATTACATGGAAATGGTAATGCTTCTTTGTTCTCGAAATCCTGCTTAACAGGCTGCCACATTCCTTTTACAAACACCCAACACATGTGACTGTGTTGTCACTGTCAACAACTATTTGAATTTGATCATCCGTCGGGACTATGTTTGTCATCCGTCGGGAGCTTTGTTGATCATCCATGACTTAGAAAACCTTACGAAATCTACTTGACTAATACATGTTGTTTGCAGAAATGTGCTACAATATTTATTTGTTACATAAGCTACTCACTCGATGGATGTCAATTTGTCATCCATCGGGACTATAAAGTTCATTCGTCGGGACTATATTAGATCATCCGTCGAGTGCTACAAAATTCACTAAGTTAAATCTACTAAGGTGTTTTGTTTAACTTATCATCAAGTTCACGACATATTCCTAACAATCTCCCCCAATTTATGTCTATTGGAATTGTAGCCATAAATTAAGAGAAACTTGATGATAATAAAACACCCTGAAAATACAGATTAAAAAGTAGTAGATAAAACTGATAAATACTACAAAATTTATTGAAAATTGAACAAAGCAAAGTGTACAAAGAGTTCTCACAATCATTTTCAAGGTGCTCCTCTAGCCTGAGCAGATGATTCTATTTCCTTGATTGTCCGGATTTCTTCCCAAGCTTCCTATTGTATTCTTCTATTTGATTCTGGAGTTGTCTATGGAATTCAAGTTCATCAGCTTCAAATAGATCCATCATTTCTTGCATTTCCAATAGAGTCTCATTGCTAGAGATACTCAATTGATCATCCAGTCTAAAGAATCTTCTTACTCCTTTATCATCCATGAATTCCATCAGCCAATAAGGCCTCAAATGCACTCTCTTTCCTGTGAAGGGGATTGTAAGAGTTCTTAGAAGTGCATCCTTGGTTTTATTACTCCTCAGTTCTTCTATCTTCTTTAGAACCAGTTTCCTTGCAGTTACATTGAACCTAAAGTTCTTCTTGAAGGATGAGAAGACTTTTATCAGAACAGACTGGCTTTCTTGAAGAATCCTATGATGTGGCCATGTGATTTCTTTCCCTCCCTTGTACTTGAATACCAGCCTTTCAGGAAGATATCTATGAGCATCAATCCCTCTTACTTCCTCCAATTCATCCAGGTAGAAGTTTATTTCAGAAAATTCCTTGATGTCACAGATGTATAAGAGATCCTCCTTGTTGACTGTGGGTTGAGATTTGGTTAGGATCTTGGATCTAAGAGTCACAGGCTTCACTTTCTTGATTGCTCTAGTTTTTTTTCTTTGTCTTGTTGAAGATAGGTAAGTTGAGTTCAGGAATTGGAAAACTTTCCCAGTCTATTGGCTCATCCTTGGGAACTATGAGCTCACCATAAAAGTTCTTTGTTGGATCTACCTTGAATTCTTCCTGTACCACTGGTGGCCTGGATGACTGAGTTGTAGATGTAGACTGTTTGGGAAAGTAGTCTTCCATTTCCTCATCACTAAAGTCCAATTTTCTCTTGATTATTTGCTTGTACCTTGGTTTCTTTATCTGTTGGGGTGCATCTTGCACTTTCTGATCTTTAGCTTCAGTAATCACAGATGGTTGTGCAGAAATCTCTATTGTAGTCTTCACAGCTTGAAGTTTGGCCAAGATAGCAACTTGCTCCTTCTTTTGTTTGAGCTTCTTAGCATCTAGAGTAACCTGCTTCTTTTCTTGTTTGATCCTTTCTTTTTCTTCCTTATTAGCTTCCATAAATAGAGGGTGTCCAGCCACCACACAGATTTCCTTACCATTTCTGTAGATTTTGGCAATTCTTCTTTTAAGTATTGAATCAGTTAGATCCTTGAAAAATGCAATTGACCTAGCCAACAGCTTCTGTTCATCTGGTCTAGGTGTCTCAAACACAAGATCCACAGGATTTTTTTCTGAGAACTTTGAGTAGTTTCTTTTAGGATTCAAGACCATATTTGCCTTTGGAGATTTGATGCAAGACGTTTGGCCTTTTTCCAAGTTGCCTATACTCATTTCATGTACTGAGATGTGTTTGACTTGAGAATGGTGATGAAAGGTCTTGTCTGGCTTCTGTAGCTGGCCAAATTTCTCCTAAATAGCTGTATCAATATTCTTCCATTTATCATCTAGTTCCTTCTCAATATCTGCAATATCAAGCATCTTGGAGTTTATCTTTGACTCAATTTTAGCAGCTACTATTTGGATCAGATCAATAATGTCCAATACTGGTCGTTTTGGCAGAGTAATTTCTGGAACAATTACTTGACTGATCTGAACATTTATCACATGCTCCCCTCACTGGTTGGCTCTGCTTGACTGACTTGAATTGTTGATTCTTTCTCCCCCTTTCTGTTATTATCAAGTAGAGTGGAGGTAGAAGTTTGTGCGGCCACCAGGTTTTGTAGCAACTGAGTTTGCTGTGCTTGATGAAGATGAATGGCTTTTAGAAAAGGCTTCCACAGCTTTTAATCTCGTGTCCAAGGAATCCACTTTAGCTTCAAGATTTGAATTTCTTCTCAACTGTCGATTGATGTCAAGCATTGTTGTATTTGGAAATGTAGCATCCAATCTTTCAGAGACACTCTTCTTGACTTGGTCAATCTCTATCTTGATGGAAGTGACATCTTGGTTGTGTTGAAGAACTTGGATTTGATGGAGTTGCAGAGAGTTGAGATGTGATTGTAGAAGCTTCTTGGTGCTAGCATTGGTAGTAGCTTGAAGAGCAATTTTTGTCTATTGAATGATGTGAAAAAGAGTTGTCTTGAAATGATGCTCATCACACTCTTTAGAAAACACCCAAGAAGGAATGTTTGATCTAGAGCTAGGGCCTGCTTCTCCCCCTATGTCCATGAGCTCCTCACTATCATCACCATCATCTCCAAAGAAATCTGCAGACTCGCCAGTACCATAGTCAACATCATCACCAACTCTAGGTGGCATGGCTGTGATTGCATCCTTTGCTCTTTGCATTGATTGAGTAGTATGCACCAAGTTCAACATCTTTTCTGCATTTTCATTGCATTGTCCAGCCAAAAGTTGATATATTGGAACAGGATGAGTAACGGTCTCCGCATCCAAAGAGATGGAATCTATGACAGCTTGATCATGCTGAGATAGTTTCTCTCTGTCTACATCATTGACATTCATTGACTCACTAACAATGATGTCCATCCTTATTTCTCCTGTACCTCTATTTCTCTCATGATCTCTCTTTTCTTGCATCAAGGGCTCCCCTTGGCTCGCCACCCTCACCTTCACCTACTAAGGTGGAACTCCCATCACTCACTTTTGCCAGACCTGAAGAAATGGTCTATATTTGATCACTCATTTCCTCTCCTTTTTCCTGGGAGCAACCCTGCCTCTTACTCAATTCACTCCCTACCCTTAGTCCTAAGAGTGATTGTACTACTACTAGGTCATCTGCACTTGTGACAATAGTTGGGATTTGAAGTTGTGCAGAGAGTACCGATGGATGAGGAACATCCATCGGGATAGTAGTTTGGATAGCCGACGGATGACTGCTGTTAGGCACATCTGTCGGGATACAATCACTACTCGACGGATGAACAATATACACCAGGATAGAAGAAATGAATGAGTTTGAAGTGGAGACTATTGTAGACTCTGTGCAGGTTGATGAAAATTTGGGCACAGATGTCTCAATAGACTCAGAAAGAATTGGAAAGTGAGCCAACAAATCATCTAAAAGATGGTGCTCACTTGCTTGGATTTTTGGCTTCTCCAATAGAGCTAAAGATGGAGAATTTGGAAGTGATGTATGAATCATGTCTACATCTAGTGAGTGTGTGGGTGAATTTGGTGTTTCAGGTGCTTCAATTATCAATGATTTTGGCTGTGACTCCACATTAATTGCAGCCACATCAAGCTGACTTTAAGATGATGCAATGACTGAGGCTTTAGCTCCAGTTTGCACTGTGTGTGTTCCCTGTGCATCCCCAAGGGTTTTAGATCTTTTCTTTCTGGCATAAGTCTGTGGTGAACTTGTGTCCCTAACTCTCTTGGCCTGTACTCCTGGTTGGGAGCTTGTTTCAATAGTAACATCCTTTTGTGAGGATGAAACTAGAATTGAGCCAATTTCCTTATTAACAACCACAGTTTGTTGGGAAACTGTAGTGTGGCTAGTCTTGGGTACACTAATCTCACCAGCCATATCCTTAGGGTTTCTTTGATTTTCACCCTGTTCCTCACCTAACTCACTCTCCTTCACACTCCCCTATTTGTGTTTGATAGTTTTTGCAACTGGTTTCTTTTGAGAGAAACCAGAGGGGGCTTTCTTAGCTTTGGATTTTGAAATTATTGTTTTGGTAGCTTGGGTAGGCATCTATTGGGTCATTAACACAAATTCCATAGCTACACTTGAAGGCAAAGAAATTTGTGAGGTTGGAAGAGCAGAGACAGTGGTGCTTACCTCACTTACCTGAGGTCCCCCCACGATTGGAAAGTAGAAGAGGGGCACCTCTTTGTGGTGACTTGCTCTGTTGAGATCTTCAATGATTCTCCTTTCTTCAACCCAATAATTCAGTTTGTTGGTTGGGTTCTCAATAAGATGGTTAACAAGCATCATAAAGAATCTAGCATAATAGACACTTTTACCTCTCTTATTAAGTTCCCCTAACTTATAACCTAACTTAACCATGATCATGTCACTGAAGTTAAAGTACTTATCAGTAACTAGCATATAAAGCTTGTTGAGCATGGCAATGTTAACAGAATCAAAATTACTCACTTTACCAGAAAATACTTTGGTAACTACATCACACACATAACTCCACTCTTTTCTAAGACCTAGTCTCCTAATCTCACTTAATTTAGAGGTAGGGAGAGCATAGCCAATAGACTTAAGCATGTTAACTAAATCAGTATCTATGTGTGGAACAGTAGTAGTGTTTTTAGGAATTTTAATGCAAACTTGAATTGTATCACTGTTAATACAGAACTGCTTACCTTCAAGAGTAAAAGTTATGGTCTTGTCAGAAGATTGGTACACAGCAGTTGTCCATATCTCCTCCACAACTTCACAGTAGATTGTGGGTGATTCCAGCATAGCATGACTGAGTTTACAGCCCTTCACAAAGTCCATCATTTTTTGAAAATCTCCAGATTGTTGAATCTCCTTGTTCACAAGAGCTACGAAGTTGTTCTTTTCATAGATGAATCCAGACTGGGACATGATTTTGACTACTGGTTCCATTGTTAAAGTATGGAATTGATTTGAGAATGCGTTGGAAAAGAAATGATTTAGAGCAATTGATTTGAGAATGATAAAAGAATAGAATAAAATTGAATTCTGTTTTTATACTATCTCAGACATAAACTGTCAAAAATAATAAAGTGAAATAAAGTAACCAATCAAAATAGCCCAAAATAGCCGTTTAAAATAAATAAACTGTCAAAATTCTGTCAATTACCCGCCATGTTGTACTTACAAACTGTAAGTATACCCGATGGATAATGTTCAGAGTTTTAATGGCTAAGATTGAGACAATTCGACGGATGAGAATAAAACAATTATTCGTTGGGTTATAAAATAATCCAGAATAGTAATTGATTTTTAATAATAAATACAATTCCGACGGATGATCAAGTTCGATGAATAAAGAGCATCCGTCGGGATGTAAATTTTGAGTTAGCCAAAATTTCATCCAAAACAGAAAAATCAATTAAGTTTTTGGCTACATTATAATCTTGCAAAAATCTGAAATGATTCAATAATAATTAAGCATACCTAACTCACTTACTAACCTTAAAAAGGTGGATTCATCAAGTGGCTTGGTAAAGATATTTGCATGTTGCTTTTCACTTTGAACAAAATGAAGTTCCACAGTACCATTCATCACATGTTCCCCAATGAAGTGGTACTTGATGTCTATGTGCTTTGTTCTTGAATGTTGTACTGGATTTTCAGTGATGGCAATTGCACTTGTGTTATCACAGAAAATGGGAATTCTGTCCACTTGTAGACCATAGTCCAACAATTGGTTTTTCATCCACAAAATTTGTGCACAACAACTACAAGCAGCAATATATTCAGCTTCAGCTGTAGAAGTAGAAACTGAATTTTGCTTTTTACTGAACCAGGACACAAGCTTGTTCCCTAGAAATTGACAGGTTCTTGTTGTACTTTTTCTATCTATTTTACAACCTGCATAATCTGCATCTGAATAACCAGTTAGATCAAAACCAGAATCTCTAGGGTACCAAATGCCAAGTTTTGGTGTTCCCTTGAGATATCTGAAAATTCTCTTTATAGCTACTAAGTGAGATTCTCTAGGATCAGCCTAAAATCTAGCACAAAGACAAGTAGCAAACATTATATCTGGCCTACTAGCTATTAAGTACAGAAGTGAGCCAACCATGCCCCTATAGCTTGAAATATCCACAGACTTTTCAGTAGTGTTTAATTCAAGTTTAGTTGCAGTGGCCATGGGAGTTTTTGAAGATGTTCAATCCATTAGATAAAACTTTTTTAAAAGATCATAAATATATTTAGTTTGACTAATGAATATTCCATCACTAACTTGCTTAACTTATAAACCAAGAAAGTAAGTTAGTTCTCCCATCATGATCATTTCATACTTACTTTGCATCAATTTGGCAAACTTTTTGCAAAGTTTTTTATCTGTAGAGTCAAATATAATATCATCTACATAAATTTGAACAAGTATACTAGAGCCATTAACATTTCTAAAGAATAAATTTTTATCAACAGTACCTCTTGTGAAGTGATTTTCCAAAAGAAATTTTGATAAAGTGTCATACCAGGCTCTAAGTGCTTGCTTCAGTCCATAAAGTGCTTTCAAAAGATAGTAGACATATTCTGGAAAATTTGGATCTTCAAACCAGGAGGCTAACTAACATGGACTTCCTCCTCCAGATCTCCATTTAGAAAGACACTTTTGACATCCATTTGATAGACCTCGAAATTGGCATGGGCTGCATAGGCTAAGAAAATTATGATGGCTTTAAGTCTTGCAACAGGAGCAAAAGTTTCATCAAAATCTATTCCCTCTTGTTGACGGTAGCCCTTAGCAACCAATCTAGCTTTGTTCCTGACCACTATGCCATTTTCATCCATCTTGTTTCTGAATACCCACTTGGTGTCAATTGGATTCTTTCCTTTAGGTTTGGGTACCAGCTTCCATACCTTGTTCCTTTCAAATTGGATTAGCTCCTCCTGCATAGCTAAAATCCAATCAGGATCCAACAAGGCTTCTTCTACCTTATTTGGTTCTTCCTTCGAAAGGAAGCTGCTATATAGACATTCTTCTTGAGTTGCTTTCCTTGTTTGAACTCTAGATAATGCATCACCAATGATGATCTCAAAAGGGTGATCTTTAGTCCATTTTATTTGTTGAGGTAGATTAGCTCTAGATGAAGATGTTAAATCTATCAAATCTTGGCCCTGTGTTTTATGATATTAATTAAAATAGTACGAATAGAACATTAACCTTAATCGCTACGGCGCAAGCGATTCAAATCCACGTCTTCTACTGTATTCCCTTATTCTCCTTGGACGAAGTGTGGGCTTCGATTTCCCTAATTCCGTAAATTAATTATTTAATCGGCTTCCATATTAATTGCTTATAAATTCCCCATGTTTAAGATATCGCATGTCCATTAATTAAATTAATTTCTCACAATTAATTTAATCAATATCTTTTATCCTTGATCATCCACTCAACCTTATAATTATGCAAGAATAAATATGCCTGTAGGACTAAAGCATAATTATCTTTATGAGCTTTCAAGAGGACATCATCACCCGAATATATTTTTCGGAAATAGTTTCCTTTTATAGTTAATATCCCACTCTAAATATAATGTCATTGCCCAATACATAAGTTCGTAATTTAAAATAAATTACTTAATGTATGAATCAAGGCATGTACATTAAATACAAGTGTCAATTACTACATCCATATTAAGAACCTAAGCAATAATAATATTGTAGAATCTTAGTTCTTCTTTATTGTCAGAATAAAAGAAACAAATATTCTACTATTTTGATCCCGTTCAATATACACAAAGTATACAAGTATTATTCAATAGTCAAGATAAACTATTTCTAAATAATACTTCATCCGTTTCAGTGGTTTTTCTAATACAACTTAGACTGTGAACCTTTATTATATTATATAAGGAGTTTGACAATCTAATCTTCTGCTATCCCATTGGATACTAGATTGTCTATAATATATAATATACAGACTATGTGAAAACATGCATTCAAGATTCTCAAATAATTTATTATTAAAGTATATACTTCAAATGAATATTTCAGTATAAACCCTAACAATCTCCCACTTATACTCAAGATATTCTTTGAGTATATCAGTGTTTATAATAAGCAATCCACTACCAACTATATAACTATGTGACCAAGTATCTGACTCCTATCGCTTCCACGTGCTCCTGAAAAGCCTTAGCTGGTAAGCTCTTCGTGAAAGGATCTGCGCGGTTATCCTTTGATGCTATATCAGCCACAATGATATCTCATCGCTTAACGCACTATCGTATGAGGTGATACTTATGCTCTATGTATTTTGCTGCCTTATGGGCCCGTGGTTCCTTGGTATTTGCCACAACACCAGTATTATCACAATAAATCGTGATTTACCGTGGCAAATTAGGAACCACATCCAAATCCAGCAGGAAGTTTCGGAACCATATAGCCTCTTTGGCTACCTCAGAGGCTGCCACATATTCGGCTTCCATAGTTGAGTCTGCAATGCATTTCTGCTTCACACCCTCCATATTACGGCTCCACCTCCCAAAGTAAAAACACATCCCGAGGTGGATTTTCTCTTATCCTTATCTATTTGGAAATCTGAATCAGTATATCCCAAAGGAAATAAATCAGGGGACTTGTAAACTAACATATACTCCTTAGTCCTTCGCAGGTACTTGAGTATTGTTTTTACTGCATTCTAATGTTCTTGTCCTAGGTTTGACTGGTATCGGCTAACCATGCCCACGTCAAAGCAGATATCAGGCCTCTTACATAACATAGCATACATTAGGCTTCCACATGTCGAAGCATAAGGAATTGCCTTCATGTTCTCTATCTCCTTAGGTGTCGAAGGGCACTGACTCTTTAATAGAGAAATTCCATGTCTGAAAGGTAAATTACCCTTCTTGGAGTCCTGCATTTTAAAACGAGCTAATACGTCATCTATGTAGGGCTCCTGAGATAAAGCCAACATCATTTTCTTGCGATCTCCTATAACTTTGATCCCAAGGATGTATGCTGCTTCACCTAAGTCCTTCATTTCAAATTGTTTGAACAACCATGCCTTTATTGAAGACAACATCTTAACATTATTTCTAATGAGTAAAATGTCATCAACATATAGTACTAGAAAAACCACTGCATTTCCCTCACATCTCTTATACACGCATGCTTCGCTTGGACTTTGATCAAATCCTTACGACTGGACTACCTGATCAAAATGAATGTTCCAATACCTAGAAGCTTGTTTAAGTCCATAAATAGACCTCTTAAGCTTACATACAAGATGCTCTTGGCCTTCTTTAATGAATCCCTTTGGTTGCTGCATATAGATGGTTTCTTCAAGACTTCCATTAAGGAAATCTGTCTTGACATCCATTTTCCAAATCTCATAATCGAGATGAGCTGCAATAGATAAAAGAATACAGATTGACTTAAGCATGACTACCGGCGAAAAGGTTTCCTCATAATCGATACCTTCTTTCTGAGTATACCCTTTTGCAACAAGTCTTGCTTTCCAGGCTTTCACCTTTTTATCTAATCCCCTCTTTTTCTTATAGATCCACTTACATCTAATAGGTTTTATACCTTTGGGTGGTTCCACGAGCTCCCAGAACTGATTAGAATACATTGATTCCATCTCAGATTATATCGCCTTTTGCCAAAGATCTGCATCTTTGTCTTGTACTACCTCTTCGTATGTATGGGGATCATCATCATGTTCGCCAAATGAAGACTCTCCCAAAAACATAAATCTATCAGGCTGTTGAACAACCCTCCCACTACGACGAGGCACTGGTGCGGTATTAGTGACAAATTGTACATTTTATTATGGTCGTTCTACATGTACTACAGCTTCATGGGTATTATCTATCCCTCTCACTAGTTCTTCAAATATGACACTACTCATGGGTTTGTGATTCATTATATAGTCCTCCTCTAAGAATCTTGCATTGGTGCTAACAATGACATCTCGACTCTTCGGACTGTAAAATAAATAACCTTTAGTTCCCATGGAGTAGCCTACAAACAACTTTACTTTTGTACGAGATTCTAACTTAATCGCGTTCTTGTTCAGCACATGTGTTGGACAACCCCATATATGAATGTGTCTTAGACTCGGTTTATCCCTGGTCCACAATTTTAAGGGGGTTTTAGGAACCGACTTAGAAGGTACTAAGTTCAGAAGATAAGCTGTTGTCTCTAAGGCATGTCCCCAAAACGACTTGGCTAAATCCGAATAACTCATCATCGATCTCACTCTCTAAAAGAGTCCGGTTCCTTCTCTCTGCTACACCGTTCTGCTGGGGTGTGCCTGGTGCAGTTAATTGGGATTCTATCCCATTTTCTGATAAATATTCCCTAAATTCTCCAAGCAAATATTCGCCACAATGATCTGATCGTAGTGACTTGATACTTTTATTAAGTCGCTTCTCCGTTTTAGATTTTTACTCTTTGAACTTATCAAAAGCACTCAGAGTTACGGCGCAACAAATAAACGTACCCATATCTAGAATAATCATCAATAAAAGTGACGAAATAATCATAACCACCTCTTGCTTGGATATTCATGGGTCCACATAAATCAGAGTGAACCAATTCTAACACTTGTTTGGCTCTATTCCCCTTTCCCTTGAAAGGCCTATTAGTCATTTTACCTTCCAAGCAGGATTCACAAGCTGGAAATGCCTCCACTTCCAATGAGCTTAAAGGCCCATCTACTACCAGTCTTTGAATCCTCCTCAAGTTAATATGACCTGATCTCAAGTGCCAAAGATATGTTTGGTTCAAACTAGAAGGTTCTTTTCTTTTAGTAGAGATAGAAGATGTGTTGTTCAATTCCCTATATTGCAGTTGCAGTGCAGGCTGACTAGGATTAATTATATACAAATTGTCTTGCAATGTACCAGAACATATAATTCGTTTATTTATCATAACAGAAACATTACGATCCAAACAAACATTATAACCATCTAAAGCAAGTTTAGAAACCAAAATTAAATTCCTTCTAAAAGAAGGTACATAAAGACAATTATTCAAAACCAAAATCCTATTAGAACCAAAAGATAAATGAATAACTCCTACTGCAACTACTGCTACTTTCGTAGCATCTCCCATGAACACGTATATCTCACCATCTCTAAGCATTCTGGATAGTTGGAACCCCTACATAGAATTACAAACATGATCAGTGGCTCCTGTATCTACACACCAAGTGCTTGTAGATAGAGCCGCTATAAATGTTTCTGTAACTAGAGAAAAAGACATACCAGTATTGTTTGTCTTCTTAGGAAGAGGACAATCCTATTTCCAGTGACCTGACTGTTTGCACCTGAAGCACTTTCCCTTAGGTTTTTTCACACCACCTTGAACTCCCACTACCTTCACATCTTTCTTTGTCTGAGCCTTTTTCTTCTTCTTAATACCTTTTGGCTTAGAGGAAGAACCTTTCTCAACCACATTCACTTGAACACTCTGCCGAAATAATCCTTCAGCTGCCTGAAGTTCTGTCAGCAATTCCGCGAGACTATACTGCCTCTTGTTCATTTTGTAATTCAATCAGAACTGCTCAAAACTCTTGGACAAGCTCATAAGGATAATGTCAATCTGGGTTTCCCCGTCAAGTTCAGCACCAAGGATCTCTATCTCATTCAGATGTGACATCATCTTGAGAACATGATCCCTTACAGGTGTTCCTTCATCCATCTGAGTGTTCATTAAAGCCTTTATGGCTACTTTCCTAGTAGCCCTATTCTAATCTCCAAAAAGTTCCTTGAGATTAAAGCGCATATCTGAAGCAGTGGCCATAGACTGATGCTGATGCTGTAAAACACCCGACATTGCTGCCAGAATGTAATATCGCGACATCTCATCAGTCTTAATCCACCGCTTATAATACTCTTTCTCATCTTCAGGAGCATCAGCAGCAGGCTGATCATGCCTGGGTTCATAAGTGCAAAACTTGTACTCCTCAGCAGTCAACACAATGTCCAAATTTTGTTTCCATTCAATATAGTTAGGTCCGGTAAGTTTATTATCCTTAAGTATGGTGAATAGTGGATTAAAGCCCATTTTATCCTGAGAATCATGCATAAAAAAAACATCATATTACACATAAAAAGGGTGCATTAATATTAAGACCTATTGATTCCTCTAACAATTATTAAAATTAAATGCACTAACATCTAAACACCATAAGTTTCTGGTACGCCACGATGTGTGACATGTATACCACCTAAATTTGTTTAAATGTTACTTCGGTCCTATTACTAAACAATATGCCACGTTGGGGTGGTCTATATTATTTTTCATAGCTAAGTGTATACCATCATCAAATCTTAAATTATTCGAAATCTATGGAACTGGTACGCCACGATGGGTGGCGTGTATACCTTCCAATATTCGTAATTTTTCCTTGAATAGAATACTTCAATTCAATATTCATCATTGGTTTAATTTCCACGTAGTGGAGGAGGCACATCGGTCTCACTTAATACCCACAGCCTTACATACTAGACATATTAATTTAAGAAGTTTGTTCAAGTAATTTCTATAACATTCTAGACACCATAAATTACATGCCATGATGGGTGACGTATATATAATTTATATTCGTCTTTATGTTAAATTACATATAAACAATAATGGAGACCATGGGATTTAATTTCATATTAATTCCCTCTCCCACTTAGTATTTACTTTGAGGATTTAATCTAGATGCATCGTCCTATGTTATTTCTTCGAAGTCCACATATATTATAACAACACAAAGAACACATAACATAGCAGCATACTATCATGATTAAAGCATTAATAAAAACATCCCTATGTCCATGTCATTCTAGCATGCTAAGGGTTAGTATCACATGGCATAACAACACAGACAAGAAACACATAGTAGCAATAACCAAGAGAAGCAGAATTTATATATAAAACATAATAAAACACATCCACTATTATGGCCCTATAAAAATAGCTTCGAATTCATCCTTCAAAAAATTCTGGAAATCTTCGAGAGCCCGGTTGGAGGCCTTGAAATAATGGTTCAATGGTATTTATAACCTTTGATCCCTGATCGTCTCGTTATGCCATTTCTGAAAAAGTATCGTATGCCCAAATTGGACATCGTATGCAAAATCTGCAGCCAAAACAGCGAAGCACCCCGAAAACAGAATGCAACAGCGGAAAATCTCTGTTTCTTGCAGCTTCGTTGATCAAACAATTACATACAAAATAATACAGATGAACCAGCCTATTCTATTACATCAGATCATAATCTAAAACAATTACAAATTAATTTACAAGATTACAAGATTACAAGATCAGAATAGGAAAAAACAAAACTTTCACGATCAACCCTCACGATTTACAACAAAACCATGATAAACCGCGTAGAATCCAATCATAACAAAATAACCACGACTAAACCACGTGGGATCCAAACACATAATTAAAACATGGCCATAATAGTGAATAATAACCTGCACCACAGAATCGATACAAGCATACCACTATATACATACATATATAATCATGACATGGACAACATATCATAAAACGCAGAACCTAGAACCAGGCTCTTGATACCAGTTGTTGGATCTATCAAATCTTGGCCCTGCGTTTTATGATATTAATTAAAAGAGTACAAATAGAACATTAACCTTAATCGCTACGGCGCAAGCTATTCAAATCCACGTCTTCTACTGTATTCCCTGATTCTCTTTGGATGAAGTGTAGGCTTCGATCTCCCAAGGTGTACCTCTCCCAAAGATCCAAAATTCCAAAACCCTAGCAGGCTCCTTGAGAAAAATGGTTGCCTCTCTCAAACCCTAGGATATGATTTCATTTTATGTGTGTTAACCCTAGCTTTAGGAGAATGAGAATATTTATAGGCTACAGTAGGGATCATGGACCATTATGTCAGGCCTTCTAATGACATTCCGGGCCAAGCCCAATGTCATTAAATATTAATTCAATCCACTAAAAAATTAATTTTTGCACTACCTTTCCTAATTCCGTAAATTAATTATTTAATTCGGCTCCCATATTAATTGCTTATAAATTCCCCATGTTTAAGATATCGCATGTCCATTAATTAAATTAATTTCTGACAATTAATTTAATCAATATCTTTTATCCTTGATCATCCACTCAACCTTATAATTATACAAGAACAAATCTGCCTGTAGAACTAAAGCATAATTATCTTTATGAGCTTTCAAGAGGACATCATCGCCCAAATATATTTTTCGGACACAGTTTCATTTTCTAGTTAATATCCCACTCTGAATATAATGTCATTGCCCAATACATAAATTCGTAATTTAAAATAGATTACTTAATGTATGAATCAAGGCATGTGCATTAAATACAAGTGTCAATTACTACATCCGGATTAAGAACCTAAGCAATAATAATATCGTAGAATCTTAGTTCTTCTTTATTGTCAGAATAAAAGAAACAATTATTCTACTATTTTGATCTCGTTCAATATACACAAAGTATACAAGTATTATTCAATAGTCAAGATAAACTATTTCTAAATAATACTTCATCCGTTCCAGTGGTTTGTCTAATACCACTTAGACTGTGAACCTTTATTATATTATATAAGGAGTTTGATAATCTAATCTTCTGCTATACCATTTGATACTAGATTGTCTACAATATATAATATACAGACTATATGAAAACATGTATTCAAGATTCTCAAATAATTTATTATTAAAGTATATACTTCAAATGAATATTTCAGTATAAACCCTAACAGAAGAGACTTCATTGTTGTCTTGATGTGTGACTGAGTTTTGATTATGAGAAACTCCCCATGAATTTGTGAAACTTTGATTTGAGAAAGGGGTACTTTCTGTAGGAGATCTATTCTGACTCTCAGCTTCTCTCGTTGTTCTGATGGATGATGCACTTTGTATCTTAACAGATGAAGCTGGTTGTCTCCCAACGGATAAGGCAGATTGCCTCTCGACGGATGAAGCATTTTATAACTCGACAAATGTTGAATTATGTGCTTCATTAGTTATAGATTTTTCTGCATTATCCTTAGTCACTATTTCTTGATCACTTTCATCATCACTGTCATCAATAACCATCTCCACATTATCAAACTTGAGGCTTTCATGGAAATCTCCATCTTGCAGTCCTTCAATCGTTTTATCATCAAACACAACATGTATTGATTTCATAACAATGTTGGTTCTTATATTGTAGACTCTATATGCTTTTCCCACAGCATATCCAACAAAAAATCCTTCATCTGCTTTAACATCAAACTTTCCATGTTGATCAATTTAATTCCTTAAGATATAACATTTGCAGCCAAAGACATGAAGAAAATTTAGAGTTGGCTTCCTATTCTTGAACAATTGGTAGGGTGTCATGCACTTTTCTTGATTAACCAAAGAGATATTCTGAGTGTAGCAGGCAGTATGCACAGCTTCAACCCAAAAATATGTTGGTACCTTTGATTCTTCAAGCATTGTCCTTGCAACTTCAATAAGAGATTTATTCTTCCTTTCCACTACTCCATTTTGTTGTGGAGTTCTTGCTGTAGAAAACTCATGCATAATCCCATTCTCTTCATAAAATGATCTCATTACAGAATTCTTGAACTCAGTTACATTGATACTCATGATTCTTCTTACTTTAAAGTCAGGATGATTGTTGACTTGCCTTATGTGATTGATGATAATTTCACTAGCTTCATCTTAAGACTTTAGAAAATATGTCCAAGAGAACTTTGAGAAATCATCTACAATTACTAGGAAATATCTTTTTCTTGAGATATACAACACATTGACTGGTCCAAATAAATCCATGTGTAACAGTTGCAAAGGTTCTTCAATTTTTGAATCAAGCTTCTTTCTGAATGATGCTTTGATCTGCTTTCCTTTCTGGCATGCATCACACAATTCATCCTTAGTAAAATCCACTTGAGGAATACCTCTAACCAGTTCTTTCTTGACAAACTCATTCATGGTCTTGAAGTTTAGATGGGACAGCTTCTTGTGTCATAGCCAACTTTCATCTTGACTTGCTTTATTGAGAAGACAAGTGACTGATTCTATATTTGATGAGTTGAAGTCAGCTAGGTACACATTTCCTTTTCTCACTCCAGTGAGAACCACTTTGTTGCTCTTTATGTTTGTCACAACACAGGCTTCTAAATTGAAAGTAACTGAGTCGCCCGTATCACAAAGCTGACGGATACTCAACAAATTATGCTTGAGACCATCCACTCGAGAAACCTCTTCAATGATGACATTTTCTTTTAAAATCAAGCCATAACCCCACATTATAACCCTTGCTGTCATCTCCAAAAGTGATACTTGAGTCAGCTCTTTCCATGAACTCAGTGAGCAGGGTAAAATCTCTAGTCATGTGCCTTGAGCAACCACTATCCAGATACCAGAGATTCCTTCTGTTTCCCTGCACACATCAAAATTAAATCATGTTGATTTTGGTACCCAAGTTTCCTTGGGTCCTGCCTTGTTAGCTTTCTTCTTTGGTTTCTTAGGTTTGATCTCATTTGACTTGGGAATTTCTTATTCATCCTTAGTCATTTGAGTTAGACCTTTGAAACCAGTCATTAGAACATAATTATCATGCACATTTTGATTAACAGGAAAAGGTATGCTATTTGCCAACATGTTATTCTAGTAAGACATGCTAAATGGCATTTGAGGCATATTAAATGCAGCATAATAAGGATTAGGTGCAAATGGCATATTAGCAAATTATGCATTTATATTCTGAGTAGACATAGCATTCACAGGCATGGTAGGTATGGCAGTCATGTTGGGAAAAGAAGAGGATGCAGACATGGAAGTAGGCATAACAAGTTTGTAATTAACAGATAAGTGATTAACACTACCACACTTAACACAGATTTTTCTTGGTGCATATTTATCAGGTGTATAGTTGTTATGTTTGTTAATTCCTACTTTCTCATTTCTATTGTTTTTCTTTTTAGCTTATATTTTAATCTCAATCTTTTCCAATATGTCATTCAATTGCTTGATAGACAGATGACCAATATTAACTTTCTTTTCCTTCCTGACTTGACTTGAATCTCCTGGAATAAAGTTCTTAGAAACTGATCCATATTTCTCATTCAACTTATCTAGATTAGCTTTGCTAACTAGTTTACTCACAGTCGACGGATGTGGCTCCTTGTTACTCGACGAATAATCCTTTTGATTATCCGACGGATGATTTTCATCATCCGTCGAGTCCACATCTGTCAATAATCCTTCAACCAAATTGGACTCAAGCTTCTCTTTACTCTTCTTCCATGCTGCATCACAAAAGGACTCAATACCTTGAACTTTAGTGATTTGAGCATGAACATCTCTGGATGATTTCCATGCCTTAAACACTTCCTGTTCTCGTTCAAGCTGCTTCTTTAAAATCTCTTCTTTCTTCAAGGACTCAGTTAATTCATCCTTAGCAATCTTACACTCAATTCTCAATTTCTCAAATTCAATAAACCGAGACTCTAGCACATTATTCCTCTCACTTAAAAACAAATTGTTTTCTTTAATTTTAGCATTTTTCATAGTGAGGGACTTAAGTGTAACACGTAGGTGATATAATTCCGTGGACATATCATTTATTGCATCATTACACTCAGCTTTAGATAAATGTGCTAGGTCAGTGGTGATTACCTGATTGCTTGAAGAACTTGTTTTGTTTCATCAGATTTGGCCATTAGGGCTAGATTGACATAACTTGTTTCTTCATCTTCATCCACTCCATCTGCTGCCCAATCATTCTCATGTGTAATGAAAGCCCTTTCCTTTTATTTGAGCAGCTCAAAGTATTTCTGTTTATAATCAACAGACTCAAACTTCTTTTTGGTGGAATCAGACTTCCTACATTCACTGGAAAAATGACCTGCCAAGCCATATTTGAAACACTTAAATTTTGACTTATCAACCATGTATTTGTTTGGCTTAGCTGCTCCAAAATTCTTCTTGAATTTGAGCTTGGCAAATCTCTTATATAGGAATGTTAGATGTTCATCAATATCATTCATGTTATCTTGGCTCAACTGATCTTCATTTTCAGCTACCAGCCCTTTACCCTTGCTTTCACATACCTTTGATGTAGACTCGACATCTTCCACCTTCATCAGTGCTATGGACCCTCTTTTCTTCCTTCCTTTCTCCATCCTTTCATCTTGCTCTATTTCAAGCTCATAGGTTTTCAGGATGCCATACAGTCTCTCCAAGGTGAACTCCTTGTAATCCTGTGAATTTCTCAATGAGACTGTCATTGGCTTCCACTCCTTTGGAAGAGATCTAAGGAACTTGAGGTTAGAGTCTTTTGTTTGATAGACTCTTCCATGCAACTTCAGAGCATTTAGTAGCTTTTAAAATATACTAAAAATATCGGTGAGAGGCTCACTTTCTTCACAGTGGAAATGTTAATATTGCTGAATCAGTAGCTGCATCTTGTTCTCCCTTACTTCCTCAGTACCATCACAAATAATCTGGATTGTGTCCCAAACCTCTTTGGTTGTTTTACAGTTAATGATTTTATCAAACATATCACCATCAACTCCATTGAACAATATATTCATGGCCATCTTGTCCTTCCTGACTTGTTCATTGTCAGGATCTGACCATCCATACCTAGGTTTTGGAACAGATGGTTCATTGCTAGTTGTAGCTCTCATTGGTACATGAGGACCTCTCTCTATGCAGTCCATATAGGCCTCATCTTAAGAAAGAAGATGTAGGTGCATCTTCACCTTCCAGTGGTGATAGTTGTCTTTGTCCCAAAAATGGGATCTTCACTCCAACATCCTTTTTGTTCATCTTGTTGTTTGTTGTGAACTTTATACTCTTTGTTCTTCAAGAGCTTGTTCTGATACCAATTGTTATTCCCTAACAATACAACAAGAATTACAGACAGGGGGTTGAATGTAATTCTGGCTACTTTTCAAGATTTTAAAAATGTTCTAACTTAATACATATAATAGTGTTTGATTTGCAGAAGTGCGGAATGGAAAGATAGTTGAAATCAAAACACTAAGTAATAAAACACAAGGCTTTAAAACTTTCTGGTGAATTTGAATATATCCACCATATATATATATATATATATATCAAATTGAGAACTCTGTGAAGCTTTGAATAGCTCACAGCTGCTTACAAGTTTGAACAACTAAACTTCAGAGAAATACTTACAGAATACAGCTTGATATGTTTCTCTGGAAAAATGTATTGCTTAGTTAATTATTCTACTTGCTACACTTGGTTTATATCACCAAGTTTACATGACAATAAGACAAGATAATAAAATTAAATATATCTAGTCTAACTCCATGCTACTTCATTACTATATTCCAGCATCTTTGAATATCTTCACAATTGCATGGAAATGGTAATGCTTCTTTATTCTCGAAATCCTGCTTAACAGGATGCCACATTCCTTTTACAAACACCCAACACATGTGACTGAGTTATCACTGTCAACAGCTATTTGAATTTGATCATCCGTCGGGACTATGTTTGTCATCCGTCGGGAACTTTATTGATCATCCGTCGAGAGTCTTGTAGATCATTCTTCAGGAGTCTATCTGCCACTTGACTCTATTTCACTTATACATAATTACAAGACATCTCATATTTACAATTAATCAACATATTCTACATATCAATCTAGTAGTCAACATGACTTAGAAAACCCTACGAAATCTACTTGACTAATACTTGTTGTTTGCAGAAATGTGCTATAGTATTTATTTGTTACATAAGCTACTCACCCGATGGATGTCAGTTTGTCATCCTTCGGGACTATAAAGTTCATTCGTCGGGACTATATTAGATCATCCGTCGAGTGCTACAAAATTCACTAAGTTATATTTACTAAGTTGTTTTGTTTAACTTATCATCAAGTTCACAACATATTTCTAACATCCACGACTAGGATTTTGACCTCAATGCTGGTCTTAGCTGCTCTGGAATTTATTCTCCCAATTTTTATTTTGATTGGGCCTACGGGCCTTTATTATTCCAAATCCCATTTGGATTGGTCCAACGTGCCTTTAATTTTCCAAATTCAACTTGGATTTTGGAAGCTTCAAGAACATTCCAGAAAACGGGCCTCATTTTTGGCTTATCGGCCTTTGATTCACTTTTCTTCACTTCAACTCAGGAATATTACTTGGTCTTTCAAATCTTAATAAAACTTTAAAGAACATAACTTAGTCTTTCAAAACCTTATGTTAAAATGGGCCCAACCCTTACAGTTCTCTTCATAAATTGGAATATAAATCCTAGGAAATTGGAATATAAATCCTATTGGACTAACACTCACGATATTTCCCGTTCAGTATGGCTGCTATACGTAGTAAACCTTTAAGCTTTGTGCATGCCAAGTTCTTGGCACCTCTCCTCTTTCCATTGTCTCTAATCTGTAAGATCCTCGTCCTTGAATACTTCTAACCTTGTACGGCCCTTCCCAGTTTGGGGTTAGCTTTCCTTTCTGCCCAACTTCTAATGTTTCAACGTTTCTTAGAACCAGATCTCCGTCCTTAAAGAACCTTTCCCTTACTCTCCGATAAAAAGAAGTCTTTTAATGATATTCCACGATCTTTGCATGTGCATTATACCGCACTTCATCTATTAAGTCCAGGGTTAACCTTTTCCCGTCTTCATTCTCTTCGGCATTATATGCTTGGATCCTTGGAGATGAATGTGATATCTCCACTGGAACGACGCTTCTTCCCCATATGGTAACATAAATGGTGTTGCTCCTGTAGTAACTCTACATGTGGTCCTATAGGCCCAAAGTATTGGAAGTATTTCATCCACCCAACTACTCCCGGACTTCTCAATCCTCTTCTTTAATCCATCTAGTATAATTCAATTTGTAACCTTTGCTTGCCCATTGGCTTGAGGAAGGGCCACAGAAGTGAAGCGCAGATCAATCTCATTCTCCTTATAGTACTTCTTGAACTCATCATTATTGAATTGTGTTCCATTATCAGTCACCAAGATTCGGGGAATTCCATATCTGCATATGACATTTTCCCACAGGAATTGAGCAACTTGCTTAGTTGTAATCTTGACCAAAGGCTTGGCTTCCACTTAGTAAAGTAATCGATTGCTATAATTAAGAACTTCCTTTTAGCAGTAGCCATCAGAAAAGGCTCGAGAATATCCATTCCCCACATAGCAAAAGGAATGGGAGAATTGATGGAAGTCAGCATCTCAGGAGGCTGTCGAACAAAGAGTGCATGTTTCTGACAACGATCATATTTCTTCACTTATTCTTTGGCATTAGCCATCATTTCTGGCTAATAAAAGCCTAAACGGGTTATCTTATGTGCCAGTGCTCTGCCCCCAAATGTTGCCCACAAATACCTTCATGTACTTCTTCGAGAGCCAAAATGTGCCTCATCAGGTCCGATACATCTTAAGTAAGGAACCACATAAGATCTTTTGTACAGAATCCCATCGATCAAGGAATATCACAATGCTCGAACAACCAATTTTTGTGCTTTAGTCATATTGTTTCACAGCAAACCAGTTTGAATATGGGCCTTAATGGGATCTATCCATGATGTCCCTAGCCCTATTGGGGCTACAAGCTTAACATCAATGCTTCGTGTTTTCAAAATGCGGAAGTATACACTTCCTGAACTTTTCTTTATCTCTGATAAAGCAAACTTAGATAATGCATCTGCCTTAGCATTATCCTCTCTTGGAATGTGCTCAACATGGCATACATCAAATTGAGTTATCACAGCCCTTACTATGCGGACATACTTAGCCATTGTTTCATCTCTTGCCCCGAACTCTCCCTTGACCTGGGATATGACACCCTCTAAATCAGACTCATCGAATGTCATTGTTACTCATGTCCTAGCCCTCTTTGGGGCTTCTCCGACAATATGCATAACTTCTCTAGTATATTCTTTCATCGAGTTTTTAGATGAACTCGCAGTAGTCGGTCCTCCGAAGATTGTATTTATTACTAGCCCTCGAGGTCGTGGTCCTTCTAAGATTGCGTTTATCACCGGTCCCCTGGGTTGGGGATTTCTCCCCTAATCATCCTGATCCCTTTTTTGATCATCGAAGTTCCTTCTTCCATTATTACTTCTATCTCCTCCATCTCCAATATACTTGCTCAGCCTTCCTTTTCAAATGAGGAATTTTATTTCATATTTCAGTTGCCTACACTCATCGGTGTCATGACCAACATCCTTGTGAAATCTACAATATTTGCTCTTATCAAGCTTAGTAGGATCAACCTTCAGGTGTTTAGGCCAACGAACATCCCTATCTCTTTAGATTTCCATTAGGATCTGGCTCCAAGGAGCATTCAGTTTAGCATATTCGGTAAACTTTTGTCCTAGTCCTCCCTTTTTCGGGGTTCAATCAGCATTTTGCTCAGTTCTTGGATACTTGTCCTTAGCATTATATTCTAGATCAGTCTTTCGCTTCTTGCCACTAGTGGGCTCGTTATTCACTGCCGTCTTCCTCATGCTTTCCTCCACCTTGATATACTTCTCGGCCCTATCTTGGAGCTGCAACATGGTTTCAAAGGGACGCTTGGCTTTGGACCGTCCAGGTCTATGATTGGAGGAGGGTCTCTCCACCTAAGAGCAAGTGGGGGTCTTGGGGTCAGGTGCGCCTCCAGGCTGTGCTTCAGCCTTTGGATCTCAGCTTTATCAGCCCTGGTCCTCTCATGTACTTCTTGGGGATTCGTCAATCGGGTGCTCCTGGGAAGTTGATTAGCATCAGGCATCGGTTCTTTACCAGCACGCCTCCTTCTCGGAGCCACATTATCATCCAAAGATTCAGAGCCTCTTTCAGTATAAGGTCCATAAAATTCTTGATCCTCTGGAATAAGAGCCAAATCGCGTATAATGGGGCGTCTGCCCTTGTGCTGCACTCCTATTGGAGTGTCCACTTCCTCCAACCTTGAGGTATAAGGGCATCCTGTAAGGGGGGTTAGTAGTCATAATTGTTGAATACTCATACCTAACGGGTTGAGGATTCACAGGTGCATGTAGCTGCTGAAACTGAGCATTCTTCCCTTGAGGAGACGGGGGATTCGTCCCTTGTGGCTGAGGCTCAGTTACTCCTACCAGGGTTTCTCCTTGGTTGGAAGTCTAGGTTGAGTGCGGGGGTATGTCCACCGTTGATGAAATTGTTTGGGTCGTCACAGTAGGTGTTCCTTCTGGGGTGTTATTTCTGCTCTGTGTGTTCATCATGTTTGTTGTTATACTTTCTTTATGTTCTTAATGAAAGATTAAGGTTCCATAACCAGGAATCTTTCCAGCATTGGCCTTGATTCCTCACTCAGAGATGTGGCCCAAAAATTTCCAGATCCTTGGGAATGTCGTCCTTATAATTAGCTTACTATTTTGTGGTTTCTCTCCTGTCAAGGGCAAAAATTCCTCTTCATTTTCCTCCCTATACTCCGGCTACCATCATTATCGCGTTTATATGTAACCAACTTAAGATCAAATCCAAGCTTATCATCTTATTTGTTTTTTCAGGTGACAAATGGATATGAATCATATCTGCTGTTGGATTTTCTCATTGCTCGTCGGTCTTTCAGAAGTCCATGTCTTCTTTTTGGGAGGACCTGCCCCCGACTCAATCAGGCCTTTAATCGTGGCAATATATCATAAGGCAAGTTGGGAATCAGCGAGTCCTTACATGGTTAGCCGGATTACCGACTTCATCATACACTCAGACGGGGTACCTTAAGCTTCCTCGAAATATAGGTATTCATAATTTCTCTCGTGGAGTTGTAGGTTGGATCATTCAGATCTTCAAGGGGCATCAAATCTTTGGGATCAACCCTTGGAATTTCCGTCTTCCTTCTTCACCGGAGGCCTTTAGAACCAACTATATTGGGGAATCGACCCTTAAATTTGAGGATTCTATCTTTTAAAATTGGGGATCTTAAATCGTCCCTTCGGGTTAAGATCGGGTTTTTGCCTAACACATCTCAAAACTTGTTAGATCTTGTTGATGTGCTCCTCATGAGCTCAAATTCTTTTTCGCAATGGTTTGAGGAATTATCCCTTTGTGTCCTCGAGAGATTGAGAACGTATTCTGACAACGGGCTCTTTGTTTGGCCATCTCCTTCTTGGCTCGGTCTCCCTACTAGATGGATGGTCACTCTTCTAGGTATTGGGATAAAAGAAATCTCAGACTTATTTACGAATGGGGCTCAACCTTCACAAATATTGATGTTCGTACTCCTCATGTACTCGACGTTGCATTCTTCCTCAAAATTATACATCCCATAAGGTAGATGATTATTCAACCTTGAGGAAAGCACAATTATTAACATCTGAAATTCGGGTGCTCATTAGTGAGAGCACCATCTATAGTTTTGGACTCTTCCCTTAATTATTTATCCCCTGAGGTTGGAGACCATTCTTTGGATCAATAATTGGGTAATGAGGATATTCATCCCTGAGAGATCAGTCCCTCAGATATTGAGGTTTAAATGTGGTGGAATCTCAACATTGGATGCGAAGTTGCGCATCGCAACAGGTGGTTTCTCGGTGCTTCTTCGTGCTTTCATGGTTGTCATCTTTTTCTCACAGACGGCGCCAAATGTTATGGATTAAAAATTAGATCGTATTTATTGCTAGGGTTCGTGAGTTTCGAGACTCGATTTGACTGTTCTTGTGTTTCGTGACTCAATCTGCCTTAACAAGATACCTACGTACCTCGCTGTATATCAATGATCAAGTCAAAAAACGTAATTCTGATGGGAAGGGTAAGACCCTTATATAGATGTTGGGAGTCCTTGAATTGGACTAGGGTTATGAGACTTGGGGGACAAGTCTCAGAATTTGGATAGACTTTGGAGTCCTATAACAAATGAATCAGACTCCTTGTTGGTTAGGTGCCTTCTAGGCTATCTTTCATAGAGTTATATTACTGATTGTACTCATTTAATGAGTTGTTAATCCTCTCTATTTATTAGTTACGAAATTAATAAATATTCAAGGCTATTGGGACTTCTTTGTTCCATCAGGCCTGATCAATGTGTTAACCTTCTTGGGCCTGATCAATATGTCCTTCTTGGTCTGAACGTTATACACAGCCTTTTTTAGTGGGCCTTACAATCCTAGATGTAATTAATGTAACATTAATTAAGATTTATTTTATCCCCTATCAGTTGCCATCACCGTCTCTATGCAAAATGTTCTTTCATTCTCATTATCAGAAATTAACGTCTGCCATCACGTGAAGTGGCACAAAACAAGTGCTTCCAATCCACTCACTTTCCACAATACAGCTGATTGTTTCTTTAGGATGGTCCCAAGGACCCAATAAATAAACAGAAGCTGAAGATTACAACAAATAAACCGAACTGATCGGCAGAGTAATTCTTTTATGCTTATAAATAAACCGAAGCCGAAGATTACAACAAAATCCAGATACAGGGCTCCAAATTTTCAGCAATAAACTCATTCATCTGTCTGCCTATTCTTCTACTCTCTCTTCCTCCCTCAAAGAAGGTCTTTTCTTTTACTCAATTTCTTCCTACAAACTTTACTCCATTTATATCCAAGGCATTTGCTAATATAGGGGTTGTCATTCTCATTCTTCAAGTAGTACAAGCACTGCCTTAACCTTTGAAAAGCTACAAATCTATATATTAGTACTGATTCAGGCATGCAAATAAATTGAGCAAAAAAAAAGAGGGCAGTCCTTTTCAAATCTATTCGGTTTTCTTCATATAGACCTTAGAAATCAACATCTAAACAGCTAGCTGAACAGTACTGTAATGTACCTCTCGCTGTGTAAATTTTAGAAGATTACAGCTAATAACATGTACCCCTCAAACGGCTATGTAAATAGTACTACTTTCCCAGATAATGACTTTAACCCGAATTTAGAAATCCAAGATCTCTCTTCTTCTTCCTCTTCTTTGTTCCATTTTCCTTCTCCATTAAATCAATACGAAGACGAGGCAATTTACCTTCAGCACTTCCATGCTATTTTATGTCAAAATGACCTAGAGAAGAATGGAGCCACAAACGAAATGACTGTCCCCGAAAGCACACCAATTAATTCTAGCCAGAGTAATGCCGATATGAAGGTACATGTTTGTGTAGGAGGAAGCAATGATCAGCCAGTTGCAAAAAAGAAAATGTCTAAGAAAGACAGACACAGCAAGATCAACACTGCTCATGGCCCTAGAGACAGAAGAATGAGGCTTTCCCTCGATGTTGCTAGAAAGTTTTTCGGACTGCAAGACATGCTGAGGTTTGATAAGGCTAGTAAAACTGTTGACTGGCTGCTCAAACAGTCAAAAGAGGCCATCAGGGAACTTATTGGTGAGTTCCCTCAGACAAACACAGGCTCTGCTATATTTACCGCTACAACTTCAGATTGCGAAGTTTTGTCTGGAATTGACGAGTACTCCGTGCCAGAGACTGCATCCACTAAAACTGTGTCACCTTCAACTCACAGTAAAAATAAGAGAATTAGAAGAGTTAGAAAAAGTATATTTTATCCCTTTGCCAAGGAATCAAGGAAAAAGGCTAGGGAGAGAGCAAGGGAGCGGACAAATGACAAGAAAAAGCAGAAGCAGCAGCAGCAGCAGCAGCTTGATGATCAACAATCGACAAAGTTAATGACTTGGAGCACAACTGGAACCGGCAAAGAACTGGCGGGTAGCAATCATAACACCATCTGCTACAACACTCCACCTTCATTAATGGACGATATTGAAGAAATAAAAAATGTTTATCAGCAGCAGCAGATGAGAAGTCAAAGGATCAGAGAGGAAAACATCAATGATTCTGATCCGAATTTGTTCGTAATAGCTGGAAACTGGAGTCCGTCGGCTCTCTTCAATTATCAGCAAAGTTCTGAAATTTCTGAAGAGGTATATATTTTGAAGTTCTAAAGTACATGCTTTAACAACTTATAAATATACTTATCACTAGCGATCAATTAGGTTCGGAAGAATGGAACTGAAATGGTAAAATGAAAGCAAAATTATAGGAGGAAAAATTGATGCCTAGGAGATAAGTGTGGAAGAAAATAAATGGTGGGTGAAAATATTAAAGATATGATCTGTGAAGAAAATGAGTAGATGGACTCTATGTAGAATGAAGCATCCCTCTTTAACCTTTACCCAGAAAATAGTGTATATATATATTCATCCCAACAAAGTAAATTTTTGATGCAACAGAATTTAAATGCTTTCTCACTAATTAGAGCTTGTATATATGTTTGATGTATCAGTTTGCAGACTTACAGTTTTATGGATATCACAACAAAACCTAGTAACGGGGACTTTAAATCATCAGCAACCCAATTTTCCCTAAAAGGTTTTTTCTCTCAGCTCATTATAGCTTTGCATTTGAATGAAATTATATATGCATGGCTATTATACTTATGTTTGAATAATCGAAACAATTTTTGTTTAAGTATGCTTGAAATCTTTCAATTCCTAGTAAATTTAGTTATTCTAATTGGGTTTTTATGATTTATAAAGATAGCTGATATATTTTTGCATAACCATATATGCATCTTCAAATAAGTCGAGTATGCATGATCCCGTGCATGAGCATATATATCAAAAGACTTTTATAAATTTGATTTTCTTTGCTTTTGACTATTATATAAATATATCCTTCAGGCTTCAGATTCAATATTATAATTTGCTTTTTCATCGGCGGTTCAAATGCTTCTTATTTAATTTCAAAGGCGCTAAAATAATTTTACTCGTTATCAGATTTGAATCCTAAAGATGATAATTAAGATGGTTTCTTATTTGTATGGAAATCAAAACAACACTGTCCTTAATTATTTCTTCAAAAAACACTGTCCTTAATTATCAAACATAAGATACATGCTCAAGTTAAGATTTTTTGCTTATTTAGAAATTCAACTCGAACCTATTTCAGTGTCCGGATTATTACCAACTTAAAAATTCAGTTAAAAACCTGCTGAACCCTTATCAAAGATTATAAATTCACATGCAACATTATATATCATTAAATCTTCTTTTGAATCACGGTTAATATAGTCGATCAGTAATAGCTTCTGCATGGGACACAAGGTCCACATCACAATACACTAGCAGAAGTTAGACTATTGATTGGGTTAAATGTATAGAAAAGAAAAAATAACCAACGTTATTATTTTGCCAAGACAATTTCAACTAATTGTAACCAAGAGGACCAATTTTGATCATGTCGATTTCTCTTTTCGGACAATATTTAAATTTAAATCAACCGTCTTTGTTACTTAGTCGTGTGTCGGTCTAATAAAGATTGTCAATAATTTGTTCGAGAGCATCGGATTAAAACCGATCTTCATCATTGCGGCAATAAACATCTCCAATTCTCTTGCAACAACCACGAGTACTCTTCTAACTCTTCCAACTCATGAGTACTTAATCCATACTTTATCAATCCTTCGGCCTCTAGAAGCATATTGATAGTGATGGTATCATTCAAATTATTTACATGATAGATGAAGCCATTAAAACAACTTTGATGATCTCTTCCATCTTCTATTCGAATCCGAACAAATCCTTCTTGAGAAAAAATTTAAAGAACATAATAATTGTTTAACGGTGCAAGGGACAATGGATATACCGCACGTAACTTTACCTCTTCCCATGTTAGTAGGCTTATTATCAGTAAATAAATCATCTTACTATATCATATCAACTGAAGATCAAAATTTCGTTCCACCCTTCCATCATGAATTTTGACTGTGAGAGTACTTGTAGGAGGAATACACACAAACACGAGATTCAAACAACTGAGAGCGTGCGCACACAAAATATGATGTAAGAAAAATCACCCAATTTGTAATATCAATTCAAATAATAATCAATAATATAATTATCATGGATGTCTAATGCTAAATATATTTAAACATCGGATCTCAAGTAATACTGAAGTTTACTTCTTAAATACTTTTTATTTCCTGGCATCTTTATTAAAAAATATAACTTGTAGATATTGCCACCTCAAATTTGACCACCAAGAGTTACCACATTATTGTTACACACGCATTCTCATACTTATTGTACAAGTATCATACTTTCTGTACAAGCCTCATTCCTACTGAAACTTTGTGGTTATACACAATCTCACACTATTATATTGAGTTGAACCTAACAATACGTACTTCCACGCTAATTCAAAAAATCTAAAAAATTATGACCAATTGATTAACATTATTAAAAACTAATAAATTTCTAACTAACACTTAATTTAAAGCAAGGTCTATTGGTCGGTAGTCCATTGGTTATGGATGTATCTTGCCTCTTTGATGTGATATTGGGATAACACCACCCAACAATCCTTTCTCAAATCTATAAGTACAAATCTCGTGGTCCTTTTTAATTGCGATAAATATATCAACAAATTGTATCGCAATATTCATGTATGTACATAAAATTTGTGTACATCTTGCATCACGACATTCACATGCGAAACCTGCCGCTTAATTACCATCAACAAGATTTTCTACATATGGCATACTGAAAATTCTCCATACACATTTTCACATTGAGAAGAATTCACACTGAGAAGCTCCCACATAGAACAACCATAACTCATTACATCTGAACCATTGGCTTTAAAATAAACAAGGAAGAAAAGGGAGTGCTCACTCAATTTTTAATGACATTTTCTGTGTCCGCTTCTGCATCTCAATTTCACTTTGACAATGAATTGCCATTGTTATTTAAACTTTTTTAGTCAAGATAATGATCACCTTTTTCAAAATCTACAAAAACTTTCTGAAGTTCAAAATGTGGAACAATTCTTAACTTCCATGCTAGACAGGTGCATTCTGAAATATTAGTTAGCAAATGACCAACGTTTATATGTACATAAGTTATGTTTCTTATAGTTCTCGTGGAGAACAAAATCCATCATCCATAAATGAACTAGATGTAAATTTCACTCAAAGAAAATAGGGTCATTATCGACCGACGACACATGACCAATATTAATCATTCGAAAATAATGACATGATAGACTGTCTTTTGGCGACCAACATAATAGTTAAGTTTATCCTTAGCAAAATCGGTTGATGTGGCTGCGCCGTAAATGCCAAGTAGGCAAAACTAGGATCAAGCAATGGTGACATGTAGATGTAAAAGGGACCAATAAGTCGGTGGTAAAATGGCATGTGACTCACACATGCTAAATAGCTTCCACGTTATTGGCCAAAATTCAAGAACTCAAAATATCATTTACGATCGACCTTTCGGTAGGTAATAACCACGATTACCGATCAAAAAGTCATTTATGATTAGCCTGTTCCGACCAAGCATTTTGGTCGTAAATGACCTCATTTTCGACCAATTCGTCCGGTTTAGAAATGAGGACCTCATATTTGATTAAATTTATAAGTCGATAATACTCATTTTACTTGTAGTGCTTCTCAAAGTAAATCATTTTAATTATGTCCAAGAATAATAAACATAGACCAAGGTGTTATCATCTGTTCGTCCAAGCATTAAAACATGTATAGCATTACTACTATAATTTCTTTATGACATTCAAGGAAGTTGAAAACAATATCTCAACTAGTAACAGCCTACATGAAGATGAGCAACAAAAGATTATTTAAAAGATGGCTAGGTGTCGAGTAGGTTCCTTACTTATCTAAAGTATCAAAGTTAAAGGACAGTTGAGATATTATTGTTGAGTGATTACTGTTTGGGCATAAGGTTTCAAGTACTGGATTTTCGAAAATTGAAGTTTTTTATGAGTTTGATAAAATTTAAGCATCTGAATATAAGCCACCTTTAACTCAGTGTAGGGCCAAGAATATAGGCCCCGTTTAACCGAATTTTGACCGGATTGGGTCGGACCAGATTTTCGGATCCAGACTTTTTATGCATATTTAGTGTATGTCATACGTGTACACTTGGTCCACTAGATTAAGGGACCCAAAAATATTAAGGTCGTGCGTACATTGACTTTTATATGTTATAATATATATAAATAAAAAACCAAAACGAATAAAAATTTGCATTGGGCCTAATAAAACTCAGGACCCGCCATGCATCTGAATTTGCACAAGTGGCATTCAATCTCTCAAAGGACTTTAGTATTGATTAAATGAATGCATGTTAACTATATACATATATACCTAGGATGTGAGAGCTAGCAGTGTGAGAATTCAAGTTTCACTAGAACGACAAATGAAAATGAGGGATATTTAATGAACGTGATCGAAGAGAAGAAAATAACTAACCTCTATAATCAGAACACTTCCAATATTAGGGAATACGTTTAAAGCATCTGCCGCTATTGCTTAAGTTGTGCTGAAAATGTATAATTAAACTAATTATAGTAAACTAAACATATATTCCAAAGCAGAAATTAAGGAACATTAGTAATTAAGAGCTCTGGTATTACTAAATTAACATGCACTTGTTGCATATAGTAAATTATGGAACTAAACAAACACTCGGAAATGTCGATCTTCAAGCTTCTATTGATGCCGTGAGTTACCATTCTCAATATTGGTGTAACATAATCATTTAAATATTTTTTTCTTTTTTGGAAATTAGGCGCCATGTAAGTTACTTTTAGCATATATAGATTGGTGTACTGCATACGCAAAAATAAAAAAACTTGTATTGGTAAATGTTATAAGTTCTAGCTATTCGTTTGTCTTCCAGTTATACATCCTGCAGAGAAGATAAACTGTATCTTCTGTCCGACAATGCTCTTTTTTCCTTTGGACTTATGTTACGGCAGAGTCCTTGCTTAAAAGATACTAGTCTGAGTATTTTTGTTGTCCACATTATGCAGGCACTTATTGTTCTTTATAATAATAACACTTCAACTAAGCCTTTTACAAGATAAGAGGTTTTACTGCAGATCTTACTAAACCTTACTTCACACATTTGCAATAATTTAAAGTAAAACTGAAAACTATCCTATTTTCTACACTCTAGATCTCCAAAGAGTAATAAAAGCTGAATGTTGACACTTGATCTTTCCTTGGATCTCTATATGAGTAACTGGTAAAGGCTAAATACATACACATTGGAACACAAAGTGCAGGAAAAATCGAAAACTCAAAACCTTAATTAGGACCAACAAAGTTTCGGAAGTCAGACGAGTAATGGAATTAGGCCATAAAATAGTAGAACCCGGCAAGAGGAGGTATAGGATTCATGATAGAATTGTTAGCATGAAGTTCGATTATAGTATTTCTTTTGTTTCTCAGCTATGGTTCAGTTTTCATGTTTCAAACTTCAGAATCTGTTGTCTGTATTGCCAAACTTCCAAACTTTTCATAGTTATATATTGCACTAAAGATTCCGATATAAAAAAAAAGGATCTTTCAAGACATGGATGCTTTAGTTCTTTTTAATAGAGACCTTTTCATGTACATGTTTGTTGATAAGTTAACATTTCTTCCTGAATGATAGTAGAATAATTATTGTACACCAATTTCTTCTATTAAAACCCAAAAACAACATGACATTGTTACTTTTCGTCCTAGTTGGCATGCATTCAAGAGGTTTCTACTTGTTTGAATGGTTCAATTCCCTCAGTTCCTTCTTAGTTCAATTTTTTTTGACAATATATTAACGTCTATATATAGCTCAGTAATAAATTTTTACCTGCCTCGATTTTGTGTTCTCCTCCAATTTAGGGAAATCCTCCAAATTACAAAAGGTACACTGATTTCAACCAATTTAGATCCTTGCCTACCTCAATTATATGCACAGAGAACTGCAAAAGCCATTTGACTCAAATTGTTAGTGCATTTTATATTTTCCAAACTTGGATGATGAACTTTGTTGAGTAACACCATTTTTGCCTAAGCTCTGATACCATGTTGAGTAACCAGCTCATCTAAAACCTTAAGGTGTTAGAGAAATGCCTCAATAGGATCATATATTTAACATTATAGGAAGGCCCCAATAGGATCATATATTTAACAAACTTTACTTGAAAATAATTTGGACAGACACGTTTGTCATTGTCCCTTCCACCTTTAGAATAAAAGGGTTACATCAATTCATGTTTTCTAGTTTAGTCCAAAATGGTTAGGCATTTATCCTGAAACTTTATTAAATTAGCCAACAGGGTCTCATATATAAGGCTGTCCAATCATAAAAGGAGCTAGAATGTTTATTGTTTTTTGAACGAGACAGACGAGACGGTAATGGACAACCAAATATAAGCTACTTATAAGAAGAGTACTGTTCGGGTATATATATGCTGATGCCGCTTGCTAATTGAGGTTAATTTGTTAGTATCTTCAGGGATTGTGTATATATTAATGTGGATTGTAGAGATTAGAAGAGGATTATGTATTCATCCTATCCTGTTCACCGCGAGGGATCATGAGTCTTTTAGCTACCAAGTGGAGAAAAACACAAGAGAAGCCGGCCCTAGATATCTTCCAGTCAATCTTTCTGTTGGAATTCTACCAGATTAATCTTGTTACACTAAATCTGTTATTCGTTGCAAAATATAAAGAGAAGATGAACCAATTCTCTTGCTGATAATATATGGATTGTAATTCTAAACATGTGATTATTTTCTAATTCTAAAGCAAAAGAAACACATAGATATGGTAAATTGGAAAGAATAAGATGGAAAAAATGGAAACATCAAACTTAGTAAGCTTTTTTAGCATTACTCTAGTCTATATAGCTGACACTGCTTAACCACATTGTTCTTGCACATTGTTAGGTGTGAAAAACAAAATGAATTCGGCAAAATTAATTAAATTTAAGGCTCTTCCCCAGTGTATATACATTTAGTGTAGCCCTCATAAATGGTTGTCAAATTAGGGGTGACTGTTGCCTAAAGAATCTTTATAAACCTTGAAAGAACCAGCGGTGACCGTGGCCTGCACCTCAGTACGTATAAGAGCAGTCAGCAGTTTATTGTAAAACAAAAGCACTCCTTCATTCACCAATTATATATCTACACACTGTATTTTGTATTTATATGCAGGAACCCTAAACAAAATCAATGTTTGTGCATAATCTATATGAAGAACTAATATGTGAGATAGATAACAGTAGTTATATAGTAATAAGGAAAGTATATACAGATCTATGTTTAAGCTACTTCGGTTGAATTTCCCATCTTATAACAACATAGCTAATTAATATCATGTGGTCCAGATTTTTAGGGCACATATATTCAGAGTTGTATTTTTCCTCCGCATATAGGACAAAGAAAAGGTGAAAACAGAGAGATAGAGTCATAGAGAGAGGGAGGGAGAGAGAAAAAGGTGAAAACAGAGAGAGAGACTTTCGCCCAGATCTACCCTATATATTACTGCTATAATTTTCATATTGCCGATTGTTATGCGTTGTCTCGAGGATGCACATTGTACAAGTTCTACAAATCAACAAGAACCTAGATCCATTTCTGTGTTACTTATCCGAGTCCTTACTAAGCACGAAAAAGAAGATGTGTATGAGCTGAAAGAACCCTAACTGAACCTAGAGAACCCAATCAGGCAGAGAGATCAGAGATATGGCTCCCAGAAGCCCTAGTGATAGAAAGAGTAAACACCAAATTTAATTAGAGAGGGAGGGAGCGAGAGAGAGATAGAGAGAGAGAGAGAGGTTTGCAGTGCTTGTTTATGCTACCTGAAACATCAAACATCAATATTACTTGGAAAGCAGAGAATCGGAACTAGATGATATAAAGGCGTAAAGTTACTATATCTGTAACTCTAAGCTCCGGTCAGCGGGTCGGGATATAATTAAACACTTAAATTTATCCAGCAAACCAGATAAGAGAAGGCAAACACTTAGGGTCGTTTGGTTCGCCGGGTGTTATCGAGTTTGAATCGGAAATCGGGTTGAGTTGGAACTTGATAGTTATATCACCTATTTGGTTCAAAAATAGGATGAGAATTTATCTAATTGATAAATTAATTGGAATCAAAAATCAAAAGACATTAAAAAAAAATTATTAATTTATTATTTTAATATTAAAATCTAAAATTATACACGATCACTTGATTTAATCAGAATTAGTAAGGCTAAAAATATAATTTTTTTTAAAAAATACCTAAGGCTAAAGATATTTTTACAAATATACTATAATTTTTAAAAAACATTTGCAAAAATACTTTTTTATTTTCAAAAATGCTATTTTCCAATTTTTTTACAAAAATACTATTTAATGCAACTTGATTCAATTAGACGCAACTTTCGACGAATTTATGCCACTCCATGTAACTCAAATGCAATAAAAAAAATCGATTCAACTTGTTGTATCTGCTTGATTTTGGTTAATTCTATATTTTTGCAAAAAAAAATTAAAAGATAGTAAAATCGCAAAAAAATAAAAAAAGCTAGTATTTTTGAAATTTTTCTTATTAAAATATGAGTTTATAAATATTTTTACGTAGTATTTAAGAAAATAAAATATACATTCACATTTTTTATTCATCAATATTAAAATTAGAGCTAAAAAAAAAATTATACATTAATTAAAAAGAAAGACTAGAGAAAATAATAAATCATACCTAAGAGTTTGATTTACCTCATGCCCACCTTTTCACATGAGTTTCTAAACCCCATACCTCGTGGGATAAATGGGTTTTAAAACAAAATTTTTTTAACCATGTACCAGTTTTATTTATTCCAATCCAATAATTTATACCTACATTTGTTGAACCAAACACCTCGTAAACATATATCTTGACTGATGCAAGAATGTCATGAATATAAATAACTTGGAACAACCAAATACAAACAGACATTAGTCAATAAGTTACTAACTGGAACATCCCCTGGCCCGTGAGCTAAGGCTATCACATGGGAATGTATATTACAAGGAATCAAATAACTGAAATTTCTGACTCACCTCATCCGTACACGTGTCTGAATTTTACCACTTGTGTATATACATGAGATGATTTGCAGGTAATTTGTAGGGTGTGTTTGGCATCCACGGGACAATTATCATGGGAAAGAAACACAACCAATATATTTTTCTTTTAAATATGATTTAAAACTTATTAAATAGACCTTATAAAATGGGTATTTGTTCTAAATAATATTTGGTCGAAAGCGTGAATCCTGCCCAAAATATTTCGAGCAGACACCCGAAATTAACGGATAAAAAATGATGGAATTTACGAATGAGCGGAAGCGTGAAATAACATTTATTCCGTAAAAACCATATACCGCACATATAGAAAAAACGTATAAAAGGGAAAAACTGAGGAATCGAAACCATACCTCGTGAATCGAAACTTTATAAAATTGAAGTGCTAGCAGTTGCTCCTCAGTGTGTGAAGCACTCTACCGGTATCTACCAAGAACGATCCTCTTCGATGAACCTTTTTATAAAACTGAGCTTTTATAAAAATGGAGTTTTTGAAAGAGAGAGAGAGAGGAAGAAGATGGAGACTAGGGTTTTCACAAAACCAAAATTGTGTGTAAAAAAAATGAGCCATCCATCTCATTCTATTTATAGGGCTCTCCTAGGGTTTTATAATATATCTTTATATATATTAACCCCCACATTTTATCTTCATAAAATGCTTTAATAATAATTAAAAATATTTTAATCATTATTTCTTTTTCTTAACTATTTAGAAAATAATTCTCTCTCTCATTATTTCATCAAACAAAATATTCTTTTATGGTGTGACCCTGTAGGTTCAATATTATGCCGGTAGTAGAAATAAATAATAATAAACTTTTATTAATTATTTACATGAATACTAAATTTACTAAATATAATTAACTGATTAATTATATTTATTCTACATCGTGAGTGATGCTTCTCAACATATCGCGACTATCCGGATAATATGAATTCACTGCTTAGAATATCAAAAACCTGTCAGTGACTAGTTACCGTACAATGAATTCCTTCTACCCTTATAATATCCCGAATAAATACAAGGCATGGATCTCGTGTCAAGCCTATCAAATTTAATCATATGATTTCTTATTCATAATGCAAAGTTCATATTAATGCAAATTAGAAACTCCTTTCTAATTTCATACACTCTGGCCAGAGATTCCAGAACTCGCATACTAAGAATAACATAGGATATTCTCTTCCTATACTGGAAGGGGTAGATCCTCTATTGACATTAACTATCTCTATACACAAATCCATATGCCCAGAATAGACCTAATGGATGTCCTTGAGACTAAGGACTAAACCAAAGCACAGTTCATTATATATAAGATACCTTTAACGATCTCAAGTCTAAGGACACTTGTACAACTATCACTTAGTGAATAACTATTGACACGTGAGTAATCTCCATTAGTTGTTCAACTTATCGAGTCATGTTCAGTGAACTTATTCCCTAATAAGCACCTACATACTAGCTATAGTGTCACCACACAAATGCCTATGAGAACAGACATCCTCCTGAAGGGAGCAAGCATAGTATGTACCAATCTTTGCGGATTATTAATTACCAGTTAGTAATCCTATGACCAGGAACTATTTAAGTTTAGAGTTATCATCTTTTAGGTCTCACTTTTATGATCTCATCATAATCCATAAAAAGCTTTACTCTAAACTATGGTATATCTTATTTAAATACTTAAATAGATAGAGCCCGTAATAAAAACAAAACAAGTCTTTTATTAATTATCAATGAAATCAAAACAGATTACATAAAATTTATTCCTAAATCCTCATACGTGATTGGACTTAGGACATATCTCTTTCAATCTCCCACTTGTACTAAAGCCAATCACTCTGGTATCTAATACCCATCTTGTCTTTATGACGATCAAAGTGACTTTCAGAAAGTGGCTTTGTGAGTGGGTCTGCTATGTTGTTATGTGTGTCAACTCTCTTTCAATACAATACAAGAAATGTTATCGCGTTCCCACTAACCCTTTTGTAGACACATGGTTCATCTACGTTTTTGATAAAACCAAACTCTTTGATTGTCTCCTCAAAACGGATGTTCCATCTACGAGAAGCTTGCTTTAAACCACATATGGTTCACAGCAGCTTACACACTAGGTTTTCATTTCCCTTGGAAAGAAAACCATCTGGCCATTTGCCAGATCTCATAGTCGTAGTAAGCAGCAATAGCAAGCAAAATCCGAACTGATTTTAACAGGGCTACAGGTAAAAGGTTGCATCAAAGTCAATCCATTGCCTTTGTTTGAATCCTTTTGCCACAAGCCTGGCTTTAAAGGTCTCCACCTGGTCATCTGCTCTAATCTTTCTTTTGTATACCGTATACATAGATTCCATTTTGGATTTCATGGCACTTTGGTATTTCTCTGAGTCAACACTACTCATAGCCTCATTATATGTCACAGGGTTGTCATCATCAATGATTGACAACTCATTGTCATTCTCAATGACAAGGCCATAATACCTCTCAGGTTGGAGAGACACTCTCTCTGACCTACAAACGGGCTGTTCCACAGAAGGTTGTTCAGTCTGAACAGGTGTTTCCACTTGATTCGTAGTTCTTTGTGCTTCTTGAACTTGATCAAGTTCAATTTTGCTCCCATTGTTTCCTTCAAGGATAAACTGCTTTTCCAAGAAAGTAGCATGTCTGGAGACAAACACCCTATGATCGGTGTAAAAGTAATACCCTAAAGTCTCTTTAGGATATCTCACAAAACTATATTTTACGGATCGAGATTCCAGCTTATCTGGGTCAACTTTCTTGACATAAGCTGGACATCCCCGAATCTTAACGTGTTTAAGACTCGGTTTCCTTTCTTTCCATATCTCATATGGAGTTTTAGGGACAGATTTGGAAGGCACCTTATTCAGTAAATATACTGAGGTTTCCAATACATAACCCCATAAGAATACTGGAAGATTCGCATAACTCATCATGGACCGAACCATGTCTAACAAAGTTCGATTTCTCCTTTCAGATACCAATCTGGAGGAGTCCACTGGGAGACTATACCCTTTTCTTTGAGATAATCCAGAAACTCTCCATTCAATTATTCACCACCTCGATCTGATCGAAGAGTTATAATACCATTTTTGGTTTATTTCTCCACTTCATACTTATACTCTTTGAACTTTTCAAAGGCATCAGACTTGTATTTCATCAAACACATATCCGAATCTAGATCTATCATCTATGAAAGTAATGAAGTATGAAAATCCACCCATGGCTTGTGTAGACATTGGTCCTCATACATCTGTGTGTACCAGTCCTAGCAAATCTGCAGCCCTCTCTCCATGTCCACTAAATGGAGATTTGGTCATTTTACCCAATAGACAAGACTCGCATGTAGGATATGATTCAAAATCAAAAGGGGTCAAATAACCCTTCCTTATGCAATGCTTGCAGTCTATTTTCACTAATATGACCAAGTCTGCAGTGCCAAAAGAAAGTGAGATTTTCATCATCCCTTTTCTTTTATTAGTTTGTTCAATCTGAAGTAAATTATGTCACATACATACAGACCATTATTTAAAATACCACGTCAATAAAGAATATTATCTCTAAGGATAGAACATTCATTATTCTTAATAATAAAATGAAAAACCATCCAAATCCAACATAGGAATAGAAACAATATTCCTTACAATCGAGGAAACAAAATAACAATTATTTCAAACAATAGTCTTGCCCGTAGGCATATGTAAATGAAATGATCCTACATCTTCAGCAGCAACTCTTGCTCCATTTCCCATCAGTAGAATCACCTCCTCTTCCTCAAGAGTCATACTTCTCCTTAGTCCCTGCAACGAATTACAGATGTAAGAACCACAGGCGGTATCTAATACCCAAGTAGAAATTTGACTTAATGACATATTCATTTATATCATGAACATACCTGAATCAGAAGCGGTAGTCTCACTCCCCTTCTTCTTCTTCAACTCTGCAAGGTAAACTTGCAGTTCCTCTTCCAGTGCCCCACCTTATTACAGTGAAAGCAAACAACTTTGCTCTTGGGGTCTTCAGCTTTTGGTGGAACCGGCTTTTCTTCACCTACTTTCTTCTTCTTGGAAGGATTCCTCTTCCTTTTCTTAGGATTGGAACCTTCACCAATTAGAAGAACAGAGCTCTTCTTAGGGGGGAAATTCGATTCCGCAGTCTTCAACATGTTGTGGAGTTCAGCCAGGCTGACATCCAGCTTATTCATGTGAAAGTTCACAACAAACTGTGAAAATGAACCCGGAAGTGATTGCAAGACCAAGTCTTGGCTCAGCTCCCCATCCATGGCAAAACCAAGTTGTCCAAGACGTTCAATCAAATTGATCATCTTAAGTACATGGTCATTCACGGATGATCCCTCAAACATCCTACAACCGAACAGCTCCTTCGATATCTCATATCGAGTTGTCCTCCCTGCCACATCATACAACTCTTGTAGATGCATAAGGATAGTGTGAGCATCCATATGCTCATGCTGCTTCTGTAGCTCAATGTTCATAGAAGCTAGCATGATGCATTGAGCAACATTTGCATCATCTATCCACTTACGATACACAACATGTTCATCATTATGTGCATCGTTAGCAGGTTCAGTAGGCTTAGGTGAGTCAAGCACATATTCTAGCTTCTCCACCCTGAGAACAATTCTCAAGTTTCGAAGCCAGTCAGCAAAATTAGGACCAGTCAACTTGTGAGCATCTAGTATACTCCGGAGTGATAGTGCAGAAGACATAACGTATACAGTAAATCTGTAAATGATAAACACATAACAACACTTAGCAAATATTCAATTTTATTTCAAAACACTATATGAATCGGGTCTTTATTCATAAGTGGCTCCCACTAGTTTATCTAATTTATACACCCCCTAAGTGAAAATTAGGCATTCATAATGCTAATGGGAATAGGGATCCTACATTCCATTACACAACCTCGGCTGTAGCACGAAACGTCATGTGATGTTCAATAGGCAGACAACTCTTGTCAATTACATCTTATATTATTCCCTAATATAATTTTAGCCTCTTGAATAATTGAGTCACGGCTGTAGCACGACAAACTCAATATTCTAAGTCAAGTCTAACCCAACATTTCGTACAATTGAATCAGTCTCCAACGGCCCACGGCTGTAGCATGTAACGACCTTTAGATTCTAATTCAATATACACATCTCTATATAATAGACAAGTATTTCTTATTTCGAAATCAAAGCCCTCGGTTGTAGCACGAAACGACAATGATTTAAAAATAAAAACCACTTTCTATCATGTTGGAAGGCTATGACCGACACAAGCCCGTTGTGTCATTGGCCAATTACTACTTGATATTAATTAATTTTAGAGGGATTATATTACGTTACAATCATAATCATATTATAAAGAGATTCTTCCTTTTAAATTAAATATTTTAAATCAATAATCGATAATCAGATGATTCCCAGATCGGGTGGAGCATTGTCAAGAGGCGTCACTTAATAACCCTTTCTTACAGATAGAAATCTGTTGTTGACAGAATCATCCTTTCTCTCAAAATTGAAAATTCATATTTAATTACGTGTTTCATAAACACAAGAATCTCATGATTGTATTCATAATATTATTGTCAAGGCAAGAAACGATTCCTATTCTAGATTTTCTAGAGCACGCCTTATATTGATTTAAGTTCACCTAAATCTATTATCGCATGGTAAACACAGGCATATATCTCATATATAAAAATAAATAAACAAGTAAGCATGCAAGTAATATCATGTCACACATTGATATAATGATGTATGGATTTATTATAGCATTTAAAACAATTAAAACAATTAAAACATGCTTTAAAACACTTTCGGGAATATAAACAGTTCAAAAACTTTTATATAAAAAATATTTGACCACTCCATTAGATCCGTCTCGGAAAAACGAATCCAACGATATATTGCACGCCCAAAACGGAGTTACGAAACTCCCTAAAATCAAATTTTAAAAAAACAGATGGGCTGTAACGCATTACAGGATTGCGTTACAATACCTGTAACGCATTCAGGTAATGCGTTACAGCCCTTTTAAGCCATTAAAGGGTGTAACGCATCCCGGAAATGCGCAACAGGGTGTAACGCATTCCGGGAATGCGCAACACCCCCCGCGCGTGCGTCTCACGCGCCTGCAGCAGCCGGACAACAGTTTTCTACTTCTTCTTTTTTTCTTGTTATTACTCCTGCCGTTTCCTTTTGCTGCTATTACAAAAAGGATGAAACCCTCTTCCATTTACTCCCTTATTAATAACACTTCATTAATTTATTATTTTAATTTTATTATTAATAAATTAATTAACATTTAATTAATAAATTAATAAAAATCAAAATAATATGATTTCTTAAATCAGGGAGTAGCAGAAAAATACCAAATCAGCCATGGATCCTTGTGCAAATTTTAATCATAATTATTCACATGCATAATTATTTCATGAATTTTATTTAAAACAATTTTAAAAAATTTATAACAAATAATCTACACATCACAAAATTATGAAAAAAATACCTAGATGATCTACAACACTTGTAGAACCCAGATCAGTAGTCAAAATCTCATGCAAAAATTATTTCGAATTAATTCATAATTAAATCCAAATAAACTTAAAAAATCATAATAAATCCATACATGCATAAGAAAATCTGAATTTTTTATATGAATCTCTATATGCAGAACCTACCTCTGATACCAATGATGGAATTTACGGATGAGCGGAAGCGTGAAATAACATTTATTCCGTAAAAACCATATACCGCACATATAGAAAAAACGTATAAAAGGGAAAAACTGAGGAATCGAAACCATACCTCGTGAATCGAAGCTTTATAAAATTGGAGTGCTAGCAGTTGCTCTTCAGTGTGTGAAGCACTCTACTGGTATCCACCAAGAACGATCCTCTTCGATGAACCTTTTTATAAAACTGAGCTTTTATAAAAATGGAGTTTTTGGGAGAGAGAGAGAAGAAGAAGATGGAGGCTAGGGTTTTCACAAAACCAAAATTGTGTGTAAAAAAAATGAGCCATCCATCTCATTTTATTTATAGGGCTCTCCTAGGGTTTTATAATATATCTTTATATATATATTAACCCCCACATTTTATCTTCATAAAATGCTTTAATAATAATTAAAACTATTTTAATCATTATTTCTTTTTCTTAACTATTTAGAAAATAATTTTCTCTCTCATTATTTCATCAAAGAAAATATTCTTTTATGGTGTGACCCTGTAGGTTCAATATTATGCCGGTAGTAGAAATAAATAATAATAAACTTTTATTAATTATTTACATGAATACTAAAATTCACTAAATATAATTAACTGATTAATTATATTTATTCTACATCGTGAGTGATGCTTCTCAACATATCGCGACTATCCGGATAATATGAATTCACTGCTTAGAATATCAAGAACCTGTCAGTGACTAGTTACCGTACAATGAATTCCTTCTACCCTTATAATATCCCGAATAAATACAAGGCATGGATCTCGTGTCAAGCCTATCAAATTTAATCATATGATTTCTTATTCATAATGCAAAGTTCATATTAATGCAAATTAGAAACTCCTTTCTAATTTCATACACTCTGGCCAGAGATTCCAGAACTCGCATACTAAGAATAACATAGGATATTCTCTTCCTATACTGGAAGGGGTAGATCCTCTATTGACGTTAACTATCTCTATACACAAATCCCTATGCCCAGAATAGACCTAATGGATGTCCTTGAGACTAAGGACTAAACCAAAGCACAGTTCATTATATATAAGATACCTTTAACGATCTCAAGTCTAAGGACACTTGTACAACTATCACTTAGTGAATAACTATTGACACGTGAGTAATCTCCATTAGTTGTTCAACTTATCGAGTCATGTTCAGTGAACTTATTCCCTAATAAGCACCTACATACTAGCTATAGTGTCACCACACAAATGCCTATGAGAACAGACATCCTCCTGAAGGGAGCAAGCATAGTATGTACCAATCTTTGCGGATTATTAATTACCAGTTAGTAATCCTATGACCAGGAACTATTTAAGTTTAGAGTTATCATCTTTTAGGTCTCACTATTATGATCTCATCATAATCCATAAAAATCTTTACTCTAAACTATGGTATATCTTATTTAAACACTTAAATAGATAGAGCCCGTAATAAAAACAAAACAAGTCTTTTATTAATTATCAATGAAATCAAAACAGATTACATAAAAGTTATTCCTAAATCCTCATACGTGATTGGACTTAGGACATATCTCTTTCAAAAAAGACCAGAATTCAGGTCAAAATCCAGGTCGTGAATCCTGCCCGAAATCTTTTGAGCGGAGACCCAAAAATAACGGGAATAACAGGACTGGATTTAGGTCGAAACTTCGACCAGGAATGAGGTTGAATGAACCAAGCATTTTTCAAGAATGGAGTTTAAAAACCTAGACTAAAACCCAGGTCGAAAATCGACTAGGATCCTGGTCGAAAACGAGGTCGTGGATCCTAGTCGAAATCCTTCGACCAGGAAGCATGAGAAACAGAGAATTTTCGAACAGGATTCAGGTCGAAATGTCGACTAGGATTCTGGTCGAAATCCTAGTTGATAAGCTCAAGACCAGGAATTTAAAAAAGGGTAAGTTTTCGACCTAGATCCAGGTCGAAAGTTCGACTAGGATCCTGGTCGAATTCCAGGTCATGGATCCTAGTCGAACTCCTTCGACCAGGATTGCAAGGCTGACCCATATCTCGACTAGGATCCAGGTCGAAATTTCAACTAGGATCCTGGTCGAAAAAGGGCTGCAAATCTGAAAAATCCCAGAAATAAGGATAAATCCCGGAAATTAAGGGAAAAATCCAGAAAAATAAGGATAAATCCCAGAAATTAAGGGAAAAATCCAGAAAATTAAGGGAAATCCAGAAAATTAGGGAAAAATCCCGGAGTCAAGGAAAAATTCATGGAAATTAAGATAATTCCTGAATAAAAGGAATAGAAGTAGATCGCTGTAAACGTGTAGGTCACTCCACACTTTACGCAAAATGATACCCTGTAAGGGAATAAATGAACTTAACTTTCGCGAAATCTTATACAGTTTCCTAAAAGTTGGGGGGCAAATGATAGGGATAAATAAATCCTGATTACATAATTAAATATTACAGTTTGGGCGGCAATGCCCAATAAGAAGATGAATGATATTGAGACCAGAAAGGTTAGCATGTTGATCAGGCCTGATGGACCAGATCAGGCCAGATGGAACAAAGAAGGCCCAAAAACCCTGTATATTAATTAATTTCGTAATTAATTAATAAAGAAAAAATCAGCTATTGAGAAGAGTCCCGATAAGGATATAAATCCTTGCAGATTAGCCTCAAAGGGACCTAAAAGGATAAGGAATCAGTTTCGTACTATCTAGGACTCCAAAGTCCATTCTAATTATGAGACTTGCCCACCAAGTCTCCTATACCAAGTCCAATTTCAAGGACTCCCAACATCTATATAAGGGGCCTCACCCCACATATCAGAACTATGTTTTTTGGCTTGATTCTCTAATTCACAGAGATACGTAGGCATCTCGTAAAGGCAGAGTTAAGCTACGAAACACGAGAGTAACCAAATCGAGCCTTGAAGCTCACGTTCCTTAATACTAAATACAGCAATCATATATATTAGTTTCTAATCCATAACAACACCAAAAAATCATGATCTTTTGGGGACCGAGTTTATTGTTTACCCAAGTTGGGTGCATTTAAACTAGTAGGCTTCGGCTTATCTTTAACTCGGAATTGGGAATTGATTCGGTTTTAAAAAAGGCTCAGGATTTGACTCAGCGTGTCACATATATATTAGAGCCGACTCTAAAAAATTTGATGTGTAAAATTACTTGAGCCGGGGACACGAAGGCTCGTTGTATTATCCCACTATGACAAGAGGTCCGGAAGTGGGGACTTGTAGCAAGCCGGTACTATCCCACAATGCAAGAGAGGAACGATCCGGAATATGAGACGTCTATTTAGGCTTAATGAGGACATCATTAAGTGGATGTCATGTAAACATCAATTAAATCAAACTTGACTGATGACTGGTATTTGGAGTCAGCTATATAGATTAAGTATCGATTATTGATTGGTATTTACTTTAATGCTATGATGGATTGGATCAGTAAGTCAGTATTGTCCCCTATTTCATTCGGGTTGATATTACGGAGGTCGGAAAAACTTTTTTTACTTATAATGTTACCATTCTATAAATTTTAAATAGTTTGCTTTTATTATAAATTAATATACATAAAAAATAAAGATTAAAATATATAAGACTAGTGATATGTCAATACATAAGCTTTTTTAATATATATATATATAGGGTGAGAACTCTAGTATTGTGAGATATGAGATTTAATCCTATCCACTCATTCAAATACAACATATTCATCTCTCACCGTTGATTTAATATTTAATATTTATAAATTTTAATATTCATCCATCTTCTATCTAATTCAACCACCCCATAAACCACCACCACCTCCGGTAACAACCATTTTCCGACCACCACAACCCCTCGGTGACCATAAGAAAATCATCACCGTCAAACATAAAATCACTACTGTCAAATCAAAAATCACCACCGGATAATGAAAAATCACCACCAGAAATGATAAATCACTGCCGGAAACTAAAAATCACCACATTCATCCATTTTCTTCCCATCAGATCCGGCCACGGTCAGCAACTTCGACACTGTACAACCATAAATCACCACCAGATCATCATCAATCACCACCAATCACCAACACCATACCACCACCACCAACAACAACAAACCCTCCATATCATAAAAATCGCCAATTTCAAACAAAGTCACTGGAAATTGAACAAAAATGAATAACATGCTACCTGATATTGAATCAAAACAATTCAAATAAAGAAGGAATAAAATCCGACTAAATCGTCGGAAAAATGACGACACTCCGGTCGGTACGACGGAGACACACAATTATTTGGCCGAAAAGCGGCGAATGATGATGATGCGGTTGGAGGGTGGGGGGAGAGAGAGTCTGAGATGCGGGGGCGGAGTAACAGCGGCGGGAGCAACGGCTGGAACGTCGTGGTGATGGGTAGTGGTGGTGGGTAGTGGTGGTGGGTGTAGTGGGCAGGTGGATGAAAGAAATGAAGTGTAAAATTAAAATGTATGTGTTATGGATAAAATACTAAGGTTATTATTTGCTGTATTTAATAAAAAGGAACGTGAGCTCTAAGGCTCGATTTGACTGCTCTTGTGTTTCGTGACTCAATCTTCCTTAACAAGATGCCTACGTACCTTGTTGATTGCCAAGGATCAAGTCAAAATACGTAGTTCTGATCTGTGGGGTGAGACCCCTTATATAGATGTTGGGAGTCCTTGAATTGGACTTGGTATAGGAGACTTGGTGGGCAAGTCTCATAATTAGAATGGACTTTGGAGTCCTAGATAGTAGGAAACTAATTCCTTATCCTTTTAGGTCCCCTTGAGGCTAATCTGTAAGGATTTATATCCTTATCGGGACTCTTCTCAATAGCTGATTTTTCCCTTATTAATTAATTACGAAATTAATTAATAATCAGGGTTTTTGGGTCTTCTTTGTTCCATCAGGCCTGATCTGGTCCATCAGGCCTGATCAGCATGTTAACTTTTCTGGTCTGAATGTCATACATCTTCATATTGGGCCTAGAAGTCCACACCTTGTACAATTAACGCAGTATTTAATTAAACTATCATAATTTATTTATCCCTATCATTTGCCCCCCAACTTTTGGGAAACATTGATTACGTTTCGCAGAAGTTAAGTCTATTCGTTCCCTTACAGGGTTTCATTTTTCCGTAAAGTGTGGAGTGACCTACACATTTACAATGAATTTTTCTTTTATTCAGGAATTATCTTAATTTCCAGGAATTTTTCCCTTATTTCCGGGATTTTTCCCTAATTTTCTGGATTTTTCCCTAATTTTCTGGGATTTTCCCTTATTTTCCGGGTTTTTCCCTTAATTTCTGGATTTTTCCCTAATTTTCTGGGATTTTTCCCTAATTTTCTGGGATTTTATCCTTAATTTCCTGATTTTTCAGATTTCCAGCCCTTTTTCGACCAGGATCCTAGTCGAAATTTTGACCTGGATCCTAGTCGAAATAGGGGTCAGCCTTGCCATCCTGGTCGAAGGAATTCGACTAGGATCCACGACCTGGAATTCGACCAGGATCCTAGTCGAACTTTCGACCTGGATCTAGGTCGAAAACTCCCCCACTTTTTTAGCTCCTGGTCTTGAGCCTATCGACTAGGATTTCGACCAGGATTCTAGTCGAAATTTCGACCTGAATCCTGTTCGAAAATTCTTTGATTTCCTTGCTTCCTGGTCGAAGGATTTCGACTAGGATCCACGACCTGGAATTCGACCAGGATCTTAGTCGAACTTCGACCTGGGTTTTTAATCCCCATTCTTGAAAGATGCTTGGTTAATTCGACCTCATTCCTGGTCGAAGTTTCGACCTCAATTCAGTCCTATTATTTCTGTTGTTTTCGTGTGTCTAGTCGAAAAATTTCGGGCAGGATCCACGACCTGGAATTTGACCTGAATCCTGATCTTTTTTACCCGTTATTTTCGGGTGCCTGTTCGAAAGTTTTCGGGCAGGATTCACGACCTGGATTTCGACCTCAATCCTGGTCTATTTTACCCGTTTTTCCGGGTGCCTGTTCGAAAGTTTTCGGGCAGGATTCACGACTTGGATTTCGACCTGAATCCTGGTCTTCCACTAGCGTTCTTCATTTGGCTTTAATTTAAGGTATTGTATTTTCCAAATCCTAATTGGATTTGGGTCGGGCCTTCTTTTTTGGGCCTTATTGGGTTTTTCCAAATCTTACTGGGCCTCTTTTATTGGGCTTTTCCAAATCTTACTGGGCCTCTTTTATTGGGCTTTTCCAAATCTTAATGGGCCTCTTTTATTGGGCTTTTCCAAATATTACTGGGCCTCTTTTATTGGGATTTTCCAAATCTTACTGGGCCTCTTTTATTGGACTTTTCCAAATATTACTAGGCCTCTTTTATTGGGCTTTTCCAAATCTTACTGGGCCTCTTTTATTGGGTTTTTCCCTGTTTAGAATCCTCTAGAATTCCTTGGAATATTCTGGAATATTCCTTTTTCTGGGCTTTTTCCCATGGGCCTTTGTCCTTAATGGGCTTTTCCAAATCTTACTGGGCCTCTTTTATTGGGCTTTTCCCTGTTTAAAATCCTCTAGAATTCCTAGGAATATTCTGGAATATTCCTTTTTCTGGGCTTTTTCCCATGGGCCTTTGTCCTGAATGGGCTTTCGTCCCTTCAACTTCCTTTTCCCCTTATATAAAGGACTGAGGAGAGGCTACTACTCCTTACCTTCTCATTTATAAGTTTTCTTCTTTCTCCTCCTGCTAAGATTCTCAGAGCAATAACAGTAAGTCGGAGCTCAAAGCCTTTTTTAGGAGCGTTTCTTCAGGTAAAATCCCTCCCTTTTTCTTTTCGCGTCTATTTTTCTATTGTGTGCCCTTTTAAGATATCCTGTATGTGTCCTTTTTTGCAGATGGCTGACAAGAAAATGACTCGCTTGGCCAAGATGAACGTGGCTAGAAAGTCCAATGAGTTCCCTATCCGATCGAGGTACACTTCTTTAATCAACATGATCAATACTCGAGGGGACGAGTACCCGTCTGATGCGCATCTGGACGCGCACGATCATATTAGTGCTTTAAGGGATCCTAAGGAGCTGGAAAAGTTGAGCAGCTGCTTCAAAATCAAGGAACCTTTTAAGCTGGTTCTTGCAGGTCCGACCGACAGGGCCTGTCAGTGGAAAAAGGACGCGCTATGCGTCTATAGGGATACTCTAAGGGCAGGTATCAGACTCCCTTTTCATCCATTCATTCCTTTGTTACTGGCTGATGTGGGCATCAGCCCTTGCCAACTCCCCCCTAATTCTTGGAGGCTCATTCTGTGCTATCTGTCGCAATACGCCAAGCACAATGTCCCCACTTCTGTCGCTGTCTTCAGAAAGATTTTTCAGTTCAAGAATAGTCCTGATAAAAGTCCGGGTTGGGTTTCTCTAAACCAGCGCCCCACTATTCCCCATATCGTGAATGGGAAGTCCATCCCCGACAACAACTTGGGGTGGAAGAAAGATTTTTTGTTCATTGTTTGGGAAGGTGGAGACTGGGGCTCCCTGTTTCGATCGTCCTTCGGGATGGCTGTGGATGGGAGCCCAAATGATATAACTTTGTCTGAGGAGGAGGCTAGAGCTTTCAACCTCCTTACGCAAGACAATGGGACTTCCCATTCTTGGGACCTTATCCGGGAGACCGTCCTGGTAGAACGCGGCCTCTCGCCCGTTCATAAGAAAAGTAAGTTCCCTTTCTTACCTCCTTTTTATTTCCTTCATTTTTTATTCCATTGTTTTTTCAACTGACTTCGTTTGTTGCAGTGGCTGAGAAGATTGAGGAGGCTACCAAGCCTAAGGACCTGGAGACAACCAGGATGAAGAGGACTGGGAAGGTCTTTAAAGACCCTCGCCTTGGGGACCGCTTCCCTGAGTTCCTCCTCCAGGAAACGGAGCCAAGCGAGGAAGGCCCCAACCAAGTTTTGCGCACCAAGCAGAGGCCAGGGGCCTATTTTCAACCTGCTTAGGGGATTCGGGGCAAGGATTCAATCGTGGGCAGCACGGCGCTGTCCAAGGAATGGTCTAAGTATTTCATCTCCCCGGTGGACTATCAAGACTTTGTCCTTCAACAGGACTTAGAGGGGAATGAGCTTTTTGGAGCCCAGGCTCTAGCGACGGTACGTCCTTTACCTATGCCCTTCATACTTGCCTTTTTATGTTTCTTTTCTCATACTTTTGCTGCTTCTCTTGCAGGCTAACGCCCATTTCCAAGGGGCAATTCACCAAGCTAAGGCTTGGAAGGTTGGCCTGGAAGATGCTAACAAGAAGTTGGAGGAGGCCAACCAAAGAATAGAGGCCCTTGAAGCTCAACTGGCCTCTTCCACTTCTGACCTGGAAACGGCCCGGGCCGAAAATGTTATTCTGAAGGCGCAGAAGGACAAAGCCTTTGACGGCTGGATGGATACCCAGGAATTCAAAGACTTGATGGTGGAGCATGATGCCCTTCTTCACCCAGTTAGCTATAAAGAGGGCTGTGATGCTGCAGTGGAGGCCATCCAGGATGATTTTCCAGAGGTCCTCGAGAAGTCCTCCTTTCCTTGCCCTGTGCGAGTTCCGGAGCTTGGGGGCGTTACTAACAAGCTAGCTGATATGATCAAAGACAGCCCTTCAGGAAGTCCAGGCCACAAGAGGAAGGAACTGGAGTTTAGCTCTGGGGAGGAGGAGGCTTCATCCGAAGAAGACCCTGCGCCTGCTGCGAAGAAGATCAGGGTGGAAGAGCCTCCAAGAGCTGCGCCTCAGAATCCAGTGTCTCCCGCATCCTCCAAAGCATTTGAAGGCAGTTCTGACGGAACCTCTGCAGGGACTTCTGAAGGGACCACTGAGACGTCCGAGGAGACCTCGGATAGCGGTTCCGAAGAATCTCAGCCTTCCGAGGCCTAAGTTTTTTTTTTGTATATCTTTTTTCGGGACAATATGTGAATTTAGTTTATGTCAGAAGTTGTTACCCTTCGGGGCTATATTAGATATGTTGTTTTCCTTATTTTCCTCTTTCTTCTTTACAATACTTAATATGCACTTAAACTTTAAGCATCCTTAGATTGAGAAATAATTTCAAACTCTTTAATACGAAGTCCTTACATAGCATGGGTTCGACCCTAATCAATAATAACTTGACAATGTAAACTCTAATAGAATATAAAGTCCTACGCAAGCAAAGCTTCAAGGTGCTTTTAAACCTGCTTGTCATAATGACAAACAAGAATCGTACTTCGACTATCTTACACATAGTAAACCTTCAGGTTTTGTGCATGCCAGGTTCTCGGGACTTCAAAACCATCCATAGTTTACAGCTTGTAGGTTCCTCTACCCTGAACGCTCTTGACTTTGTACGGCCCTTCCCAATTCGGGGCAAGCTTTCCTTTTTGTCCGACACCAGAAGCTTCTATCTTTCTCAAGACTAGGTCACCTTGTTTGAAAAACCTCTCTTTAACCCTTAGGTTGTAGTAGAATGAAGCCTTTTTCTGATATTCTACTATCTTTGCATGTGCCTTATCTCGCACTTCATCGATTAAATCCAGGGTTAACCTCTTCCCTTCTTCATTTTCTTCTGCATTGAAAGCCTGAATCCTTGGAGAGGAATGTGATATCTCTACTGGAACAACTGCTTCTGCCCCATATGCCAACATGAAGGGAGTTGCTCCTGTCGTGACTCTACAGGTAGTCCTGTAGGCCCATAATATTGGAAGTATTTCATCCACAAAATTATTTCTTGACTTCTCGATCCTCTTCTTTAGTCCATCCAGTATTATCTGATTTGCTACCTCCGCTTGCCCATTGGCTTGCGGGTGAGCCACAGAGGTGAACCGTAACTCAATTTCATTTTCTTCACAATACTTCTTGAATTCCTCATTGTTGAATTGTGTTCCATTGTCATTGACGAGGATACGGGGAATTCCATATCGGCACATAATGTTTTCCCACAGGAATTGTGCAACCTGCTTAGTTGTGATTTTGGCCAAGGGCTTGGCTTCAATCCACTTGGTGAAATAATCAATGGCTATAATCAGAAACTTCCTTTGTGCCGTGGCCATAGGGAAAGGCCCTAGAATATCCATCCCCCACATAGCAAAGGGAATAGGCGAGTTGATAGAGGTCAGCATCTCGGGGGGTTGTCTAACAACTGGTGCATGCTTCTGACAGCGATCACACTTCTTCACATATTCTTTGGCACCAGCCATCATTTCTGGCCAATAGAAGTCTAAACGGATTATCTTATTAGCCAAGGCCCTGCCCCCCAAGTGTTTCCCACAAATACCTTCATGCACTTCCTCAAGAGCCAAGCGTGCCTCATCGGGCCTGAGATACCTTAAGTAGGGAATCACGAAAGATCTTTTGTAAAGAATCCCATCTATTAAAGAGTACCTTAGTGCCCGAACAATTAACTTCCGTGCTTCAGTTGCATCACTTGGCAACCAACCGGTTTGAATATGAGCCTTAATGGGATCAATCCAGGACGTCCCCAGGCCTATAGGAGCCACAAGCTTAACATCTATGCTTCGTGTCTTCAAAACACGGAAGTACACACTTCCTGAACTTTCTTCTATCTCAGATGAAGCAAACTTTGATAGCGCATCTGCTTTAGCATTTTCTTCCCTTGGAATGTGTTCAACAAGGCATTCATTAAATTGGGTCATCACAGCCCTTACTAGGCGGACATACTTAGCCATCGTATCATCCCTTGCCTCAAATTCTCCCTTTACCTGGGATATGATCAGCTTCGAGTCTCCACAGGCCTTTAAGTTTTTGACTCTAAGTGTCCCAGCTAGACCAAGGCCAGCTATCAGGGCTTCATACTCTGCCTCATTATTTGTGGTTGGGAAGTCTAGCTTCATAGCATACTCAATTAAGAACCCATCAGGACTTTGCAAAACCAACCCTGCTCCACTGGAATTTGTTTTTGATGCTCCATCAAAATAGAGAACCCAATATTCTTTCTCCTTATCATCCTTCTCTCTGTGTCCATTATCGACTCCCTTGTCTTGAGGTATGGTATCTTCCTGCCCCCCGACTTCTTGGTTGGGTATGGTACATTCCACCACGAAGTCCGCTAGTGCCTGGGCTTTTATGGCCGTACGTGGCTTATACTTGAGATCGAACTCTCCCAACTCTATTACCCACTTAATCAATCTCCCACTTGCCTTGGGACTGTGAATGATATTTCTCAGTGGCTGATTCGTTAGCACCTCAATCTGATGAGCCTGAAAGTAAGGACGCAGTTTTCTTGAAGCCATTACTAAGGCTAGAGCAAATTTCTCAATAGTTGAATAATTTAATTCAGCACCATGCAGGATTTTGCTGACATAATACACGGGTTTCTAGACTTTTAGCTCCTCCTTAACCAACACCGCGCTCAAGGCGCTCTCTGAAACAGCCAAGTACAAGAATAAAACTTCACTCAGAACTGGCTTGGCCAACAACGGGGCCTGGGCCATATACTTCTTTAACTCTTTAAATGCCTTCTGGTTTTCCTCACTCCATACAAAGTCTTTGATGCTCTTTAGTGACTTGAAGAATGACAAACACTTGTCTCCTGACTTGGAGATGAATCGTCCTAGCGCAGCAACCCTTCCTGTGAGCTTCTGAACATCCTTGACAGTTTTTGGTGGTTCCATGTCCAGGATCGCCTTTATTTTATCCGGGTTAGCCTCAATTCCCCTCTTTGAGACCATCAGTCCTAAGAATTTTCCAGATCCTACTCCGAAAGCACACTTCGTAGGATTCAACATCATCTTGTGGTACCTCAGGACCTCAAAAGCTTCCCTCAAATGGGTTATATGATCAGTCTTTACTAGACTCTTGACTAACATGTCATCAACATAGACTTCCATAGTCTTACCAATAAGATCCTTAAAAACTTTATTCACCAACCTTTGATAGGTGGCTCCTGCATTCTTGAGACCAAACACCATAACAGGATAACAATAAACACCAAAGTCAGTGATAAATGATGTCGTTGGAATGTCATCCTTATGCATTTTGATCTGGTTGTATCCGCTAAATCCATCCATGAAACTCAGCATCTCATATCCAGCAGTGGCATCAATCAAAGTATCAATTCTAGGCAGCGGAAAACAGTCTTTGGGGCATGCATCATTCAGATCAGTGAAGTCTATACACATCCTCCACTTTCCATTAGCCTTCTTCACCATTACAGGGTTTGCTAACCACTCCGGAAATTGAATCTCCTCAATGAAACCACCCTCTAAGAGCTTTTCTACTTCCTATTTTATAGCCTCTTGTCTTTCTGGGGCAAAATTTTTTTTCTTTTATTTTACTGTCTTCCGGCTTGGATCTACGTTTAGCTTGTAAGTAATTAACTCCGGGTCTATGCCTGGCATATCAGCTGCTGACCATGCAAACACATCACTATTTTCTTGCAAAAATTTCACTAACTTCCCTCTAAGGGGCTCCTCTAATGTGGCTCCAATGAAAGTCATCCTTTCAGGATTTTCGGGGTCTAAAGGAACCGAAACCAATTCTTCTGCTGGCCTTCCTCTAGTCTCGTCATTTTCTCGAACATCCATATCTTCAATAGGAAGAACCTGCCCCCCGACTCCATCTGCCCTCAAAGAGGCCACATAACAGCTTCTAGCCATTTTTTGATCTCCTCTCTCTTCTCCAATCCCGTTTCGGGTGGGAAACTTCATGACTGAATGGTAGGAAGAGGGGACTGCCTTAAAGGCATGTATCCCTGTTCTCCCCATGATAGCATTATAAGTTGAACTAGCCTTTACCACCACGAAATCCAGCATCTGCGTTGCTTGCCTTGGTTCCGTACCTATGGTGGTCGGCAATTTGATTATCCCTTCCACAGGACATTCTACTCCAGTAAATCCATATATCGGCATGTCGGTTGGTGTCAACTGGGAGTCGTTATTCCCCATCCTTAGAAAGGTGTCGTGGAGCAAGATATCCACAGAAGCACCATTATCCACAAGGACCCTTTTAACCGGGCTATTTCCTATTATCGGTGTTATGACCAGCGGGTCGTCATGGGGAAACTTCACACCCTCTAGGTCGGAATCATCAAAAGCCAATGTTACTTCTGTCCTGGCCCTCTTCGGGGTTTCTCCAATAATATGCATAACCTCCCTAGTATATGTCTTTCTGGAATTTTGGACAATCCAGCAGCAGTTGGACCTCCAAAGATCGTGTTTATCACAGGTCCTCAAGGGCGTCGCGGTCCTCCAAAAATTGCATTTATAACCGGTCCTCTAGGTTGGGGATTCCGCCCCTGATCGTCTTGGTCCCTCCTACGATCTTCAAAGTTCTTCCTTCCATTATTGTTTCTGTCCCCTCCATCTCCAGTATACTTGTTCAATCTTCCTTTTCGAATCAAAAACTCAATTTCATCTTTCAATTGCCTACACTCATCGGTGTCATGGCCAACATCTTTGTGAAACCTGCAATACTTGCTCTTATCTAGCTTGGCGGGATCAGCCTTCAAAGGCTTAGGCCAGCGAATATCTCTATCTTTCTCAATCTCCATCAAAATCTGACTTCTAGGAGCATTCAGCTTAGCGTATTCAGTGAACTTTTGCCCAGGTCCTCCCTTCTTGGGGGTTGAATCAGGGTTTTGTTCGGTTCTAGGATATTTGTCCTTTGCAATATATTTTAAATCAGTTTTCCGCTTCTTGCCTCCAGTGGGCTCATTACTTACTATGGTCTTCCTCATACTTTCTTCAACCTTGATATACTTCCCTGCCCTCTCTTGGAGCTGCAACATGCTTTCAGGGGGACGTTTGGCCAAGGACATCTTAAAAAACTCGTCCCTAGTTCCTTGTTGCAGTGCTATCATGGCTACCTTATCATCAAGGTCCGGGACTTTTAAAGCCTCCTTTGTGAAACGATTCAGGTAATCTCTCAAGGATTCCTTAGCTCCCTGCACAAGACTCATAAGAGATGCTGAACTTTTCTCATGGACTCTTCCACTGATGAATTGCTTAATAAAAGCCTGACTTAATTCTCTGAACGATCCAATAGAGTTTGGGGGCAGGCGACTGTACCATCTTTGAGCCATACCCGACAGGGTTTGAGGGAAGGCCCGACACTTTATAGCATAATTCACGGGTTGCAGCAGCAGTGCATTAGAGAATGTCCTAACATGATTAGCGGGGTCTCCCGTGCCATCATAGGCTTTGATAGTGGGCATCTTGAATTTCCTTGAGATATGGGCATTCATTATATCTTCTGTGAAGGGTGGAGTTGGATCATCAGGATCTCCAAGGGGAAGGAGATTTCTTGGATCAGTTCTTGGGACAACAGTCCTTCTTCGTACCAGACCATCCAGGTCTATGACAGGAGGAGGATTTCTCCCCCTAGGAGGTATCTGGGGTCTGGTGACCAGGTGAGCCTCCAAATCACGCCTCAGCCTTTGGATTTCAGCCTCATGAGCCCTGATCCTTTCCTGCACTTCTTGGGGATTCGCCCCTGGGGTGCTTTGGGGGCGTTGCCTTCCATCGGCCATTGGCTCTTTTCCAGGACGCCTCTTTCTCGGGGCCACTTCATCATCCGAAGATTCGGAGTCTCTCTCAGTGTAAGGACCAAAAAATTCCCGATCCTCAGGAATAGGAGCCAAACCTCGTATATAGGGGGCGACTGCCCTCGTGCTTCGCTTCGCCCAGCATATCCACTTCCTCCAACCTCGGGGTGAAGGGGCATCCCATAAGGGGGGTTAGTAGTAACAATAGTTGAATATTCATACCTGACGGGTCGAGAATTCACAGGTATATGTACTTGTTAAACTTGAGGATTCGTACCTTGAATAGTCGGGGGAGTTGTCCCTTGTGGCTGAGGTTGAGTTGCCCCTATCTGGGCTTCCCCCTGAGTAGATGCATAAGTTGAATGGGGAGGAACCTCCACGGTTGACGAAATTACCTGGGTTGTCTCTGATGGTGTTCCTTCCTCTAGAGCTCTAATTGTTCTCCGTGTTCTCGCCATGGTTGTTGTTGTGCTTTCCCACAGACGGCGCCAAATGTTATGGATAAAATACTAAGGTTATTATTTGCTGTATTTAATAAAAAAGAACGTGAGCTCTAAGGCTCGATTTGACTGCTCTTGTGTTTCGTGACTCAATCTGCCTTAACAAGATGCCTACGTACCTTGTTGATTGCCAAGGATCAAGTCAAAAAACGTAGTTCTGGTCTGTGGGGTGAGACCCCTTATATAGATGTTGGGAGTCCTTGAATTGGACTTGGTATAGGAGACTTGGTGGGCAAGTCTCATAATTAGAATGGACTTTGGAGTCCTAGATAGTAGGAAACTGATTCCCTATCCTTTTAGGTCCCCTTGAGGCTAATCTGTAAGGATTTATATCCTTATCGGGACTCTTCTCAATAGCTGATTTTTCCCTTATTAATTAATTACGAAATTAATTAATAATCAGGGTTTTTGGGCCTTCTTTGTTCCATCAGGGCTGATCTGGTCCATCAGGCCTGATCAACATGTTAACGTTTCTGGTCTGAATGTCATACATCTTCTTATTGGGCCTAGCAGTCCACACCTTGTACAATTAACGCAGTATTTAATTAAACTATTATAATTTATTTATCCCTGTCAGTATGGTTGTAATTAGATTCAAGGATAAAAATGTATGGCTGAAATTAGATCTCATATCTCACTTTAATTAGGGTTCTCATTTGAGCAACTCCGTATATATATATCACTTTGAAAAAATAGTATATATATATATATATTATAGTAACAAATATTTGTTCTTTAAAATAATCATCGACTATGAATAAACGCATAAAATGTTCACATTTTTTCATTTAGTAAAGAAAGAGAAGAGTCGATCTAAAGGATCTTACCTTTTTATATGTTCCGGTGATTGGCCGTTTCATATTGCATAACTTAATTACTGCATAAAAAGGTTTATAATTAGGGTCAAAGGGTAATTAACCTGCAGATAAGTAGTTTATTTCACACATATTTCTGTACTTGGTATCAAAAATATCTGTTATAACTTGTAATATTTCTACAATACGTAAATTAAAAATGCTAAACACATGTGTGTATGATTCTTCATAATGACGAGACCTATACTCGTTCCCTTATAGAAGCTACAAATCTTGGAGTTGTTTTGATTTGTATGGTATACATTAGAATGGAATGGAACAAGATACTAAGAGCCTTCAAGAGTAATAGCTAAACTTGGTAGCTAAAATATAATTATTTAAAATTTTGTTGAATTTGTAAATAATTATATTCCAATGGTCTTACTGATATTCTTTAGATATATTTAAAATTTTATTTTTATTATATTTAAAATACTAGAATTATTATTTGGCTAACAAAAAGATAATCTTTATAAATAATTTTAGGTAATATGTTATATGTCATAAAAATTAAAAAAATATTAAAAGAGGACCAATATACAATGTGATAACTCCAATACGTGATGCCGTACCAAAACTCATCTTGCAATTTAAAACGATCCAGCCTTACCACTGTAAGGCATCCACTGGCGTTTGGCTTCCTGATCGACCGTACTAACCCATAAACCCTCGTCGGGTTATAAATAGTTCAAGAAAAATAATTTTAGGGGTTACTCTCTGTCCTACACAGTCATACACACCCACACCCTCCTTATATTTCTATTTTCATCGTTCAAAAGCGAGTTCTTACTCTCATGCACGAGGCGTCGTGAGGTTCAAACCCTTCTCTGATATTGTTGCTAAACCGCAAGGCGGCAACCGGTACGGTGTTAGAAGGACCAAATCGTATATTGGAGTTATCAAGATTAGGTTAAAATTAGAAGATATTTTAAATTTGGAGATGACCTGAACTGATTTTGATAGTGATATGAGAGTCAACAAATGTAACCTTTAATCTAAACTTATACCTAATTAATATGAGTAGTTAAAGTGGGCAATATTTAACATATAAGGTATATTAGACTGCTACCTAAATATTATGCCAAATAGATGACTAGCCTTGTACAGACTCACTCTTAACTTAGTTAATTGAGTGTTCCTCCTGTATTTTTATGAAGAAACAATTAAAGCACCTAATATTTAAGCAAAATTTACTGATATTACAAATTTCAAAAAACGGTATTGATGGATGCACGCAGATCTACTTAGGTTAGAGAAATATATTTTTGAGGATCTTATATTAGTATTATAACACTTCCCCTCACTCATAAGCCCATTTATGAGTCGAGGAGTAAATCACGGGCACCTATTTTGAGGCGTAACTTCTTCTTTCGTGTCTAGAAAAATTTGTTACAGTGTGTGAAAATCTGGTGGCAGATATCCCTGCATACTGAGAGAGTCAAACAAGCAGCTGTTTTACTACAGTATTTTTCTACTTGTTCTCTCGTCATCATCAATTTTCCCTAAGAAGCAACGCTAGTGGTACTGGTACTTGCTCGATCTCTAGGCTCTACCAAATAGTAATGCTGGCAAAAGGCAAGTCTGTTAATTAGTTAATTTAGCTTACTACTTATTAAAAAAGGCCGTTTAAGTGGCTTGACTCAAATCTAATCAATAAAAATTAACTAAATGCAAAATAAAATTAATATGCATGATGGTTAAATCATCTGGTATATATAGATCTATCAGACTTGGAATTGGAAGCCTTTTTTAGTTTCTCAAATAGATGAAACTTCAAACTTATTAAGCTTACAAGCTTATATTATCTACGTCACAAGAAGTTGATAATGTTTCAACAAACATTTTTGCCGAAAGAAGTATTATGTATTTATGTTGGTATTAAGTTTAAGCAGGGCTAATATATAAATGTTTATGCGCAGGTTGTGTTAGTGCTTAATTATGCGACTGCATACATATATACACATGAATATGTAGTAGACATAGCAATAATGAGATGTATAGCAAGCTAACCTTTTTGTTACTGCATTTCACGTCTTCATCTTTCCGGAAGCTATGCTTTTTTCAAAAAAAAACGAGAAATAACGAGAGAACTGGAAGCAGAAAGTTGAAGAAGACAGTTCAGGCACAAAAGTATATACAAGCAACCACAATAAGTACCTGGCTTTTGCGTATTGGGTTTTTAGAGAAAGGAACGTGTGTGAATTAGTAGAGGTCAATATGATGTCTGGGAAGTAATAATATAAGATCTCTCGACATATCCCGAACAATAGGGAACTGATATCTCCGTCTATTTTCTAATAGAATAACAGTTCATATTTGTATGAGATACAAATATATACATTCGCAATTCGCAAAGAGCAGCTCATATTTCTCTTCTAAGCAATAAATACCAAACAGTATGTTGCAACATGGATCTGAATCCTGTTCATATTTTTAGATGTATGAATTACAGTACACTGAGTACAGTAAGTGGAATGAAAACACTGCATTTTAGTTGGAATAGGTGTTAGATGCATAACTTGAAATCTGAGTCTACCTTTAGGGGGAAACTAATGGGATGTCATACAAAATACAGATTTAATCACCAGTACATAGTGATAAAGTCCATTGGAAAAGACAGAATTCAGTCTGGTGCAACTGTGCAAGTGATATATCTCATTCTCAATAATATTTTATTTTATACACTTTACTTTTTTAAAGTTTATTTCAATTTTTATATATTTCAAAATTTATCAAAAATCGTATAACGACTCGTATTTTTGTATTATTATAAGTGTAATTATCGAATAATTAAATAAATAAAATATGTGCATTGGTTATGTCAGTTGTGTGTTGCTTTATTATTAATTATGTGAGGCTTATTGGTGTTCGATGATTATTTGTGTAATTAATTGTTGAGCAGTATAGTGTTGTTTTTATCTTTAAAAGTGACTTTATTGAATTTTTTTTCATAAATACTTAAATTGTCTTAAAAATTATTTTTATGGTTTTATAATTATAATAATTATTTTTGGGAGTTTATAAAATTTAGTAATCAATATTTTATCAATTATTTAGTCTTTAATGATTTTCTGATTGCATTTAAGTGTAAATTCAGTATTAAATTTCAGGATGCTTCAAAAATTACGGAACTCATATTTTCTTAAGTTTTGAATATTTCGAGAATTTTAAAATTATTTCTGCAATTTTTCGGATTATATTCACCCGCATGTTTGTTCGTTAAATCGTTAATTGCGGGTATATCGCACGTTTCAAAAATATTTTAAAAATTACGAAAAAAATTATTTTATTAGTTCTATTTGTTCTGAGAATTTTGATATTTAATTGGTGATTTTTCGGCTCATTTTCACCCGCAGCTTTATTCAAATAAAATGCATATTTCGAGATAAAAAATCGGCCCTCGGGAATTTCAGGGACACGTGTCAAAATCTTACAAAAGAAATTGACACGTATCCATTTTCATTGATACGTGTAGTACAGTGGATTAAAAGAAAAAAAAATACACACAAACCCCCTACCCCTGTTTTCTACCCCGCACATCTATCTCTCTGTGTTCTCACTCTCCTTCGTTTCTCTCCTCTCTCATTTTCTCTTAATCTCACCTCCTCCCTCCCTCGTTTCTTTCCCTCCCGTTCTCTCCTTTTCTATTTTCGGTGCTCTCTTTTCCGGCTATCCTGTTTCCGGTAACTATTCCCGTCATTTTTTTCCCGGTTACTAGTTCGATTCGTTCTTGCTATTGTATATATAGATACGTGATTGTATATATATGTGTATTTGCGTGTATCTGTGTGTGTAGTGTGTTGTGTGTGCAGTGTGTTCTGCGTGCGTGTGAAATGGGTGTATGTTGGTGGCGCGTCTCGCGCGTGTGGGCTGTGTTGTTGGTGACTGTTACTTGCTGCTGTGATTTAGTTATTGCTAAAATTCATTTTTATTATTTTGCAGGTTGTATTTGATTAATATTCATGATATAAAAATGAATTTCGTGCGAAATTTTTTATTAATCAGTGGACTTTGCATTGGAAACCCGAAATTAATCGGGTACCCACAAATTTTACCGCCGTGGACGATGAGTTTCGGCGAGTCGACGGTGGACGGTGATAATTAATTTTGAGTCCTAAGTTTATAAAACAAATAAATTAGTTCGTAAAATTATTTTTCGGAATAAAAATATTTAATTATTTTTAAAAGTTGTATCGTTAGTTGAATGGTAAATTGTGATTGTTGGGTTGTGAATTGTGATTTGGTTGGGATTATGGAGTCGATTATATTTTCGACGGGTAGGCCGATAAATAGACGAGACGCTGCCCGATTTTTCGAGAAAATTAATTTCGGAAATACGGGAACTCATCTTGTAATTATCGGGAATATCAATCAGATATATATAATTGAATATTTATAAATAGTTTACGTAAACTACTTTTATATCGTGGTGAAGTATTTTACAGAATAATCCAATGAACCTGCTTTCCTGAAACAACGATTATATGTATTTTCTGAAAACAGATACCAAACCGAGTTTTGAGTACGTGGACCTCAGCTGTTATGTGTATTATAGTAATATGTATACTTACGAGTCAGGAATTGTTATCGTTTGGGTAGAAGTGATAATGAGAATATGTCAAGCTTAACTGATTGTCTAACATAGGGAAGTTCGACTCTGTAGGTTATAAACGGAGGATCGAGAGTTGACGTCGGACTAAAGATAGCCTAGTGATTAGTTGACAAGTTTAGGAAGGTTCCAATCGAAGGACCTGAGTGTTGAAGTCGGATCCAGGATAGTTTAATAGCCAGGCGATAAAGCCGAGCATCCAAGTCGGTCCAAGGTCAATTAGTAATAGTTGTAAAGCTCTTCCAGGCAAGTACCCCTGACCATATCTTTTATGGTTCAATAATATATGAATAACTATTGATTTAAATTTTGTACTGGAACCAAGCGTTTTAAGTTACATATCCCCTGTGTTTAAATATGTCTTGTTAACTTATATTTTGGGGAAAAGTAACTTCTGAAAATGCCTATCTCTAAATTATGAATAAATTGGAAAGGTTTTGAAAAGTATGCTGTGATAGAACTGTTTTAAAAAGAGATAGGTATAAGTGGTTTGAAAACTGGATAATATAGATCAGATAATTGGATGAGCATGCGCAAGGGGCCCGTAACGGCCAGGAAGATGGCGTAAGAGGCTAAGTTGGTTGCGCACTGATAAGTGGAATTTATATCCACTTAGAACGCTTTGTAAAGGCTCGAATTAGTGATTTGTACTCAAGTTATTTGTGCTTTTGATGTGTTTTTGTAGTGTTTTGCATTTTAGGGTATATTTGGAAGAAGGAATAGATTTTACATTATTTCTATACCAAAAGGGTGTTAGGATTGAGCCTCGGGAGTTAGCACGAAAGAAACCAGCAATTAAAGTCAAGGAAACAAGAAAAATCAGAATTTCCAGAGGGTCAGGGCGGCCGCGCTAGTCTTGGGAGCGGCCGAGCCCATTTGTCAGAAAGCGAGCGTGCCCGCGCCGGTATGCGAGGTGGCCGCGCTGGGTCGGGATTGCAGAATCCTGATTGCAATATAATAATGATTTTTCAGACTCCAGATCGTATTGGGCTTATATATCAAGCCTTTGAAGATGTTTTTGATAACAACGAGAAGAAGGAGAGAGTAAGAAGACCTAATAGCACAATACAACGAAGGAGAAGAAGATCTTGTTTTTACTTGTGATTTTTTGCTTAAGTTGTAACGTTAGATGCTTGTTTTCTTATTCTTTTGAACCTTCACTCTTGTTAACCTACTTTTGATTATTATTCAGTTTATAAAGATCTAGTTTTTATACCATGCTTTCATTGGAACCCATGGTGACAATGAGTTCGGTTATGAACTAATCGTTATCGTGGGGTTCTAACGGATTTACTTATGGATTTCTGTAGTTAATTTTTTTCAATATCTTGGTGTGTAGTGATTGATCGATATCCTAGTATTGGTTGTGCTTATTCGTCTTATGTGCGTAGCTAACATATAAGATAGCGTGTTAATCTCTATTAAAGCGAAAATGAATATAGAGGTTTAGAACTTGCCATGCTAGCATAGGTTCATGTATAATTGTTATGCATGATTCTTAGGTAATTTTAACCATCTTACTTGCCCTTTGTAATCACGATAGATAACTTGCGCATTAAACCGTTATGTTTTAAAATTCTATAGACATATAGGGTCTAAGCATAATTGGTGTCTACTTAGCTTCTATCTCTTTTGTGGATGTCTAGTAGTAGGGTATTCGTGCAATGAAAGTTGGCGTTTAATAGTTCTGTGTTATCTGATTAGTTGTCATCACTATTGCATGCTAAGGTTAAGAACAATGACTTTGAATGAAGTATTTAATGAAGTTAGAATCCCATGTCTGTCTCATATAGTTAATTCAATCACTTTTATTCTTAGTTAATTACATGATTGTTTAATATTAGTTATAAACATCTCAACTTGTTATTTTCTTAGCATTGAGCGATGCCATACCATCGTTGCATAGGTGCATAATCTTAAGTTAACTAAAAAGAGAATCTGTGGGTACGAATCTGATTTATATCTTATACTACTTGTGAACACGTATACTTGCGTGTAATTTTAGCGCGTGCTTTCTCCCTAACAAGTTTTTGGCGCCGCTGCCGAGGACTCGGTGTTTAATTTAGTTTATGTGCTTGACATCAGTGGTCGTTAAAGTTCACTGACTCGGATATCTTACTTACAAGGGTACTTGTTCTGTTTCAGGTGCTCTAGAGAGCGTGTATGCGAACACGTTCTCAATCTCGTGAGGAAAAAGAAGTTCTTGAAGAAGAAGTCTATGTTGAGGAAAAAAAGAAGAAGAAGTTTTTATTGCAATGGGAGAACCAGCAGCGAATCTGAAGGCTTTGATGGATTTTTCTCAATCGAAGATTAATGACATTCAATCTAGCATTGTCAGACAAGCCATCACGGCTAATACTTTTAAAATCAAATCTAGCATGATTCAGATGGTGCAGAATTCAGTCCAGTTTGGGGGTTCTCCAACGGAAGATCCCAATATGCACAATAGAGATTTTATGGAGATCTGCGACACTTTCAAATTCAACATTATTTCTGAAGATGTTGTTAAGCTGAGGCTTTTACCATTTTATCTGAGGGATAAAGCTAAGTGCTGGTTGCATTCTCTACCAGCAGGTTTTATCACTACTTGGGAAGATCTTTCTCAGAAGTTTCTTACTAAATTCTTCCCTATGGCAAAGACAGCTGCAATCAGGAACGCTCTTACTCAATTTGTGCAGCAATCGGGAGAGTCTTTATGTGAAGCTTGGGAGCATTATAAGGAGATTCTTAGGAAGTGTCCTCATCATGGGATGCCTGACTGGATGATTATCAACTGCTTTATAATGGTTTGGGAGCATGGTCTAGACCCATGCTCGATGCAGCATCAGGTGGAGCCTTATGGGCTAAGAGCTACGATGAAGCTTATGAGTTTATTAAACTGATGGCAGCTAATGAATACCAGAATCCAACTCAGAGACTACCTCAAGGCAAGGTAACATGAATTCTGGAGGTGGATACAGCTACTGCTATAGCTGCTCAGCTTAAGACTTTAACGATGAAGGTGGATTCTTTGGCTAATTATGGAGTTAATCAGATCACAAGTGTTTGTGAGCTTTGTGCAGGTGCGCATGAAAATGAGCAGTGTGCTATTTCTAGTGAATCAACTCAGTTTGTAAGCAAGTTTCAGAGGTCGCAGCAACCAGTTCCAGCCACTTATCATCCCAACAACCGCAATCATCCTAACTTCAGCTGGAGCAACAATCAGAATGCGGTGCAACAGGCTTATCAGTAATATGCATCAAAGCAATTCAACCCTCCTAGTTTTCGATAACCGCAATATGCACCAAGACAACAACTCCAACTTCAACAACTACCGCATGGAAGTACAAGTTAATCTAATAAAAAATCTGAATTGGAGGAGTTAAGGCTCATGTGCATGAGCCAAGCGATTTCTATCAAGACTCTGGAGAATCAAATTGGGCAGATTGCCAATGCTTTGTTGAATCGACAACCTGGTACACTCCCTAGTGACATAGAAGTTCCAGGAAAGAGGAAATTAAAAGAGTAGGTTAAGGAAATTACATTGAGGTCTGGAAAGTTGCAAGCCCTGAAAAATCTAACATTTCAGAAAATGAAGTTGTGGCTGGAGAAGAGGTGCTGAAGGATGTCGAGGTGGAACCAAGGTAGAAAGCTGTTATCAACACTCCTCCTGAGGGTAATACAGGGGAAGAACAGGTCTATCCTCCACCTCCTTTTCCTAAAAGTTTACAAAAGCAGAAGTTGGATAAGCAATTTTCTAAGTCCTTGGAAGTTTTCAAGAAACTTTACATCAACATACCTTTCGCTGAAGCTCTTGAACAGATGCCTAGTTATGTGAAGTTTATGAAAGGTATTCTCTCTCAGAAAGTGAAGCTCAATGACTTAGAGACCATTAATCTTATAGAGGAATGCAGTGATGTGCTGCAATAGAAGTTTCCCCCGAAGCTTAAAGATCCCGGAAGCTTCACTATTCCTTGCACCATCGGAATCTGGTCGTTCGACAAGTGTTTATGTGATTTTGGAGCTAGCATCAATTTGATGCCTTTTTCTATCTTCAAGAAGTTGGGTTTACCTGATCCAAAGCCTACATATATGTCCTTGTAGTTGGCCGATCATTCTATTACATATCCACGAGGCATTGTGGAGGATGTCTTGGTCAAAGTGGACAAACTCATCTTTCCTGCTGACTTTGTAATTCTTGATTTCAAGGAGGATAAAAAGATTCCCATAATCTTGGGAAGACCATTCTTGGCTACTGGACGAACCTTGATTGATGTGTAGAAGGGTGAGCTCACTATGCGAGTACAAGATCAGGATGTGACCTTTAATGTTTTTAATGCCATGAAATTCCCTACTGATGAAGAGGAGTGCTTAAAAGTGGAATTGTTCAATTCTATGGTTACTTCATAACTTGATCAAATGCTGAGGTCTGATGCCCTAGAGAAATCCTTGATGGGGGATTCAGATAGTGAAGATTATGAAGATGATGAGCAGTTGCAGTATTTGTATGCTTCTCCTTGGAGGCGAAGGCTGGATATGCCTTTTGAATCTATTGAATTGTCATAACTCAAAAATATTGAGGGGCGTCTTAAGCCATCTATTGAGGAAGCTCCTACACTCGAGCTTAAACCTTTGTCTGAACACTTAAGGTATGCATTTTGAGGTGATGCATCTACTTTTCCTGTTATTATTGCATCTAACCTTTCAGGTAGTGATGAGGAAAAGCTCTTGAGAATTATGAGAGAGTTCAAGTCAGCAATTGGATGGACTATAGCAGATATTAAGGGAATCAGCCCTTCTTATTGCATGCATAAAATTCTGCTAGAGAAAGTAAGTAAGCCGACTGTTGAGCAATAGAGGAGGTTAAATCCTATCACGAAGGAGGTCTTGAAGAAGGAAATTCTTAAGTGTCTAGACACAGGCATCATTTATCCTATTTCTGACAGTTCTTGGGTGAGCCTAGTTCAGTATGTGCTGAAGAAATGAGGCATTATAGTGGTTGCTAATGAAAAGAGTGAGCTCATCTGGACTCGAACAGTCACGGGGTGGAGAGTGTGCATGGATTATCAAAAGCTGAATAAAGCCATAAGCAAGGATCACTTTCCACTTCCTTTCATTAATCAGATGCTCGACAGGTTGGATGGGCATGAATACTATTGTCTTCTGGACGGCTATTCGGGCTATAATCAGATCTGCATTGCTCCAGAAGATAAAAAAAACTACCTTCACTTGTCCGTATGGTACTTTTGCCTTCAAAAGAGTTTCTTTTGGGTTATATGATGCACCTGCCACATTTTAGAGATGCATGATGGCCATCTTCTCTGACATGATTGGTTAGAATATGGAGGTGTTCATGGACGATTTTTTTGTGTTTGGAGTTTCTTTCAATGAGTGCTTACAAATTATTGCCATAGTTCTTAAAAGGTGTGTTGAGACAATCTGGTTCTCAACTAGGAGAAATGTCACTTTATGGTATAACAAGGCATCATACTTGGGCACAAGGTCTCTAGTAAAGGTCTTGAGGTGGACAAAGCCAAGGTGGGGGTCATTAAAAACCTTTCTCCACCAATTTCTATTAAGAGAATCCGCAGTTTTCTTGCTCATGCGGGTTTCTATTGGCGGTTCATCGGGGATTTCTCTAAAATCTCTAAACCATTGTGCAATCTATTAGATAAAGATGTTCCTTTCAAGTTTGATGATGAGTGTCTAGCTACTTTTGAGAGCTTAAAGAAGAGCTTGATCACGGCACCTGTCATAACTGCACATGATTGGAATGAGCCTTTTGAAATGATGTGCGATGCGAGTGACTATGCAGTTGGAGCGGTTCTTGGGCAAAGGAAGAACAATGTATTTCATGTGGTCTATTATGCTAGTAAGACCCTCAATGGTGCTCAACTGAACTACACCACAACTGAGAAAGAGCTATTGGCCATTGTCTGTGGTTTTGATAAGTTTAGATCTTATTTGCTTGGGACGAAGGTGATAGTCTTTACTGACCACGCTGCTATTCGCTATCTCGTCTCGAAGAAGGACTCGAAGCCTAGATTGATTATATGGGTTCTTTTACTATAAGAGTTTGAACTGGAGATCAAGGATATAAAAGGTACTGAGAATCAAGTTGCTGATCATCTCTCTCATTTAGAAGATCCAGGTACAATTTCACATGACAAGACATTAATAAATGAGTCTTTTCCCGATGAGAAGTTGTTTAGGGTGCAAGTAGAAGAATCATGGTTCGCATAAATTGTGAATACCTTGTGAGAAATGTTATGCCTCCGGACTTCAGTTATGCTCAAAGGAAGAAGTTTCTTCATGAAGTGAAGTGGTACATGTGGGACGAGCCATTCTTATTTCGATAAGGAGCAGATCAAATCATCAGGAGATGTATTCCGTATAGTAAGAGGGAGGGTATCTTACGAGACTGTCATTTGACTATTTATGGAGGCCATTATGGTGGAGAGAAGACAGTAGTTCGTATCCTTCAAGCAGGATTCTTCGGGCCTACATTGTTTAAGGATGCGCATCAGTTTATTTTGAAGTGTGATCGCTGCCAAAGAATTGGGAACATGTCCAAGAGGGATGAGATGCCTCTCACTGAGCTTCTCGAGGTTGAGGTCTTCGATGTTTGGGGAATTGACTTCATGGGGCCATTTGTCTCGTCATGTAACAATCTGTAGATCTTTTTGGCAGTAGATTATGTCTCAAAATGGGTGGAAGTTAAAGCTTTGCCGACAAATGATGCGAAGGTAGTGCTCAATTTTCTTCACAAGCAGATATTCACAAGATTCAGAACTCCAAGAGTCATAATCAGTTACGAGGGATCGTATTTCTGCAATTGCAAGTTCACTGCTATGATGCAGAGATATAATGTGAATCATCGCATTGCTACAGCCTACTATCCTCAGACTAATGGTCAAGCTGAGGTGTCCAATAGAAATATCAAGTGAATTCTGGAGAAAGTTGTATGTCCATCGAGAAAGGATTGGTGTTTGAAGCTGGATGAAGCTGTTTGGGCATATCGAACAACATTCAAGACTCCTCCAGGCATGTCACCATTTTAATTGGTTTATGGTAAAAGATGTCATTTGCCTGCGGAGCTAGAGCACAAGGCATATTGGGCTTTGACGAAACTGAACCTTGATCTGACTGTAGCTGGTAAGAAAAGGATAACTCGATGAGTTCCGATATCAAGCGTATGAGAATAACAAAATGTACAAGGAGAAAGTCAAGAGATAGCACGATAGGGGTCTAGTTCTCAAATCATTTGTGTCGGGGTAACAAGTTCTTTTATTCAACTCTCGTCTCCGTCTTTTTCTTGGAAAATTGAAGTCGAGATGGTCAGGGCCATTTGTTGTCAAAACTGTATTTCCACATGGAGCGGTGGAAATTTTTTAGAATAATACAGGACATGCATTCAAGGTGAATGGACAACGTTTGAAGCATTACTATGGAGATACGACAAACCGTGACGTGGTTAGTGTCATTTTATTATCAACTTGATCTCGGAATTCTACGTTAAGCTAGAGACGTAAATCAAGCACTTCTTGGGAGGCAACCCATGTTTATTGTACATTAGTAGTTGAGAAAAGAAGAAAGAAGGAAGAATATCAGAAGAAAATACAAAAAAAATCAAAAAATAGGGGACATTTTCCAGAAACACGGCGCGCCTGCGCTGGAAAGCGGGGCAACCGCGCTGAAACTCCAGAAGGTGCACGCGGTCGCTCTATGAAGCGGGGCGGCCACACTAGTTCCACAGAAAAAGGCACGCCCGCGCTCCCAAGAGCGGCGGCAACGCTGAGCCCCAGAAAAAGAACAAAAATAGAAAATTCAAAAATCAGAAAAAAACAAAAAGAAGTTTATACCCCTTTCTTAACCCCGATTTTCAACCCTATTTTCCCATACTCCCACTAGTCCCACTAACCTACAATCACTACCCCATAACCCTAATCTAACCCTAGTTCTCATTGAATATACATACACCTCCATACATTCATCTCCATCACTTTACATATACTCAAACTTTAAATTTCTCTACACACCTCTTTTATCTCAATTAACCTATTCCAATGGCACCAAAGAGAGCCCGTACTCAAGGGAGCAGCAGCACTAACCCCGCCTTTACCGATACGTTGAGTGTTGGGGGTGCGAGGCCTCTATTTGTTATTCTGGAGGCTGAAGCGGAGTACAAAAGGCTGTTATCAAAGCCGATTGCGAAGGAGAGAGGTTTTTTTCCTACTCCTAAAGATGGAAAGCTCTTTGAGATGATCATAGAGAGGGGATGGCTTTCATTTTGTGAGGCACCCAAGGCGGTGCCTATGAGTATCGTTTGCAAGTTCTATGCAAATTCCAAGGATGATAAGAATGGGTTCACGACGGTTCGTGGGTTGACAGTGGATTACCACCCAGAGGCTATTCGCAGGGTTATCAACCAACCTGAGAGACAGCCTACTCATGAGGATTGAATTGCTAAGACTGGGGAGGACTTCGATCTTGAGTTGATTGTGGTTACGTTGTGTGTCCCGAAGACATAATGGAAGTTCAAAAGGGGCTCAAATGATTATCTCAATTTGCTTACTTCATGCATGAACAGGTATGCCCATGCGTTGAATGCTTTTATTTATGCTAACATCATGCCTTCTTCTCATGTGCATGATATGACTGTGGATCGTGCGAAGCTGTTATGCGGGATTTTGCAAAGAAACTATGTGGACCTAGGTTCGATTATTTATCAGGTGATGCTGCGATTTTTGCATGGAGGCACCACAGGGGCTATCCCTTATGCCTCTATTGTGGGGAAGCTATGTGTTGCGGTGGGTATTCATTGGCTTGAGCACAAGCAGTTGCAGTTACTGGCTGCCCCTATTGACAGTACAAAGATCGCGATTATGCAAGAGTGGTATGGGGGAGCAGCTGACGAAAAGAGACTTGGGTACATCTATGATCATTTTCCAGGTGGCCAGCCAGCCGATCAGTCATATATTGGTGGTTCTTCTCATGCACATAGTGCTGGTTGGAAGAGGCAGTTGAGAGAGCAGCAGCAGCCGCAGGAGCCCGATGACAGTGCTGGTTTAGGTGCGACACAGTATAGGCGTTTGAAGACACGAATGGACGCGGTGTATGATGTCTAGAACAGGTTTGCACATGATGTTACTCAGGCATTGGGTACAGCTTTTAGAGCCAGTGGGGTTAATATACAATGGCCAGTTATTGGAGAGGATTCTGTGTACCCGCCTCCTGACAATCCACCCGTGGAGGGTGATGATCCTTCTTCTTCTGAGTAGGTATGCCTTGATTCCTTGCTATTACCTTCACTGAGGACAGTGAAATTTTTTAGTTTGGTGGCGATAGTTAAGGAATATTTGTGTGTGAGTCCATATAGATGCATATTCATGATAGTTTAGTTCATATAGTTTGCATATTTGTCATGTAGTTATTATTTTTTGTTTTTTTGCATATTTGTTATCATGTTAGTATGTTGAATATAGTTGCATTGGCATTATATCATGATCCCTTAGATTGCTTTTCCAATTAATTTGTGATGTTGATTCGAGTGTAGTGATGTCGTATAGAGGAATGTTAAGTCCTAACGAATTGATTTGCATGCTAGAAACAAGAAAATTTTCACTAAGTCTTATAGGTTGCTTGAGTGCTAGATCATAATCATGACTTGTTTGCTTGTCGAGGTTTAATCACTTGTTTATGTCTAAAATTTATGCTATTCTCTTAGTTAAAAAATAACATGGATTTTTAAAATTAGAGAAAAACATTTGATATCAATGCTAGTTGTGGCTAGGCATCAAATGACTAGTAGCCGGCTCATATTTATATATGTAGTCTAGGGTTGAGCGAGATGGAGCGAAACGCACTTGTTCAGAATATGAGAAAAAAAAAGAAAAAAGGAAAATAAAAAAATATGTGTTATGCATAATTGATCACGAGTGGGCTCTTTAATACTCGAGTTTTTAAGTTCTAGGGGAGTTTGTGCCTAGTGACCTAAGGCTTTTATAGTATGGGATCCGCTAACCTAACGCTCGCTACATGGGTATTATTGCATAAGTCTTTTGTGGACCTCGCTCATTGAACGATCAAATAAGCATGTTTGTGTTTTTTATGTGTTATCAATAAAAGCATGAATCCTTGTATAACTCTGATAAAATTGAAATGTTGTCAGTCATTTTGAGTTTATCGTTTATTCTGTTTATAACCTTGTGATTATCTTGATGAGAGGTGAGTTATGATTATTGATCTAGTTTCGAGAGTATATCTATTAAGAAATTACACACACACACGTTTTTGGCTTGTGAGTCGATTTATGGGATTTGATTGAACTTTGTGCTAATAATTGCATTCTTTGAGATGTTACTCATTAGTTGGTAAAGTTATTCTATAGGGATAGTTACATTCATGTTAGTTGCATTCTTGCATTTTTGGTTTGTTCTTTGAGTCTGTTAATGCTTGAGGACAAACATTGATTCAAGTTTGGGGGTGTGATAAGTGGAATTTTAATCCACTTAGAACGCTTCGTAAAGGCTCGAATTGGTGATTTGTACTCAAGTTATTTGTGTTATTGATGTGTTTTTGTAGTGTTTTGCACTTCAGAGTATATTTAGAAGAAGGAATATATTTTACATTATTTCTATGCTAAAAGGGTGTTAGGATGGAGCCTCGAGAGTTAGCACGAAAGAAACCAGCAATTGAATTGAAAGAAACAAGAAAAATCAGAATTTACAGAAGGTCAGGGCGGCCGTGCTAGTCTTGGAAGAAGCCGCGCCCATTTGTCAGAAAGCGAGCGCGCCCACGCTGGAATGCGGGGCGGCCGCGCTGGGTCGGCATTATAGAATCTTGATTACAATATAATAATAATTTTTCAGACTTCAGATCATATTGGGCTTATATATAAAGCCTTTTGAAAACATTTTTTATAATAACGAGAAGAAGGAGAGAGCAGTAAGAATACCTAATAGCACAATACAACGGAGGAGAAGAAGATCTTGTTTTTACTTGTGATTCTTTACTTAAGTTGTAACGTTGGATGCTTGTTTTCTTATTTGTTTGAACCTTATACTCTTGTTAACATATTTTTGATTATTATTCAGTTTATAAAGATCTAGTTTTTATACCATGCTTTCATTGGAACCCATGGTGACGATGGATTCGGTTATGAACTAATCGTTATCGTGGGGTTCTAACGGATTTATTTATGGATTTCTATACTTAATTTGTTTCAATATCTTGGTGTGTGGTGATTGATTGATATCCTAGTATTGGTTGTACTTATTCGTCTTATGTGCATAGCTAACATATAAGATAGAGTGTTAATCTCTATTGAAGCGTAAGTGGATATAGAGGTTTAGAACTTGCCATGTTAGCATAGGTTCATGTGTAATTGTTATGCATGATTCGTAGGTAATTTAAACCATCTTGCGTGCCCTATGTAATCACGATAGATAACTTGCGCATTAAACCATTATGTTTTAAAATTCTATAGATATATAGGGTCTAAGCATAATTGGTGTCTACTTAGCTTCTATCTCTTTTGTGGATGTATAGTAGTAGGGTATTCATGCAACAAAAGTTGGCGTTTAATAGTTCTGTGTTATCTGATTAGTTGTCATCACCATTGCATGCTAAGGTTAAGAATAATGACTTTGAATGAAGTATTTAATGAAGTTAGAATCCCATATTTGTCTCATATAGTTAATTCAATCACTTTTATTCTTAGTTAATTGCATGTTAGTTATAAACATCTCAACTTGTTATTGTCTTAGCATTGACTGATAGCTATACCATTGTTGCATATGTGCATAAACTTAAGTTAACTAAAAAGAGTCTCTGTGGGTACGAATCTTATTTATATCTTATACTACTTGCGAACGTGTGTACTTGCGTTTAATTTTAGCGCGTGTTTTCGCCCTAACACGCACCCTATTTAAACCACTTAGTCCAACGTGAAAGAGACCTAGCTAGTCTCTGACTTCCAGAACAAATTTATGGGATGGAAGATGGAGCCCTCCGGTGATTATAGCCTGATCAGCTGTCTCATCATTGATCATCCACTATATATATCTGAGCGAGATTTTGCGGTCCCCGTAACGGAACAAATGGTTTTACGGTCCCCGTAACAGGACAAATGGTTTTGTGGTTCCTTTAATGGAACAGATGATTTGAAAATGATAATAGCATGCTAAAAAAAATTGAACTCTGGTATTTGCACAGCACACGACTGATGTTATTGTTTTACAGAGCATGCTAGTTGTTGATATCCATTTTATACCCACATATTTTTCATAAACGAGTTATGAATTCTGTTCCTATAACTGTTTATCATAAACTATTTTATTTGTTATTCATATAGTGGTATTGCTAAGCGATTAATCGCTCACTCTTGCAATATGTTTTGTATATTCTTATATTGCAGATGCCCAGAAGACCCTTATGTCATAGGCAGGGCCAGATTCCAGTTCCTCCTGTATCAGGCTCCTCTGAGATGGTTGTGTCAGACCAGATGTGGTCTGTTGAGTTGCTGTAAAAAAATTAGTTGTGTCAGGTTATTTTAAGTAAGTTGGTTTGTATTAAGTGTGTAACCTAAATCATACTTGAACCTAGAAAAGATCTTGTGATGGGGTTGTGTTTGTATTGAAATAAGAATGAGTTAGTTGTATTATAATTGTGGTTTATCGATGTTCATGGCGTCAACTCCTGCGCTGGTGATGCACGCGGCCGCGGCAGGTCGGAATTCCAGATTCTTGTTTCAATTAGAAGATTATTTTTCTGGGCTTTTGGATTAATTGGGTTGCTATTTAAAGACAGCAAAAAGATGTTTTTCATAACGGAGCTTAAGGAGAAGACGACAAGAAGACCTATAGCACAATTCAACAAAGGAGAAGAAGATCTAGTTTATTCTAGTGAATCTTTGTTCTAAGTTGTAATCTTGGATGCTCGTTTCTTGTTTTGTCGAACCTCATACTCTGGATTACGTACTTTGTTTATTACTTATTTTATAAAGACTACATTTATTATACCATGCTTTCATCGGAACCCACGTTGATGATGAGTCCGATTATGGGCTAATCGTTATCGTGGGGTTTTAGCGGATTAATTTATGGATTTCTTTAGTTAATTTGTTTCGATGCCTTAATGTGTGGTGATTGTTTCGTCTTATGAGCGTCGCGAACTTATAAGATAGTGTGTTAATCTTTAATGAAATGAAAGTAAATTTAAGGGTTTAGAACTTGCCATGCTAGCATAGGTTCATCACTACTAGAAAAATTCCCTTAGACATCGTTTATAAACTGATGTCTTTTTGTTTTCAAACCGATGTCTTCACATGTGTAGAGAAAGGCAGGGGTCTTTAACATCGGTTTTTAGCCGATGTTAAAGATGTACATAGACATCGGTTTTCTTACCAAACTGATGTATAATTAGCCCTTTTTTTAATAACATGTTAAAACTAGATTGTGAAAAATGGTATTTAGGAGGTTAAAAAGCACTATAAACATATAACATGGAAGAACTTTTAACTGATAGACATCAGATTCTTAAAAAAACTGATGTCTTACTCTATATTTTACATCATTTTATTTACTCAACCGACGTTAAACATAACTTATAACATCGGTTTTACTGGAGGAAACTATGTTAAACTTCTACTTTAACATCGGTTTCTTAAGTTAAATCGATGTACATTGTTCTGGAAGACATCAGTTGTGACGACTGAGAATTTTATGACATAATTAAGTCAATAAAGTATGCTTTACGTTATATGATTATAATTATGTAATTAAGTGTTGGTTAATTGTCTTTACAGTATATTAGAATCTAGGAGCGTAAATAAAAGCGTTCCAATTTAAAGAGTCAGCTTAGGATTTAAGCTGTGTTGTCGGGCTGTCAAGTAGAACGGAACCCGTCATAAAAAGGGATTAAGGTATTTAAAATGTAAACTATGTGTTATTATGTGAAATGAAATGCTTGAGTAAAGTAATGCGTTCTAATGACGTGTCGGTCGATAACGATATTGTGAAGCGTAATTGAAACGCTGAGCATCGGGCCGTCACGCTGAATGTGACCCGGTACGCGTAGAAAGGAATAAAATTAAAGAAGGACAAATTTTATGATCAGACATGAGTTGTGAGGTGTTCGTATGTGTGCTTGCTTTTCTGTATGCATGATTACGTGATCTGTTGATATTTTTATGGATTTAATGGGAATTATTTGATTTAAATAAGGTTTATTTAACCTTCGCACATTTTTATAAAATTATTTGAGTAAGATAAAGGCATGAGATTTGTTCTGTTATCTTCGTAATAATCCTAGAGACTTTCTAAAAATGATGGACGGATTTATTTGGTGATTGTTGCATTATAAATTGATTTTTATGTAATAAAATGCTATTATTAGCACAAACTTGTGAAAATCATATAAAATCAACTGTTCTCTCACAAGTTTATTATGAGTAATGGTTGGAAAGCTAATTTCGAGATCTACATCTTAAAATTGTCCTTTGCAATAATTTTCGACTTTCCAAGAGGGATATATTCAATATTCGATTTATATCTTATTTAAGTAAAAAGAAAGGATTAATCAAACAAAAGGGATTTAGTAGATTACTAAAATACCCTTGGCCCTAATACAAATATAAACTCACTCTGCCCCCTTCTTTCTTCTTTCTTTTCCCGTTAGCATCCTCCCCCTCTCCCTCACTTTCTTTCTTCCTCTCTCTCGAACACTCTCTCTCTCTCTCGGCTCTCTCCCCATATCTCTTCTCTCTCTTGCATGCACCACCGAATACGCACTCAAATTTAAAGATATTACCATCTATAGCTTCTATTTTCGGTATACTACTCAAACACCATTTGCATGTAAGTGTTTATGTAAGTGTTTATGGTTCCATCTCTATGGTTGTGTTCAAGGAAATACGATTTCTTGATACATGATCACAAGAGGAGATTCAAGAGATTTTGTGGTTTAAAACTCAAGAAGAGACCCGTTATGGGCACTCTTAAGTTCGACCACCACCGGCCATGATCCAAGGAGAGCCGGTGGAATTTTAAGAAAATGATATGTTAATGTGATTTTTGAGTTTTATGCTCTTTAAAAATTTTATGTAGTTATTGCATGTCTTGGTTTCTTGAAAAGTTCAAAAAGGGTTTTGTACTTCCTTTGAAATTTAAGTGTGTGATTGATAAATGGATTTCTATGAATGTGTTAAAAGAATTTGGATTTGTGTAATTGATTTGATGCTTAAGGAATCGAATTTGAGGGTTGCATGTTGGGGACTTTGGTTCGGCTTTGAACTAATAAAAAGGGGAATTAGATTTGGTGACTTGAACTTAGTATAAACTAAGCTTATTCAGTGAGAAATGTGATTGCATGTTGGTTTAAAAGAAGAACTAGTGAATGCATGCATATTTAATTAGATAATGTGATTAAGGCTTGAGTCACTAAGTGATGCTTTGTTTGTGATTCAAAAATCGTGATGAAAATGAGTTGAATGTCTAAGATAAGGTGTAAAACAAGTTGAAATTGTGATTTAAAACCTTGCACGTGTGATTTCTTGAAAAACCCAAATAGGTCTGGTTAAAAAGAGAATTAGGTTGATTTTTGTGAGATTATATGCTAATTATCTTAGTTACTAATAAGAACTTGGTTGCATGTCATTGATTGGATGATGCTTGTGTTCGAATTTGATAATTAAAAGAGGGTGTTGATTTTTGATTCTTGATGTGATTATGATTCGGTTTTTGGATTTAAGAGAAAGAAGCTTAATTGCGTAAAAGACCTTTGTAATTTGCATACCAAAGAGGTTTATTGTGTTTGATTATATGAGATTGAAATTGAGTACATTTGGTTGTGTTTTAGGTTTATAGCCGAATGGTATATAAGTAGAAAAATGATTGATTTGGTTCCATTACCTTGCTAAGTGATTGCATGTGAAATTCTAGGAGATATGTGATTCATTTGTTTGATTAAATGATGTTATAGTTCAAATTAAGGAATAAAAGAAAAACGGAATTAAGTGGTTTGATATTAAAGAACTATAAGTGACAGTTATGGTCGCAAAAGATTTAGTTGTGAATAAATCATATACTCGTAGGAGTTATATTGGTGTTTTGAAGAATAGTTAAGGTTAAGCAAGTATGAGTCGATTGATGAGTATATAAAGATATAAAAGCTATGAGAAAGGAATGTGTTATGTGCTATGTGCATATGTGTATAAGCTATACTCGTATATTTGTTTCAAGAGTACAATCGAGCTATCGTATTGAGTGATCGTTCTAGGAATGAGAGTTGAGAATCCGATTAAAGTTTTGGTTTTTATTGTAGATTCAGAGCGTGGGGGCATTCAGGCTAGGAAAGGGAAGGGTATACTAGGTGGCAGTAGTTCAACCTTCAGGAAATTGAATTCAGGCCAGTAACTCTCATTACTTGTGTAAATGGTTATAGAGAGGTTATTGTTCATACCATGTAGAGTATTGAACTGTTAAAATAATGAACCCATGTTAATGATTTGAGATACCCTTTCTTGATCTTGTTAAACTGTTATTGACAAGCTTATTGATTCAACCATTTGGTAACCTGTCTTTCTTGTTCAAATTAATTGTCATACTATTAACTGTTATAAACCCTATAATTACCTTTATGAACCCATTGTAATGATACCATATTCCTTGATCACCATATTTCCTATTGATACTTGAAACAGATATTGATTCTTTTAACTTAAGTACCTTGATATCATTGATTCAAGATCCCTAGAATTGCTCTTTCCTATCCTTGATTCATTTCCTTAACTTTGATTTCTTGAAATTGAATCTAAGAATGAGTTTCGACTTGAAAGAGTCTGAAAGATTTCATATTCTTGGTAATGATAAAATGAATTTAGAAAACCTACTTTTTCCAACTCAAGATTTTCCAAACAAATTCCTGATGGATTGGATTGGACGTAAGAGGCTAGTGGGACTAGTCCAGTCATTGTAAGAGGCTAGCGGGGCTAGTCTAGTTTAAGGCTGAAATTATGTCGTATGGTACCTTAATAAATGGATGGAGGTCGGTACGGGCTGATCACCCGTATTATAATGAAATGAAAGATAAAGTGGTCCAATCAAGGGTTCTATATTGATTTTAAAAAGGAATGGAAACTTCCTACTCAGTAATGAATTCTTTGAAAATGAAAATGGTTTATATTGCGTTGAAAAAAGTTGATTGTGATATTGTAAAGCTTAAAGCTCGTGAACCCTGATTTTAATCTGTTGATCATATAATTGATTCCATATAATGAAAATATTGTCGCTTTCCTTTCTGAAAGATCTATTTTGATCCATCAATGATTTGTGATGAATGTCGGCTTTTACCCTGCTTTGAGCCTTGATCCATGAAAGCCCCATACTTTTCCTTCATAACCCTTCCTTAATACGAAAGATGGAAATCTGCCACCTAGAACTGATAAAGTAGAATGCCCTGAGTTTGGTAAAGTAAATAGTGGATTTCATATCATAGAACTGCTTTATAGTTACTTGATGAGTTTTATACTCATATGTTTTGTTTTAATCTAACCTTGACAGTTAAACAAGAAGATGGCCAGGCTTAGGCGCACTGCTCGTAAGAGCGTACCTGGTGGTCCCTATCGTGTTGAGGGCTTTCAGTTGATAGAGCAGGTAGAGATGTTTTTGAGTGAGAAAGCGCTTAGCCAGAAGGTTGTAAAGATACAATGGGTTATCTGTCGGTTCCAAGTCAGGATCGACTATGTATATTTTATATTATTTTGGGGTTGTAAGTTATATTTTATGGTTGGTAGTTGTAATCTTGTCTCATACTTTATCCTGTTTGATCCTGTTGGTAGTTAATCGAGGTTTATATTTATATAATTATTAGATTAAAGGTGTGTGGGTCCTCATTTCCTAACCCCGAGATTGAGGGCGTCACAAGTTGGTATCAGAGCTACAGGATCTAGTCCCTGAGACAAGTTAGGAATAAAAAGGGTATTGTGGCGATATATTTATATCGCGAGAGAGTTCGACTCATATAGAGTTGAGTTAGCCTATTTGGTATAGTCTAAGGAAAATATGTATTAGTTAAAGTGGAAACTAGAATTAGGGTGTGAGTTAGCTGGAAGCTTTTTTTAACCCTAACGTTGTTTCTTGGTTGCTGTTTTGTGTTTTCTCTCAGGATCCTAGTAGTGGTAGTGATTCAGATTCCGAGATTAGTTTGACCGGTACCCCAGTGGACCCCATTCCACCCTCGCCAGAGGAGCCTGTGTATGTTAGTTCAGACCCAGAGGAGGATCCCTCTGAGAGTAGTGAGATCCCTATGCAGATTACACCCTTTAGGCCAGATTCGGAGACCCCAACCCCTGAGCCAGGGTCTGAGATGCCTAAGACTGTACCTGTCAGTGTTGGTGGCAAGTTAGCCCAGGATCGAGACTTTGTTTACTCCCGTATTCCTGCGTTGGGAGCTTTGGTGGATAGGCTAGCCCGAGAGTCTAGGCAGAGCACTTCAGTTATGGATGATGAGTGGCGAGTTAGGGTTAAGATGGTGGAGCGGGTTGCCCGGAGGAGATTGGATGAAGGACCATCCACTAGTGATGCTGATGCTGAGGCCCAGAGGTTACATAAGATCATTCTCTGGATGTTGGTTGTGTTGAGAGAGATTCTGGATGACTAGCTGTTCGGCGGGACTGTTGGTTGAGCCCGTAGTTGTTGTTGTTTTTCAGCGTCAGTAGGCTTTGGGATACTTGGTCAGATGTCGGGATCCCTTTTTCATTTGTTATGTTGTATTTCGGAACTTTGTGGTAGTAGTAGTTGTTAGAAGTTAGGGGTAGATTGGGGGATATTTTCCAGTTTTTCCTCTGTTTAACCCTGCTATATTATTGTACCTTATTTTAGAACTTGTGGTAACCAGACTTTTCTTTATGTACCCCTTTGTTTAAATAAATCCATTATCTTGTTTTCCATTGTGCACCCTAAAGATCCGCATAAACTGTTCTAAATACCATGTTTTCGTATAACCATATTTAAAACTCGTAATACCCTATTTCGTGCCATGATAAAACAACACTGATATGAGAATTATGTAGTAATAGGATTGCATGTGCAAAACTGGGTAAAGCTTAAAACCCGCAAAAGAAGATTTTATAGTAAATTGTTGTTATATATACCATACTATCGTATTGATAAATAATTGCTCAATCAGGTTTGTAAGAAATGGCCAACTCACCAGATCACCAAGAAAAAGAAATTCCAACCCAAGACCCAGAAGTAAACCTAGAAACCACCATGATGAGCAGACTTGCTCAGCTTTTGCAACAACCTGTGGCCCCTAAAGTTGGAAACTTCAAACACTTTCCATCTGTTCATCCCCCAGAATTCCTAGGTTTTCTAGACCCGATTAAAGCACAGTCATGGTTAAGAGAAATGGAAAAAGCTTTTGAGTTAGCAAAACTTAAGGATGACAAGAAAGCTCAGTATGCGAGTTATTACCTTAAAGATGAAGCGAGTTTCTGGTGGGACTCTTCGAAAGCGTTGTTGGAAGGAAAGGACTTAACATGAAAGAAGTTCATTGAGATGTTTCTAGAGAAATATTTGCCGAGCTATATGCAAGATCAGTTGGAGATGAAATTTTTGGACCTTAGGCAAGAAGATATGTCGGTAGCGGAGTATGAAGTGAAATTTTCGGAGCTGTCTGGGTTTGTACCTGAGTATGTAAATACGGAGGCAAAGAAGGCTAAGAGGTTCCAACAGGGACTTAAGCCATGGATTAGGAGTCAAGTAGCGTTGTTGGAGATCAAGAATTATGCTGCCTTGGTACAAAAGGCAATGATAGTAGAAGGAGAGCATGAAGCTACAAGGAGAGAAAATGAAGGAAGAAAGAGGAAATTTGAAAGCTCGGAGCAAGAGCAAGGAAGCTCGAAGTTTAGAGGAAAGTTTGGAAGGAATGGTGGAGGTCAGCACCAAAAGTTTCAGAAGTTTAAACCCGGTAACGGAGCTCAGAAAAACCGTTTCCAAAAAGCAGGACAACTGGGGAAGGATAACAGACCTCAGATTCAAGAATGCAAGAATTGTGGGAAGAGATACCCGGGAAGGTGTAATAAGTTGGACGTGACATGTTTCAAGTGCAACCAAAAAGGGCATTATTCTTCAGAGTGTCCAAATGGAGCAAGGAAGCCTGACTTGGCTTGTTTCAAGTGTGGAAAGGTGGGCCATGTGGCCAGGAATTGCAAGGAGCCTGTTCAAAAGGCTAATGTTCTTAGGATTGTTGGACCGCCGTCTCTCCCAGAACTGTCAACTCAACCTAGAACTAGGACTTTTAGTATGACAATGAAAGATGCGGTGCAAGATGTGGACATGGTAGCAGGTATGCTTGTTATTAACTCAGTAGAAGTAAAAGTATTGATGGATTCTGGAGCAACTAGATCTTTTATATCTGAAAGTATTCTTGATAAGTTAAATTGTATTGCGTACCCTCTGGAACCTAATTTGATTATAGAGGTAGCAAATCAAGAGAAAATTTTTGTTAATAAGATTTGTCCCGATTGTGATGTGGTAATAGAAGGTCAGCACTTTTCTGCTGACTTAATTCCCTTTATGTTAGGAGAATTTGAGGTTATACTAGGAATGGATTGGTTGTCAAACCATGAGGCGCAAATAGAATGTAAGAGTAAGAAGGTGAAGTTAAGGACCAAGGATGGTGAGGAAGTGATATTCAAAGGAAAGAGGCAAGAGAAGAAATTCCTAACGGCTTTCGAGACAAGGAGATTATTACATCAAGGATGCGAAGTTTATTTGGCTCATGTTATGGATGTGGAGAAAGAATCTGTGAGGATCGAAGATATCCCATGTAATATCCGGGATATATCGTGTAATTATTTTTGCTATTATATAATTATTATGTGTGTTCAGTATCTATTCTGTGAGCTAATTGTTAAGTGTTATTTGTACTTGAATATTCAAAAATAATATTAATTGAGTATTTTAATTTTTATATGTCCAAAATAAAATATAGATAATTGTCATATCTTCCTAATTATTTTTATGTTGGTTTATGGATTTATAAGAATCATATGAAATTTCTAAAATCTTTTTCCGGGTAATTAAAATCTATTTTATAAAAACGGGAACCAACCGACGTCACCCGTTGTTACGTTTTTGGAACCCGAAACTCTTTTGAGAACTCCTTTCTAACCTAATTGTAATATTCCGAGCATATTCCATGTTTCGACTTTTTCGATCCGGCGTACGGTTTGTCCTGCGCGGGTCCCGGCACAACATTTTTGATACAATATTTGTTCCGGTAAATCAATAAAACCCGTATTTTCGATAAAATGGGAGCTTTTTATTAAACTATCACAATTATCACTTCGTAATACGTGTAACCAGGCGCTGAGACCAAGACCGCAGTACAAATTGTACTGATTTGGATAATTATCCCGAAAACCGATACCGTTTGGATCAATTTTTACAAATAAACGTACCATTTTATATCCGGAATGATCCAACGGGATCCTAATTTTCCGTAATTATAAATAGCCTTTTTACCGTATTTTATTTCGTATCAAAATCATTTGCAGACAGATAATTATATAATTTTCAGAGAAAAACTCTAATTTCCTAAAACTGTTCTAAGAATCAAACAAGCATTTGGAGGTGTTATTGAATTCAGTTTGGAAAGCTCGAGTAACCAATCTGAAGGTCTTGAAGAGCTCTACCAGATTCTGTAATCCATACACCTGCAGAAATCAAGGTTATTTTTCTAAAAATTTATTTATTTTCGAATTTATTTTATTAAAAATATGAATTTTTGTTCAGATGATTGTTTGTATGATTTAATAATTGCATGTTGTAGAGCTTGTTTTCCTGATGATTTTCATATGTCATACGTCTGATTTGGAGTTCAATAACATGTTCAAATTTGAGTTTGATTTTCGAATTTTAAAATTAGGGTTTATAACCCGTATGAATGTTCTTAATTGAAATTTGGGGGTTTCTTATTCTGTGATAGATTGATGTTGTGTTATAGTGGGTTGTGTTCTCTGTGAAATTTGCAATTTAGTCGTATTGAACCAACGAGGTCTGTAGAGAAGGGAGTTGTGTTTTGAAATTTTCCGATATTCGCCGGAAATTGCAAAACTTCACGGCCAAATTCCGGCCAACTCAGGGATGATTAGAATGATTTGTTGGTATGGTTGAGTTCCTGGTGATATATAGATGTGATCTGGAGGTGTTGGTGGGGTGAGGACGCCGAGAACGTGTTCTCCGGCCACTTCTGTGTTTTCCGGCGACGGGGTGTAAAATTGTAGTTTGGTCCCTGGACTTTTGGGGACGATACAGTTAGGTCCCTGAAGTTTCCAGACTTTGCAAATTTAGGATTCCTGTTTATAAAATGTTTAAAAATCATATTTCCTATTTATTTTTATTATAAAAATTCGTTTTTAATTTCTGAAAATTCTAAAAATTATTATTTTAATTCCGAAAATTATTTTTAATTCATAAATAAATCTGAATTAATTAGTTAATTAATTTTAGTTAATTTTTAATTGATTAATTGGTCAATTAATTCAAAAATTAATTGATTAATTGATTTAATTAATTATTAATTGATTTTAATTAATTATTTAATTAGATTTAATTATTTAAAAATGATTTAAAAATGATTTAAAAACTCTGAAAAATAGTTTCGAGCTTTAAAATATTATTCTAAATTATTTCCAAGGCTCGATAATTATTCTAAAATTATTTCGGAGCCAGAATTGGCCAACCGAACCCTATTTATTAACCCGAAATTGATCCAACGACCCGTTTTAATTCCGAAAAATGTTTTAAAAATCATTTTAAATACCAGAAAGCCTATTTATGACCCGAGACTTCTTTATAAATAATATATCATTGATTACGTGATGTATTATGTGTTATATATGACTTGTTAATTGACTATCGGTCTATATATTCGGTATTTACTTGATTATTGCATAACTTTCAATCCGTTAATCTGATTTGGGTAAAACGAAGGGTAGATAGAAGTATGTGTTGAATAGAATTCCATGAGTAAATTATTGATAGATGCTTATGATATGTGAGCAGAAGAGGCAAGACGTAGGAAAGGGAAACAGATAGTTGAGGAGTAAGACGCTTGTGATTGGAAACGAGTGCAGTGTAGTAAGCTAATATCAGGCAAGTGTTCTGAACTTTCTCGAGATATTGTAGTATTTGATAGTCAGATTGATATTGCAAGTGCTTTGAAGCACTGAAACCTAAACTCTGATTCCAGTTATTGTTCTTGAGTCATAAACCTTATTCTTTCTAGACCATTGATTGTTGTATACCCAAACACGAACCTCAAGTATACGATACTATTCCACAAATACATGTAAATAAAATTCCAAACACTGAACTGAATTACTTGTACATTCAATCCTTGTATCCTATGCTTTGAAAGCCTAAATCTTTGAAACCCTGAAATGTTGATTCCTTTGTTATCCAATTCTTTCATTACCCAGCATCCAAGCTTTTAAATTGCCTTATTGATCCTTACAAGGATTGAAACCTTTTCATTGTTAAACATTTATTGTTGTTAATGATTTCGGTTATTGTTTATTATTGCATATTCTGTTATTATGTTAGAATTGGATTGTTTTTATAAAATTGTGGACCAGATTCGTGGTCAGACCATATAATGGTCAAGTTAGGCCAATGTATGCCTTGGATCCAGTAGTTAGAGCAATGCTGTGTGCCTTGCTCGGTGTTAGTGCGTGACTGATCAGCAGCCTAACCTTGGTTTTTAAATTAAAAGTATAATATCCAATTCTAAATCATAATCCATTGTTCACTTGATATCATAATCATGTTCACTTGATGATCATTATTCTCAGTTTTGTCATTATGACTTGCTGAGCTAGTTAGCTCATTTGTGCGATGTTGTTTATATTCTTTCCAGTTAAAAAAGAACCAGTTGGTAGCAAGGATCCCCAGTCCAGCGCGAGAGCTAGGGGTTCAGGTTGAGGAAGCTGAGCTAGTAGGCTTCTTTTGGAATAATTTAAGTTTGTAAAAGTTTGTAATAATGTTTAATACTTAGTTTGAGTTTGAAATAGTTGGGATTTGAACGGTTTGTAATATATTAGTGTGTTTGCTTGTGTGCATACTTTAACCTGTTGCGGTCCATGGTGGTTGGTAAGTAGGGTCACTGCATATATTATTATTATCTTTATTATTTTTATAAGCAGGTTATAATTAAGGTGTGTATGTAGACCCCAAACTTCTGACCCGGGTTTGGAGGGCGCCACAGGTTTGGTATCAGAGCTACAGGTTATAAGTCACTGACACAAGCCTAGGTTGACGGTAATGGGTAGAGGGATAGGATTAGAAGTAAGGTATAGGATGATAGAACGTCGAGAGGTTGAGTGTTATGGTATAACCGGTATTAGTATAGTTTGCGTCTTGGTACGAGATTCTTATATTACGATATGATTTCGGATAGCAGAGATGGCCGACTCTTTTATTCCCGTATCAGCTGATCACTCAGAGCCTTCAGTTGGAGCACCAGCATCGGATCCACGTCCTGTTATTCCACCAGCATTGGTTATTCTACCTCCACCGGTGTTGCAGCCCGTACCATTGCAGGCTATTCCACCTCCAGGCATGAGGCCACTGTTAGAGGAGCCCCACCAGCTGATTCAGATTCCACTGGGCATTCAGTAGCGAGTGCCCCATTCCAATCTACATTGCCCCCAGTTCCTTATTACTGGTATGAGGCTCTTCTATTGGAGCGTGATTCCTTGTTGGCTCAGATTAGAGAGTTACAGCATATCATCAGGACTACAGATATTGATCGTGGTGTGAGGGAGCTTCGAGAGGAGATTCATGTGACACGGAGGGTTCTTGAGGCTAGGCTACATGGAGCTACACTACCTGGCAGAGGCCCTGATGCACTGCTAGGCTGGGCTACTGAGGTGATGGAGGACTTTGAGAGGCTGGCAGGACCAGAGTTTCCTTGGAACTGAGTTAGAGATTCTGAGATGGAGATGCTGAGCAGTGTTGTTATGGTTATGTAGTATGTACGGTAGTGTGTAGTGTGTATCAGTAGACTCTTGAGTTATATTTATAGACTAGCGATGCTGACTAGTGAGTAGGTTGTTGTACCCTTTTTGCTTTTACTTTCGAAGCGTCTTTACGCTTGTACTACCTAAAACTTTTGATCTATATATCAGTACCTTTTCTTTTCCAACACTGTCATTTACTTTATCGCACCTGTTTTACTTTACCTTATTTATTGCACCAGTATACCCTGTGATACCATGTACCCTGTTTTCTATAACTGTTTATATTCTGTAAAGAAGCATGCAATTTACTTAGTTACAACTGTTTTCAAAAAAGAGATATTCCTATTTTACAAAACTTTTCTTTTATACAAAGATTTGATTCAAAAGCTAAATAAATTGATTGATTCTTTACAGAAAATGCCTCCCAGAAGAAATACCCGCACCAACACCCAGAATGAAGAAACCAACAACAACAACAATAACAACCAAGATGATACAAACCAGAATGTGAACCCAGGACCCATGGACCCAGCAATAGCCCAGATTCTTCAAATCTTGGCCCAACAAACAGTTCACCTGGCACAACAACAGCAGAGACAGACCAATCCCAGGTAACTTTCAAAACTTTTCAGGCAGTAAACCCACCAGAATTCAAGGGTTCCTTAGAACCAATTGAAGCAAATGTGTGGTTAAAGGAAATAGAGAAGGCATTTGCCTTGGTAAAAGTGAAAGAGGAGCAGAAGGTTGAATTTGCAAGTTACTATCTGAAGAATGAGGCCACCTATTGGTGGGAGACGGTGAAGACATTGGAAAGCACAGATGTTATTACTTGGGAAAGGTTTAAGGAATTGTTTATAGAAAAGTATTTTCCTCAGTTTGTTCAGGATCAAATGGAGCTGAAGTTTTTAGAATTAAAGCAAGGGAACATGTCGGTAACAGATTATGAGGGGAAGTTTGAGGAATTGTCAAGGTATGTGTCGTCGTATGTTGTTACTGATAGAAAGAAAGCTAAGAGATTCCAGCAAGGCTTGAAGCCATGGATCAGAGGGAAGGTAGCTATTTTTGAATTGGATACCTATGTCGGGGTTGTACAGAAAGCTATGATCGCAAAGACGGAGAGTGAGATGTTCCAGAAAGAAAAGGAAAGCAAGAAAAGGAAAGTTGAGGGAAGTGAGGATCAGTCACAAACAGGGAAGTTTCCAAATTTTAAGAAGGGCAAGTTTCAGCCAGGGAGAAATTTTAATTTCAGGAGACAAAATGCAGGAGACGGAGGCCAGGGCAATCGTCCAGCTAATGTGAATCAGCCGAATCAATTGAGATTAACTTTTCCAAATTGTCAAGTATGTGGAAAGAAGCATGGGGGAGTTTGTAACAAGTTGAATGTGGTATGTTTTAAATGCAACCAGAAAGGGCACTACTCGAGGGAGTGCCGAAATCAGCCAGCAAGAGAGCCAACAAATAAGGATCAGCCTATCTGGAATCCAGCAGTGAAGGTTCCAGCCATTGGATTTACATGCTTTAAATGTGGGAAGCCAGGACATATGGTCAGGGATTGCAAGACACCAGCCCCAGTCAGTAATGCATTAAGGATTATGGGATCTACCCCAACAGTGAATGAGACTCTGAGGGCTAGAGTTTTTGACATGTCGGTGAAGGATGCGATCCAGGATACGGATGTCGTGGCAGGTACGCTTAATGTGAATTCTTTATGTGCCAAAGTGTTAATAGATTCGGGAGTAACTCGATCGTTTGTTTCACAAGATTTTGTTAGTAAGTTAAATTGTCCAGTTGGGTATTTTAATGAAATAATGACTGTGGAATTAGCAAATCAAGAACGTGTAATTGTTAACCAAGTTTGTGGGAATTGTGAGATTGAGATTTCTGGTAGTAAGTTTGTGTAGATTTGATACCGTTTAAGTTAGGAGAATTTGACGTTATATTAGGGATGGATTGGTTATCTAAGCATGATGCTCAGATAGATTGTCGAAATAAGAAAGTAATGGTGAAAACGCCAGACGAAAGAATAGTAACATTCAAGGGACAGAAGCAGGTAAAGAAGTTCTTAACGATAATTCAAGCCAAGAAGTTACTACGACAAGGATGTGAGCATTTCGTAGCACATGTGATCGACAGAAGTCAGGAGCCAGCAAAACTTGAAGATATTCCAGTTGTGAAGGAATTTCCAGACGTGTTTCCCGACGAGTTACCAGGACTTTCTCCAGATAGAGAAATTGAATTTGCAATCGACTTAGCACCTGGAATCGAACCAGTATCTAAGGCCCCGTATAGAATGGCGCCCGTTGAGATGAAAGAGTTAGCAAAGCAATTACAAGAGCTGTTAGAGAAGGGAGTAATCAGACCCAGCGTATCCCCGTGGGGTGCACCGGTATTATTTGTCAAGAAGAAGGATGGAAGCATGAGACTGTGCATCGACTATGGGGAGCTCAACAAGTTGACAATCAAGAATAAGTATCTGTTACCCAGAATTGATGATTTGTTTGACCAATTGAAGGGAGCCAAGTATTTCTCCAAAATCGATTTAAGATCGGGATATCATCAACTGAGGATCAAACTAGAAGATATACCAAAGACAGCTTTCAGAACAAGGTATGGACATTACGAGTTTTTAGTGATGTCTTTTGGATTGACCAACGCCCCAGCAGCGTTTATGGACCTGATGAACAGAATTTTCAAGGAATATTTGGACAAGTTCGTTATAGTATTTATAGACGATATTTTGATCTATTCAAAGACGGAGGAGGATCATGCGGAACATTTAAGGACAACTTTGGAGATTTTAAGGAAAAAGAAGTTATATGCTAAATTGTCGAAGTGTGAGTTTTGGCTACAGGAAGTTCAGTTCTTAGGACACATAGTCAGTAATGAAGGGATCAAAGTGGACCCGGCAAAGATCGAGGCAATTACGAATTGGGAAAGACCGAGAACACCCACTGAGGTAAGAAGTTTCTTGGGATTGGCAGGATATTATCGACGATTCGTTCAGAATTTCTTAAGAATTGCAACACCATTGACAAAGCTTACACGAAAGAATGAAAAGTTTATATGGAATGACAAGTGCGAAGAAAGTTTTCAGGAATTAAAGCGGAGATTAATCACATCACCTGTTTTGTCACTTCCAGACGATCAAGGGAATTTCGTAATTTATAGCGATGCTTCTTACAAAGGATTAGGATGTGTTCTTATCCAGCACGACAAGGTGATTGCGTATGCGTCAAGGCAATTGAAACCACATGAACAGAAGTACCCTACTCATGATTTGGAGTTAGCAGCCATAGTATTTGCTTTGAAGATTTGGAGACATTATTTGTATGGAGAAAAATGTGAGATTTTCACGGATCACAAAAGTTTGAAATATATATTTACCCAGAAGGAACTTAATATGAGACAAAGGAGATGGTTAGAATTGATCAAGGATTATGATTGCTCGATTAATTACCATCCCGGTAAGGCGAACGTTGTAGCAGATGCGTTAAGTCGGAAGGAAAGGTTAAATGTGTTATCCGTACCTGAAGAGATAGATAAAGAATTTCAAAAATTGGAATTGGAGATTAGAATTTGCAAGCCTGAGGAAGCAAAAGTGTACGGTATGATTTTCCAACCGGAGTTATTGGAGAAAATAAAGAAATGCCAGAAAGAGGTAATGGATCAAGATATAAATAGTTTGGTAGGTGAGGAATTATGCACGCAACAAGATGATCAAGGTATTCTTAGGTTTTCTTCACGAATTTGGATTCCACCAGTAAAGGAGCTGAAAAATGAAATTTTACAAGAGGCACATAGTTCAAGATATTCCATCCATCCAGGGAGTAGAAAAATGTATAGAGATTTAAAGAAGAATTATTGGTGGCCAGATATGAAGAGGGAAATTGCGGAATGGATTAGCAAATGCTATACCTGTCAGAGAGTTAAAGCAGAGCATCAGAGACCAAGCGGATTGCTACAGCCATTGGAGATTCCAGAATGGAAGTGGGAACATATTACCATGGATTTCATAGTTGGATTACCAAGGACAAGGACTAATCATGATGCCATTTGGGTTATAGTAGATAGACTTACCAAGTCAGCTCATTTTCTGCCTATAAATGAAAGGTTTTCGCTCGACAAGTTAGTTCATATGTACTTGAAAGAGATCGTAGTTCGTCATGGAGTTCTAGTGTCTATCGTATCTGATAGAGATCCAAGATTTAATTCAAAATTTTGGAAGAATTTTCAAGAATGTTTGGGAACAAGATTGAATATGAGTACGGCCTATCACCCCCAAACGGATGGCCAAAGTGAAAGAACGATCCAGACAATCGAGGACATGCTACGTGTTTGTGCTGTTGATTTCAAAGGAAGTTGGGACGAGCATTTACCCCTGGTAGAGTTTGCCTATAACAACAGTTATCACGCCAGTATTGGAATGCCACCTTATGAAGCCCTTTATGGACATAAATGTAGATCTCCAATATAGTGGGACGAAGTAGGAGAACGCAAAATACTCGGACCCGAATTGGTGCAGCAGACAAAGGAAGTTGTTGAAATTATCCAGAAAAGATTAATAGCCGCACAAGATCGTCAGAGGAAATATGTAGACCAGTCAAGAAAAGACATGGAATTTAAAGAAGGAAGCTTGGTATTATTGAAAGTATCACCGTGGAAAGGACTAACGAGGTTTGGGAAGAAAGGGAAGCTAAACCCAAGATATGTCGGACCTTTTGAAATCCTAAAGCGTATTGGCAAGGTAGCTTACGAGTTGGCATTACCTCCGCACATGGAGCACATTCACAATGTTTTTCACATATCAATGCTTAAGAAATATAATCCAGACTCCAGGCATGTAATAGAATATGAGCCAATAGAACTTCAAGCAGATTTATCATATGTAGAGAGTCCGATAGAGATTCTAGAGGAAAGAGAGAAAGTATTAAGAAATAAAGTGGTAAAGTTAGTAAGAGTGTTGTGGAGAAACCCAAAGGTTGAAGAGTCAACCTGGGAGTTAGAAAGTGATATGAGAGAAAAGTACCCTCATTTGTTTTCTTAGAAATTCTGAGGACAGAATCCTTTTAAGGGGGGAAGGATGTAATATCCGGGATATATTGTGTAATTATTTTTGCTATTATATAATTATTATGTGTGTTCAGTATCTATTCTGTGAGCTAATTGTTAAGTGTTATCTGTACTTGAATATTCAAAAATAATATTAATTGTGTATTTTAATTTTAATATATCCAAAATAAAATATAGATAATTTTCATATCTTCCTAATTATTTTTATATTGGTTTATGGATTTATAAGAATCATATGAAATTTCTAAAATCTTTTTCCGGGTAATTAAAATCTATTTTATAAAAACGGGAACCAACCGACGTCACCCGTTGTTACGTTTTTGGAACCCGAAACTCTTTCGAGAACTCCTTCCTAACCTAATTGTAATATTCCGAGCATATTCCATGTTTCGACTTTTTCGATCCGGCGTACGGTTTGTCCTGCGCGGGTCCCGGCACAACATTTTTGATACAATATTCGTTCCGGTAAATCAATAAAACCCGTATTTTCGATAAACGGGAGCTTTTTATTAAACTATCACAATTATCACTTCGTAATACGTGTAACCAGGCGCTGAGACCAAGACCGCAGTACAAATTGTACTGATTTGGATAATTATCCCGAAAACCGATACCGTTTGGATCAGTTTTTATAAATAAACGTACTGTTTTATATCCGGAATGATCCAACGGGATCCTAATTTTCCGTAATTATAAATAGCCTTTTACCGTATTTTATTTCGTATCAAAATCATTTGCAGACAGATAATTACATAATTTTCAGAGAAAAACCCTAATTTCCTAAAACTGTTCTAAGAATCAAACAAGCATTTGGAGGTGTTATTGAATTCAGTTTGGAAAGCTCGAGTAACCAATCTGAAGGTCTTGAAGAGCTCTACCAGATTCTGTAATCCATACACCTGCAGAAATCAAGGTTATTTTTCTAAAAATTTATTTATTTTCGAATTTATTTTATTAAAAATATGAATTTTTGTTCGGATGATTGTTTGTATGATTTGATGATTGCATGTTGTAGAGCTTGTTTTCCTGATGATTTTCATATGTCATACGTCTGATTTGGAGTTCAATAACATGTTCAAATTTGAGTTTGATTTTCGAATTTTAAAATTAGGGTTTATAACCCGTATGAATGTTCTTAATTGAAATTTGGGGGTTTCTTATTCTGTGATAGATTGATGTTGTGTTATAGTGGGTTGTGTTCTCTGTGAAATTTGCAATTTAGTCGTATTGAACCAACGAGGTCTGTAGAGAAGGGAGTTGTGTTTTGAAATTTTCCGATATTCGCCGGAAATTGCAAAACTTCACGGCCAAATTCCGGCCAACTCAGGGATGATTAGAATGATTTGTTGGTATGGTTGAGTTCCTGGTGATATATAGATGTGATCTGGAGGTGTTGGTGGGGTGAGGACGCCGGGAACGTGTTCTCCGGCCACCTCTGTGTTTTCCGGCGACGGGGTGTAAAATTGCAGTTTGGTCCCTGGACTTTTGGGGACGATACAGTTAGGTCCCTGAAGTTTCCAGACTTTGCCAATTTAGGATTCCTGTTTATAAAATGTTTAAAAATCATATTTCCTATTTATTTTTATTATAAAAATTCGTTTTTAATTTCTGAAAATTCTAAAAATTATTATTTTAATTCCGAAAATTATTTTTAATTCACAAATAAATCTGAATTAATTAGTTAATTAATTTTAGTTAATTTTTAATTGATTAATTGGTCAATCAAAAATTAATTGATTAATTGATTTACTTAATTATTTAAAAATGATTTAAAAATTCTGAAAAATAGTTTCGAGCTTTAAAATATTATTCTAAATTATTTCCAAGGCTCGATAATTATTCTAAAATTATTTCGGAGCCAGAATTGGCCAACCGAACCCTATTTATTAACCCGAAATTGATCCAACGACCCGTTTTAATTCCGAAAAATGTTTTAAAAATTATTTTAAATACCAGAAAGCCTATTTATGACCCGAGACTTCTTTATAAATAATATATCATTGATTACGTGATGTATTATGTGCTATATGTGACTTGTTAATTGACTATCGGTCTATATATTCGGTGTTTACTTGATTATTGCATAACTTTCAATCTGTTAATCGGATTTGGGTAAAACGAAGGGTAGATAGAAGTATGTGTTGAATAGAATTCCATGAGTAAATTATTGATAGATGCTTATGATATGTGAGCAGAAGAGGCAAGATGTAGGAAGGGGAAACAGATAGTTGAGGAGTAAGACGCTTGTGATTGGAAACGAGTGCAGTGTAGTAAGCTAATATCAGGCAAGTGTTCTGAACTTTCTCGAGATATTGTAGTATTTGATAGTCAGATTGATATTGCAAGTGCTTTGAAGCACTGAAACCTAAACTCTGATTCCAGTTATTGTTCTTGAGCCATAAACCTTATTCTTTCTAGACCATTGATTGTTGTATACCCAAACACGAACCTCAAGTATACGATACTATTCCACAAATATATGTAAACAAAATCCCAAACACTGAACTGAATTACTTGTACATTCAATCCTTGTATCCTATGCTTTGAAAGCCTAAATCTTTGAAACCCTGAAATGTTGATTCCTTTGTTATCCAATTCTTTCATTACCCAGCATCCAAGCTTTTAAATTGCCTTATTGATCCTTACAAGGATTGAAACCTTTTCATTGTTAAACATTTATTGTTGTTAATGATTTCGGTTATTGTTTATTATTGCATATTCTGTTATTATGTTAGAATTGGATTGTTTTTATAAAATTGTGGACCATATTCGTGGTAAGACCATATAATGGTCAAGTTAGGCCAATGTGTGCCTTGGATCCAGTAGTTAGAGCAATATTGTGTGCCTTGCTCGGGGTTAGTGCGTGACTGATCAGCAGCCTAACCTTGGTTTTTAAATTAAAAGTATAATATCCAATTCTAAATCATAATCCATTGTTCACTTGATATCATAATCATGTTCACTTGATGATCATTATTCTCAGTTTTGTCATTGTGACTTGCTGAGCTAGTTAGCTTATTTGTGCGATGTTGTTTATATTCTTTCCAGTTAAAAAGGAACCGGTTGGTAGCAAGGATCCCCAGTCCAGCGCGAGAGCTAGGGGTTCAGGTTGAGGAAGCTGAGCTAATAGGCTTCTTTTGGAATAATTTAAGTTTGTAAAAGTTTGTAATAATGTTTAATACTTAGTTTGAGTTTGAAATAGTTGGGATTTGAACGGTTTGTAATATATTAGTGTGTTTGGCTTGTGTGCATACTTTAACCTGTTGCGGTCCGTGGTGGTTGGTAAGTAGGGTTACTGCATATATTATTATTATCTTTATTATTTTTATAAGCAGGTTATAATTAAGGTGTGTATGTGGACCCCAAACTTCTGAACCGGGTTTGGAGGGCGCCACATCCCAATAGTAAGAGATTTTCCAAATATATTTCCTGATGAATTTCCTGGACTACTTCCAGATAGAGAGATCGAGTTTACGATTGATTTGGCTCCTGGAACGGAACCAGTATCGAAAGCTCCCTATCGTATGGCGCCAGTCAAGATGAAGGAATTGGCAGTACAGTTGTAAGAATTGTTGGTCAAAGGAGTAATTCAACCGAGTGTATCCCCGTGGGGCGCACCGGTGTTGTTTGTAAAGAAAAAGGATGGAAGTATGAGATTGTGCATTGATTATCGTGAATGGAATAAGTTGACGATAAAGAATAAGTACCCTCTACCGCGAATCAATGACTTATTTGATCAGTTAAAAGGAGCGTCGTGTTTCTCCAAGATTGATTTAAGATCTGGGTATCATCATTTAAAGATTAAAGTGGAAGATATACCCAAGACAGCGTTTCGAACGAGATATGGACACTACGAGTTTTTGGTAATGGCGTTTGGCTTGACGAACGCGCCAGCCGTATTTATGGATCTTATGAACAGAGTGTTCAAGCAATATTTGGATAAGTTCGTTATTGTGTTTATTGACGATATACTGATTTACTCCAAGACGGAAGAAGATCATAAGGAGCATTTGAGGATTTCCTTGGAAATTCTGAGGAAAGAGAGGCTGTACGCTAAGTTTTCGAAGTGTGAATTTTGGCTAAAGGAAGTGCAATTTCTTGGTCATATAGTTAATAAAGAAGGAATCAAAGTAGACCCAACCAAGATAGAAGCTGTAATGAATTGGGAAAGACCCAAGACTCCTACGGAAGTCAGAAGTTTTCTGGGATTAGCCGGATACTACAGAAGGTTTGTGCAAGATTTCTCTAAGATTGTTGTCCCATTAACGAAGTTGAAAAGAAAGAACGAGAAGTTTATATGGACAGAAAAGTGCGAGGAAAGCTTTCAAGAGTTAAAGAAGAGGCTGGTAACCGTCCCAGTGTTGGTGTTACCGGATGAAAAAGGAGAATTTGTGATATTCAGTGATGCTTCGTATAAAGGACTTGGATGTGTGTTAATGCAACACGGGAAGGTAATAGCATATGCGTCAAGATAACTCAAGACGCACGAGCAAAAGTATCCAACGCATGATTTGCAATTGGCAGCAATTGTGTTTGCCCTTAAGATTTGGAGACATTATTTATACGGGGAAAAGTACGAGATTCATACAGACCATAATAGTTTAAAGTATATCTTCACTCAAAAGGAATTGAATATGAGACAGAGAAGATGGTTAGAGTTGATCAAAGATTATGATTGTGCGATAAACTATCATCCTGGAAATGCAAATGTGGTAGCATATGCTCTAAGTCGCAAGGAAATGTTGAATATGTTAACGTCGTTAGAAAATTTGGTCAAGGATTTTGAAAAGATGGAAATAGAAGTACAGACTCCAGAATTTGGAGGTGAAGCTATATGTGCGATGTCATTTCAACCCGAAATTTTGGAAAAGATTCGATGCTGTCAAGAGCAAGTGATGAATCGCGAAAAGGATAAGTTGTCAAGAGAAGAAGTCAAAGCTCAAAAAGATAAAAAAGGAATATATCGTGTTAACTCACGTATTTGGATACCTAATGTCGTGGAACTAAAGCACGAGATTTTGTAAGAAGCGCATAACTCGAGATTTACTATTCACCCTGGAAGTACGAAAATGTACCAGGAATAAAAGAAAGTTATTGGTGGCTAAACATGAAAGAGGAAATTGCGGAATGGATAAGTAAGTGTTATGCGTGTCAAAGAGTCAAAGAGGAACATCAGAGGCCAAGCGGATTGCTTCAACCACTGGATATACCAGAATGGAAATGGGAACATATCGCGATGGATTTCGTGGTAGGATTACCTAAAACCAAGTCTAATCATGATGCAATTTGGGTGGTAATCGATCGATTGACAAAGTCAGCACATTTCTTGTCGATAAATGAAAGGTTTTCATTGGAAAGGTTGGTCAAATTGTATTTGGATGAGATTGTGATGCGTCACGGAGTTCCTGTATCTATCGTGTCTGATAGAGATCCAAGGTTTAACTCAAGATTTTGGAGACAATTCCATGATCATTTGGGAACTAAGCTGAAAATGAGTACGGCATATCATCCGCAGACTGATGGACAAAGTAAAAGGACAATTCAGACAATTGAAGATATGTTGCGAACCTGCGCAATAGATTTCAAGGAAATTGGGACGATCATTTGTCGTTAATTGAGTTTTCCTACAACAACAGTTATCACGCGAGTATTGGCATGCCGCCTTACGAAGCGTTGTATGGAAGAAAATGTAGGTCCCCTACATATTGGGACGAGGTTGGTGAGCGCAAATTAATTGGCCCAGAGCTAGTTCAACAAACGAAGGAAACGGTAGGGATGATTCGTAAAAGGTTAATTACAGCTCAAGATCGACAAGCAAAGTACGCAAATCAAGAACGAAGAGATGTGCAATTCGAATCTGGAGACAAAGTCTTGTTACAGATATCTCCTTGGAAAGGTTTAACCCGATTCGGAAAGAAAGGGAAGTTGAGTCCTAGGTATATTGGACCATTTGAAGTACTGCGACGAGTTGGGAAGGTGGCATATGAATTAGCGCTACCTCCGCAAATGCAACATCTACACAATGTATTTCATGTTTCTCTTCTGAAGAAGTATAATGCTGATGCGAGCCATGTGATCGAATTGGAACCAGTGGAAATTTAATCGGATTTGTCTTATGTGGAACAACCAGTTCGAATCTTAGACCGAAAGGAGAGGACACTTCGAAATAAAGTTGTACCTCTAGTTAAAGTGTTGTGGAAAAATCCACTAGTGGAAGAATTAACTTGGGAATTAGAAAGTGAAATGCAAGAAAAGTATCCCCATCTATTTGCTTAGACTAGATTCTGGGGACAGAATCCTTTTAAGGAGGGTAGATTGTGATTGACTGAGAATTTTGCGACGTAATTAAGTCAATAAAGTATGCTTTATGTGATGTGATTATAATTATGTGATTAAGTGTTGGTTAATTGTCTTTACTGTATATTAGAATCTAGGAGCATAAATAGAAGCGTTCCAATTTAAAGAGTCAGCTTAGGAGTTAAGTTGTGTTATCGGGCCGTCAAGTAGAATGGAACCCGTTCTAAAAAGGGATTAAGGTATTTAAAATATGAACTATGTGTTATTATTTGAAATGAAATGCTTGAGTAAAGTAATGCGTTCTAATGACGTGTCGGTCGATAACGATATTGTGAAGCGTAATTGAAACGCTGAGCGTCGGGCCGTCAGGCTAAACGTGACCCGGTACGCGTAGAAAGGAATAAAATTAAAGAAGGACAAATTTTATGATCAGACATGAGTTGTGATGTGTTCGTATGTGTGCTTTCTTGTCTTTATGCATGATTACGTGATCTGTTGACATTTTTATGGATTTAAGGGAATTATTTGATTTAAATAAGATTTATTTAACTTTCGCACATTTTTATAAAATTATTTGAGTAAGATAAAGGCATGAGATTTGTTCTGTTATCTTCGTAATAGTCCTAGAGACTTTCTAAAAATGCTGGACGGGTTTATTTGGTGATCGTTGCATTATAAATTGATTTTTATGTATTAAAATGCAATTATCAGCACAAACTTGTGAAAATCATATAAAATCAACCGTTCACTCAAAAGTTTATTATGAGTAATGGTTGGAAAGCTAATTTCGAGATCTACGTCTTAAAATTGTCCTTTGCAATAATTTTTGACTTTCCGAGAGGGATATATTCAATATTCGATTTCTATCTTATTTAAGTAAAAAGAAAGGATTAATCAAACAAAAAGGGATTTAGTAGATTACTAAAATACCCTTGGCCCTAATACAAATATAAACTCACTCTCCCCCCCCCCTCTTTCTTCTTTCTTTTCCCGTGAGCATCCTTCCCCTCTCCCTCGCTTTCTTTCTTCCTCTCTCTCGAACACACACTCTCTCCCCCGGCTCTCTCCCCATCTCTCTTCTCTCTCTTGCATGCAATACCGAATACTCACTCAATGTTACAACCGGCATTTTTGTGTAATATTAATTTTAATTTGGTCTAATTTTAAAGCCGAATGCCAATATATTCAACTATTGTATGTTTGTGTGAATGAGAATTTCTGCGTCTTAAATTTTCGTTATGTGGTATATGATTTTTTTAAAGCAAAAGTTTATTTATTTCTTTTATTTTTTATTTATAAGGAATATTTTAAACCTTGAACAAATATATTTTTAAAAGTTATTTTGTTCACAAAATTCAAAAGTGGTTTTATAAAATTTCTAAAAATCCAAGTTATTTTATGGTATAAATTTTATAATTTTTGAACTTGTATTTTATTTTATAAAAATAAATCTTTATAAATGTTAGTTGTTATAATTAGCAAATTACATGGTTGTCCTTGCATGCAAATCCTTCTCTATTCAATTCAAAGGGCTAAAGAGACAATTCCAACCCCACTAACTCTTATTTTTCTAGCCAAATTCCTTCTTTACCCTTGCATGCAAAATGAACCAAGTATAAGTGGAGGGATAGTCTTGTCAATTCTCATTCCCACTCACATTTGCCAAATCAAAAACCATAAAGCAAGCAATTGATATGATCATTCACTCCACTCACCATCACACTTTCTCCTCCCACCCTCCTCACTCCCTCACTCTCGGCCCTCCCCCTCCTTCTCTCAGTTTTTCAGCCGAAACCAACCCCCTCCCCATTTTCTTCATTCCTCCACCAAGTTTCCACCTTCTACACAAGTAAATGTTACTTCCCATACCATGATCACATATATTCCAAGGAGTTTTGAGTAAAAAGTTTAAGTTTTAAAGTTGCATGTTAAGGTTTTAGTTGAAACTCAAAGTACAACCTTGATTTTTGTGGATTTAAGGTTGTTTTTGAGAGGACTACAAGGAATGGTGAAGTGCCAAGTCTTGAGGAAGAAACTCTTGATGTTAAATGGCCATTCCCTTCCATTTCATTCGGCCATGACCTTAAGGGAGCCGAATGAATGGTCCTAGAGATCATTCTTGTTGCTTGGTTCAATTTTTGTATGTTTATGTGATAATGGCATGAAACTTGTAGTGAAAATTTGATAAAACTCTTTGCATGCTAAGTGATCATCTAGGTATAGCTTATTCTAGGCTTGCATGCCAATTTTATGATAGAATATATTTAGAAAATATGTTGTTTTGGTTTGCAAAACTCAAAGTTATGCATGCATGTGGATTTCTCTTGAAATGTTGGAAGATTTTGATCATTAGGAAGGATTTTATTAGTAAGCTTTAATTTAAGTAGGAATAAGGAGTTAATATTGATTAATGCTTCTTGATGCATGGTAATAATTCGTGTATATCTTTTATAAAAATGCATAACTTGTTGTTTCAAAAACTTGATGATTTGTGAGTTGTGAAATGTGGTTTCTTTTGTTATGCCATGCACCTTAGGTAAGGATGATCTCCACCAAGATTATTTTGAGTATAAAGGAGTTATTTCAGTAGATCACCATGTCTAAGTCTTGGTTTGGGTATTGGGTTGTTGGTGGTTGAGTTTGTCAAGTAAAAACCTTAGAGAAAGGAGAGTCATAGTTTCTGCAGAAAATCAGTTTAGTACCCTGAGGTTTAGAGTGAGTTTTGACCATGTCATTGATGTGCACTTTGAGGCCCAAGCCACCAGAAGTTAGTATTGGGAGTATATAAAAGGTTTTAGGTGTTGGTTGGAGGTTTGCATGTCATTTGGTTAGGTGCACAAGTAGAATAACAAAATCTGTCCAGCAGGGGACATTTTTGTTGCAACTTAGAAATAGGGAGATTTGACCATGTCATGGGTAGGCCCTCATTAGGCCCTGTTGGGCCTTAGTTAGAGGGAGTGTCAGAGAAGTTTTTCAAACCATAGATCATAGGATATGAGTTAGAACCATGTGTCACAAGTTAATTCAAGCCAGAGCGTTTTTTTCCCAGAAAAACAGGGGAACCATGGACTTTGAGCTTAGGCCCAAGAAGGCCCAAGCCAGGCCCTTGAGCCACATTAAGTTTGGGAGATGCCCTTAGGTCAGGAGAGTCTTGTGTAAAAGTTTTGAAGGAAAACTTATAGTTTAAGAGTGTCTAATACACTCAAGAAACCATAGATATCATTCTGAAATTTGTACCAGTGAGCACTTTCACTTATCACATTTTTAGAATACTTAGGAGTGAGATTTAGGTTGACCACCATAGTTGTAAGATAGTATAAGGTCAGTAGAGAAAAAGGCCCAAGTGAGGGTCAATAGGTCTTGGATAGTTTAGTAAAGGCACATCGAGTTAGGCAGCCAAAAATTAGAAGACTTTGTCTAGTTTAGCGACCAAGTGACTTAAGTTGTGAGTCGAAATCATCCAAGCCAAGTGTTGCATTATGGTGTATATGGTGTTATTTGGTATTAATATATGATATGTGATTATGTGGCTATGTGTGTGCAATTATAATTTAAAGGTGAATATAAATTAAGTGCATATAGGCCTAAGTGTCATCCGTTTTTAAATTCGGGTTGTAAATAGGTTAAGTTGGTGAGGATATATTATAATGAGGATTATTATTATTTATGTAAGATCTCGAGACGAGGGAAAACTTGCCATAAAGGTCGAGTGAAGCTTCCAGTTGCTCCTACCAGTCAGACCAGACCAGCCTTTCTCAAGGCAAGTGATTCAACCTGTCTTTCGTATTCACTGTAAATAGTTCATTTATATCGATGCAACTATCCTGAGTCATTTTGATATATATATTTAAGTCAAGCGTATCTTATGTTTATCCTTGAAATGCCATGAACCCTTGAGTACGTATTGCAAGTAGTTCAAAAGTCTTATCATGATAGTAATTTAAAGTAATTTGAATGCCATGATAAAAGAAAGGGTAGTTACAACTCTTGGTTGATTCTCTTGATTAACATGCTAATGATTCCTAAGTATTGATATCTCATCCTGATACTTGAACCCCTATAGAACCTTACCTTGAACCCTGAAAGCCAGATATTTATCAAAGTGATTCCTCATTGATTACCCCTCTTTCTTATCCTAAAGCTTGACAATTCTGATAAATCCTGAGCTAAAGATCATTTCTTCATACCTTAACACCCTTAGTATTCATGAAGCTTACCTTCTTGATGATCCAGCACTTGAACCTTGATGAGAAACCATTGCTTTAAGCCCAGTTTGGCATTACCCTTCATAATATACAATAGCCTCGCTAAATTCCCTTGTCCAAACTTTGATATATGAAAACCATTCAGTTACCCTAATAGAGTATAGTTTTGTAGATCATGGCCCTGAAATTTAGTACCATATTTCCCGTGTTTCGAGTAGATCTATAATTCCTTGATAAAATGTTTCTGTTAAAAGAGATTTTGTTATAATTCGGCATCAGTTTTTGAAATAAATAAAACGTGGGTTTTCAGTCCCAAAGGGGGGTAAACATTTTCTTGAATAGTGGATCTGGACTGAGACGTGAGTCCTTTCCGCACTTATATCAGGCTTAAAAGTTGCCTAGGGATTCCCATTAATGTTGTAGAACCCGGCGAGGTTCGGGATTACTTCGCGGCTGATCACCGGCTGTAATCTGTAGCGTCATAAAATGATTTTGATTAAAAGTATGATTTTGAAGTTGTTTTGATACAAACAAAATGATGCCACCACCCAAAAGTTTTATCTCTCGATATCATTGGTTATGTCCTCTCATTGACATTCTTTAATATATATCTCGACTTATGTTTTGTATCGTATTGATTAGCACTTGTTGAGCATTTGGCTCACTCCTTGCTTTACCCTGATATTACAGCTAGCAGCTATGGTTAGATTCAAGCAGACCGCCCGTAAGACCTGTGATGCTGATGCTTATGTTCGAGCTCAGGTAGAATAAGAGATAGTAGTTTTGTATGAGGACTCGATATTTAAAATCAGTTGTAGTAGATGGTAGTGTTGGGCTGTTCCAAACCCTAAACTCTAAGATCTTGGATTTGGTTATGTTTATTTATTTTTAAATGGTGTAATAGTTACATTTACTTTGCTGTTTAAGTTGGGGGTGTGACACTCAAATTCAAAGATATTACCATCTATAGCTTCTATTTTCGGTATACTACTCAAACACCACTTGCATGTAAGTGTTTATGTAAGTGTTTATGGTTCCATCTCTATGGTTGTGTTCAAGAAAATACGATTTCTTGATACATGATCACAAGAGAAGATTCAAGAGATTTATGGTTTAAAACTCAAGAGGAAACCCGTTATGGGCACTCTTAAGTTCGACCACCACCGGCCATGATCCAAGGAGAGCCGGTGGAATTTTAAGAAAATGATATGTTAATGTGATTTTTGAGTTTTATGCTCTTTAAAAATTTTATGTAGCTATTGCATGTCTTGGTTTCTTGAAAAGTTCAAAAAGGGTTTTGTACTTCCTTTGAAATTTAAGTGTGTGATTGATAAATGGATTGCTATGAATGTGTTAAAAGAATTTGGATTTGTGTAATTGATTTGATGCTTAAGGAATCGAATTTGAGGGTTGCATGTTTTGGATTTTGGTTCGGCTTTGTACTAATAAAAAGGGGAATTGGATTTGGTGACTTGATCTTAGTATAAACTAAGCTTATTTAGTGAGAAATGTGATTGCATGTTGGTTTAAAAGAAGAACTAGTGAATGCATGCATGTTTAATTGGATAATATGATTAAGGCTTGAGTCACTAAGTGATGCTTTGTTTATGATTCGAAATCATGATGAAAATGAGTTGAATGTTTAAGATAAGGTGTAAAACAAGTTGAAATTGTGGTTTAAAACCTTGCATGTGTGATTTCTTGAAAAACCTGAATGGGTCTTATGGTTAAAAAGAGAATTAAGTGGATTTTTGTGAGATTATATGCTAATTATCTTAGTTACTAATAAGAACTTGGTTGCATTTCATTGATTGGATGATGCTTGTGTTCGAATTTGATAATTAAAAGAGGGTGTTGATTTTCGATTCTTGATGTGATTATGATTCGGTTTTTGGATTAAAAACAAAAAAGCTTAATTGCGTAAAAGACCCTTGTAATTTGCATACCAAAGAGGTTTACTGTGTTTGATTATATGAGATTGAAATTGAGTACATTTGGTTATGTTTTAGGTTTATAGCGGAATGGTATATAAGTAGAAAAGCGATTGATTTGGTTCCATTACCTTGCTAAGTGATTGCATATGAAATTCTAGGAGATATGTGATTCATTTGTTTGATTAAATGATGTTATGGTTCAAATTAAGGAATAAAAGAAAAAGGGAATTAAGTGGTTTGATATTAAAGAACTATAAGTGACATTTATGGTCGCAAACGATTTAGTTGTGAATAAATCATGTACTCGTAAGAGTTATATTGGTGTGATTTGAAGAATAGTTAAGGTTAAGCAAGTATGAGTCGATTGATGAGTATATAAAGATATAAAGGCTATGAGAAAGGAATGTGTTATGTGCTATGTGCATATGTGCATATGTGTATAAGCTATACTCGTATATTTGAGTCAAGAGTATAATCGAGCTATCGTATTGAGTGATCATTCCGGGAACGAGAGTTGAGAATCGGATTAAGGTTTTGGTTTTTATTGTAGATTCGGAGCGTGAAGGCATTCAGGCTAGGAAAGGGAAGGGAATACTAGGTGGCAGTAGTTCAACCTTCAGGAAAGCGAATTCAGACAAGTAACTCTCATTACTTGTGTAAATGGTTATAGAGAGGTTATTGTTCATACCATGTAGATTATTGAACTGTTAAAATAATGAACCCCTGTTAATGATTCGAGATACCCTGTCTTGATCTTGTTAAACTGTTATTGACAAGCTTATTGATTCAACCCTTTGGTAACCTGTCTTTTCTGTTCAAAGTAATTGTCATACTATGAACTGTTATAAACCCTATAATTACCTTTACGAACCCCTTGTAATGATACCATATTCCTTGAACACCATATTTCCTATTGATCCTTGAAACAGATATTGATTTTCTAACTTAAGTACCTTGATATCATTGATTAAAGATCCCTAGAATTGCTCTTTCATATCCTTGATTCATTTCCTTAACTTTGATTTCTTGAAATTGAATCTAAGAATGAGTTTTGACTTGAAAGAGTCGGAATGATTTCATCTTCTTGGTAATGATAAAATGAATTTAGAAAACCTACTTTTTCCAACTCAAGGTTTTCCAAACGAATTTCTGATGGATTGGATTGGACGTAAGAGGCTAGTGGGACTAGTCCAGTCATTGTAAGAGGCTAGCGGGGCTGAAATTATGTCGTATGGTACCTTAATGATCGGATGGAGGTCGGTACGGGCTGATCACCCGTATTATAATGAAATGAAACCTAAAGTTGTCCAATCAAGGGTTCTATATTGATTTTAAAAAGGAATGGAAACTTCCTACTCAGTAATGAATTCTTTGAAAATGAAAATGGTTTATATTGCGTAGAAAAGAGTTGATTCTGATATTGTAAAGCTTAAAGATCGTGAACCCTAATTTTAATCTGTTGATCATATAATTGATTCCATATAATGAAAATATTGTCGCTTTCCTTTCTGAAAGATCTATTTTGATCCTTCAATGATTTGTGATGAATGTCGGCTTTCACCCTGCTTTGAGCCTTGTTCCATGAAAGCCCCACACTTTTCCTTCATAACCCTTCCTTAACCCGAAAGATGGAAATCTGCCACCTAGAACTGATGAAGTAGAATGCCCTGAGTTTGGTAAAGTAAATTGTGGATTTCATATCATAGAACTGCTTTATAGTTACTTGCTGAGTTTTATACTCATATGTTTTGTTTTAATCTAACCTTGACAGTTAAGCAAGAAGATGGTCATGCTTAGGCACACTGCTCGTAAGAGCGTACCTGGTGGTCCCTATCGTGTTGAGGGCTTCCAGTTTCCAGAGCAGGTAGAGATGTTTTTCAGTGAGAAAGCGCTTAGCCAGAAGGTTGTAAAGATACAATGGGTTTTCTGTCGGTTCCAAGTCGGGATCGACTATGTATATTTTATATTATTTTTGGGTTGTAAGTTATATTTTATGGTTGGTAGTTATAATCTTGTCTTATACTTTATCCTGTTTGATCCTGTTGGTAGTTAATCGGGGTTTATGTTTATATAATTATTAGATTAAAGGTGTGTGGATCCTCATTTTCTAACCCCGAGATTGAGGGCGTCACATCAGTTATCTTTTAATTTACTTTTATATACTTGCACAAAGAGATGTGTTTTAAAATTTTAGACATCGTTTTAATTCCTATAATTCGATTTGTTTTGTAAGTTTAGACATCGTTTTTAGTTTAAGCAGGTGATGTGTTTTTAGTTGCTTCACATCAATTTTATAACAAAAGCAAAAAAAACACTAAATCAACATTAAGAAGTAACACAAAGTTGTTTACTTATATAGGATTATAATTAACATATCATTACAACTATTATACAATACTCATAACGTACGCATCACCGAATGCTTGTAAAACGCATAATTAAACAAGCACACAACACAACTAACCCAGACTCGGCTGTACCAGCAGTTGCAGTAAATGGTTAAATGGTACATGATTGCAGTCGATACAAATATAATGTTATGTTGGTGGAGATAATTTCAGGTTTATCAAACTGTTCCGTAGCACATTGCATGTAACTGGATGAGACCACAGGGTTCAAATCTACTAGGAACAATCATAAAATCAGCCACTGCTGTGATCATATGGGCCAATAGAAAATGTACATCCAAGTATTGGAATCATCAGCAACTGATAGACCAATAGAGAAAAGACACATACACTTTTTTGAAGATCTTCACCACTATTTTTTCCAGCCAAAGACTGAGGATACAAGCTATTACTTCCTTGCTGACGTAAAAGGCGATCATGTTTCAGCGTTTCACTCATTTCTCTTACAGCCCTACAAACCCATTACATTCAACAAATAAATCAAACTTTAAAAGAAGAATATGATAATTTAGGCACATCAATCTGACATAAAGAGAGGAACCACCATTGTCATTAATATACAAATTTATTTAGATAATAGTTTATACCCAACTTGTGTATGTGACTATGAAAGAACATTAATAATTAAATCTAAATACTTTTACTAGCTTTTGTCAAATTAAAAATAAAAATCAAAGCATGATTTGAGAGAGGGAGAGAGAGAGAGACCATAAGGTCCAGAGAAATATTTGTTACTGTTAAGATTTACAACTCTTAGAGCTTCCAAAGCTGCCTGAAAGTAATAAGGGCATGACTGGGTAAAGTAGGCGTAGATTCCTAATAAACACAAAATACAGAATTAAAACTGTACATCTGCATACTGATAACAATTCTGGGTTGTTCACCTAGAAAAGCAAGCGAAATTTAAGTTGATTGTCCTGGTAATCCTTGCTAGTAATAGGTCCATAGATTTTTGATCCAGTATTTCCCCAAACCTGAAATTGATAAACCAACAAGCTGATATTAAATCAACAAATGGAAGCGTTATCACTTTCAGAGACTAGAAATGACGATCCTGTATATGCAGGGCCTAAAATAGGCAACTTGTGTATCCCAAGCATCTTTATACTTGTCATAATGCGGGGAGACTGTCATGACGCGATGCCCATAGCCTAGGGAAGGGACAGAGAGAACAGTTGGTTATTTTGCAAATATTGATTTTAAATTTGCATTCTATAGTTGATGGATCACTAGTGGTGAACACTGAAAGATTCGGAAATTTACAGGCAGTCTCGAGCTGGTTGTTCTGTTGGTAGTAACTGTTGAAAGAAAATGAAATGTTCCCACATTGGTCGAGATTTGCACAAGATGTTCCGTATACTAGGCTAGTACAATCTGCATTTTCAAAAGCGTAGCTTACGTTAGCTGCAATTCCCGAATCCTCAAGACTTACTGCAGATGACATTACACACCATTTTTTAGGAAGATACTGAATATTGCTTGTTGCTACTAGACCGCTACTATCTGCTGCTCCAAGCTTCAGATATATTTAGGTTTACCATCAAAGTAGAAAGTTCCCCAATGTCGTTCAAAGTTACCTGGTTGAATGCTCTTTGAATCCTCGTCTATAAGGCTGAATAAATAAGCATCTATAGGCCCTGGTTTCATTGGAGGGCAGGTAAAGTTATATCAAGAAAGGTTCCATTGAAAGCAGCAAGGAATGGTTCATTTCCAACTGCAACATACCTTTCAAAGGACATTGAGAACTGTCAGTTGAGGGAAGAATCATCATTTCATACGCTAGCTGAGATATTTGTATGATTTACTTATAACATTACTACGTGTTATAGTAGGATATGCTTCGAAGAACCACAAACACAACAAACATTACAGACAGATTTGTTCAGAAACTAAAAAAAATGAACGCAGATGGTAGTGCTCCGTTATGAAACAGATGGAGAAAATAACCCGCTTCACATACATCACGCTAAATTATAAATTCAAATAAGAAGTTAACTGTTTCAATTTGTTGTATGTCCTACAAACAAGATCAGAACCTTTTATCTTATCTGCAACTGCCAATGATTAAATATCTGATTTCTTATTGAATAAAAAACAATGCTAATAGCCATCAAGCATATATCAGTAAGCAATCATAACGATCATGATATTAATTACTTCAACTCTATTTCATGGACCACAAATAAGTCATAGCCATATGTACACACATCTGGTAGGCTACACATAACATTTATATTGAACACATCCAATACAGAACTGCCACAAATAATAGCAAAAATACAACTCTATTATTATTTTTTTCTCAATTTGCATATAGTATCTGCCGGCATGACCAACTATAATAATCAGTTAAAATAAAATGTAAACATCATCACCATTAAACTACCTAAAGCCGTAGATGATTAGGTTCCACTAAGCCACTGTTTTAAATAGTTTACAGATTCACTTATTACAGAATAGTTCCTATGATTGAAAGTGATCACAGTTAAATGAAACAGAACACTTAAAACATACCAAACATGAAGTAATTATCTCATCAGACAAGCACATAAAATATTTACTTAAATCGCAGCAAATAAGTACTTCAAATGCACTCGAATAAAATAGAATCGCATGAAATCAAACACAGACAGTCTGATACAAAATATACGCGACACAAAATAGAAAGATTCGAGTACTAATCATAAAATGCGTACCTCATGTTGACACTGTTGGAAGAAATATGAGCAGAAACATTCTTTGCAACCCAATTTTCAGCAGCAGGCACACTATTAGCCAAAGAATAAAGCATTTCATTAGGAATACCAACCATGACTTATAATCCAGAACCTTTAAGAGCAGTCAAAGTGATTGAATCTGCATCAAATAGCTTCACTTTTTGGAACCCATTGTCCTTAAGAAGCTTCACAGTTGTTGATAGTTCTAGTGGATGTGTAGCTTGTGTTCCCCATTTTGCTCCAATACAATTCACAGCACTAACCGCCAAAAAAACCCATAAAATTATAGCACCAATCATGATCCCATGATTGGTTCTTGAACTTGAATGTATACCCATGTGTCCCAGAATTATTGTCACACCTGAAACATACCAAATCTTTATAATAATTGTGTCCCAAAAAATCTGTCACACCTTAAAAAATACTATTGTTACACCTCAAAGAAACGCGAAGAAATAAGAATGATTATGTCCTACTCCTACACAACTCAGCACAGAGAGCAAACCCAACTTCAAGATTAAAAAAACTCCAGAGACCGACTCTTAAACAAACTCGATTAAAATCAAAACATAAAATTTAAAAATAAATTCGAAAGAAACATACTTTTCTCACACTAATCGAGTAGTCTAGACTTCTTTCAAGGCTCTTCAGCACCAATCGAGCTCGATTTATGAATTAATTGAGTTTAATTCATATAAATAGCTTTGTACAAAATAGGGGTTTTAGATTAAAGAGAGTGAGTGAGAAGAGAGGTTTTAGGTTAAAGAGAGTGAGTGAGAAGAGAGATAGTGAGAGATGAGAGAGAACAGAGAAGAGAGACGATACATCGAGGGAGAAGAGAGAAGAGAGAAAAAAGAATGAGAGAGAGAGAAGAGAGAATGAAAAAGGGGGGGAAACAATTTTAGTTAAAGGGGGGAAAACTGTGAATAAATTTTTGGTTTAGGGGGGAATTTTTTGATGTATTAACGGGGGAAAGAAAGAAGCGGGTCTTTTTTATTTTTATTTTTAAAAATGATTATAGACATCGGTTGGTTAAGATACTGATGTCTTACAATACCTTTAACATCGGTTTTGAAGCGACCGATGTTAAAACTGCGTTTAATATCGGTGACATTTCTAATCGATATTAAAGGGGTGATGTCGTAAGCACTATTTCTAGTAGTGCATGTGTTATTGTTATGCATGATTCGTAGGTAATTTTAACCATCTTACTTGCCCTATGTAATCACGATAGATAACTTGTGCATTAAACTGTTATGTTGTCAAATTCTATAGAAATATAGGGTCTCAATATAATTGATGTCTATTCAAATTCTATATCTTTTGTGGATGTCTGGTAGTATGGTATACGTACAATGAAAGTTGGCGTTTATCAGTTTCGTGTTATCTGATTAGTGTCATCACCATTACATGCTAAGGTTAAGAATGAAAAGGTCATTGAATGAAATATTTAATGAAGTTAGAATCCCATGTTTGTTTTATATATTATTCAACTCTCTTTAATCTCTTAGTTAATGTTCTCTAGTATAATTTTCAATAGTTAATCGTAGTATAATCAAAACCCAAATTGTTATTCGTCTTAGCATTGAATAATAGTCATATCATTGTTGCATAAGTGCATAAATCTCATAGTTAATGTAACGCTCCCAAATCCGGGGTCAGAGGATTTGGTCGTCACTATAAAACCTCAATCCAAAATAATCTATTAAATCAATAAATGAATGCCAGCGGAAGATATTTAACATTTATGATCCCAAACTAATCCAAGATCTTTTAAGGTTACAGTTCTAGAAACAAGATATCCAAATTCAACAAATAAATTTTCTCACTTTCTTTTAAAACTCTTTTCAATAAATTCTAACTCAAAACTAAACCCACTAGTATAACTTCGAAATGAAGTATACTAGGCCCAAATAAAATATACAACTATATATAATATAATATAAACAACTTTACACAATAAAACTTACACTAGTCCGCAAACCCTGGACCAACCACCTTCGAAAAGCTTCTTCTTTGCTTCCTCGAATTATGCAGCTAAACAACGCAAGCTAATCCTCACTGGAGGTTAAATTTAAAAACAGGCAAGTATGAGCGAAAGAAATGCTCAGCAAGTTCATTATAGTAAATATCGGGTCATTTTGATAAAAAAAACTAACATCTGCATCAGTGCAGATCATTTAGAAATCATAATTGCTGAATCATAAAACTTTAGTTGAGGAATCCCAGAATTGATTCCTTAATCGTATTCAAAATTATTTTGATATTTGTGAGCAAAACGCTTCAGCACTACTTTGAATCTTGACGAGAATAAAACTCATAAAACAGTGTTTACGGAAATATCGTAAACAATTCTAACATGAAACAATGATTATGGATTGAATCGTAAACTTTACTCAAAACCGAACTCTTGAAATTAATACTTATTTTGTTATCATATCAAATTAGATATCACTACGAACTTTGATGCTCACAACATTCCATACTGAAGTCAACACCAATCATCTGTACTAATACCATCTTTGATATTTAACAACAAACTAAGTATCCTCAAAATAAGAAACTGAATCAAAACCACATTTCATCTTTTATCCGAAAATAAAATACTTAATAAATCATTCCTTGTAAGATGTCAAAATCAATATAATAATTTTGATTGGAACCAAATTATGCACTATGCTGTTCCTGATGATCAGTCATGAAACAGCAACGGTATCCCGCAGTATACCGTAAATATAGGTACTACCCGTATCCCGAAGACATACGGTACCTATAGGGCGCCAGAAAAGGCATAACAAGCCTTATAAGATATTACACTTCCGAATTACACTTCTGTATAACAGCTCACGCTAGACCGGTGCCTCGGCCTCTTACGCTACCAGTAACCATCAAATCTCAAAACCTTTTATTGAAAAGGGGTCATAATACTCGACACCCGAAATAATTTTATTCCCCCATTAACTTGGGTAGGAATATTCACAACCAAATCACTTTTCTCAAAATCCAAAACATTTATAAATCCAGAAATTGGATAAGTAAAATCACTTAACTATTCTGAATATAGAATAGCAATGAGTATTTGCATAAACAGAATTATTTAATTCAGCGATATGTAAAACATTTATCTATTCCGAACAGAGAATAGGGAAAACAATACTTGCATAATATGATTCGAAATAACGTCACTTGAACAATAAGTGAAGTCAGGGGTACTTGCCTTTGGGTTTTAGCAGTTAGTCACACTCGCAAAACCGCATATATTCTGACATTCTGTCTCAAAGCATCACCGGCTTTATTCTACTAATCCTTTGGCCTGCTGCTCATGCAGTGCTGCAACCCACTATTCCATACCATTCAACTCTAGCCTTTATCCATGTCATCTGGTCCTGATCGTCTTGAAAAACTCGTATCTATAATTAAAACATAATACTTTAATCGCTTAAACGATAATTACTCGACGAACTGCGCGTCAAACCCTATCGTCTACCCATACGATAGCCCACACATAAATAAGACAGTCAAACACAGGACTCTCAACCCACGAACGCACGTAATTCACATAGCACGTAATTACATAATCCACGTATCACATAATTCATATCACATATGACTCGGCTCGTCAAAACATTCGACTCGGTATGTTTAAAACTGAAATCGGGTCAAAATATGATTTATCGATCAAAAATCGACTCAGAATGATTCGTAAAACAAGCGGCATTTCGAAACAAAAGAATTTGGGTCTCGAAAGTATTTTTATTGAAAGCAGAATATTTTTCTGAGTCTGTACGCGTTCGTTTCATATTAAACGGACGAACGGTTGATTTATTATGAATTTTTGAATATTTTTCAGAATAAAAACGATCTCCGAATCATTTAGTAATTAAATAATAGGGCTCGAACACTCGAAAATAGTTTTATAAAAATTATCGAGCCTGGAAAATAATTTAAAATAATATTTAAACCTCGAAACTATTTTTCGGAATTTTTAAATCAATTTTAAATAATTAAATCTAATTAAATAATCAATTAAAATTAATTAATAACTAATTAAATTAATTAATCAATTAATATTTAAATTAATTGACTAATTAAATAATTAATTATCAGCTAAAATTAATTAATTAAATAATTAAGATTTATTTTAAAGATAAAATAATTTTTCAGAATTAAATATAGGTTTTCAGAATTTAAAAATGAATTTTTTAGAAATAAAAATAGAATTTTAACACAATTTTTAAATAAAATCAATCAGAAACAGAAATCAGAGTTTTGCAATTGGGTTGATAGGATTGAAGTCGTGTAGAAACCCGGGTCAGGAACCGACCCAGCGGGTCACCTAATCTGCTCAAGAACTCGCCGGAAAGTGCAGAATCCGGCGAGCCTAATTCCGACAATTCATGAATCGTTTGATTCCGTTCTTTGCACCAATACCTTCTCGATCTTCCCAGAGACTCAAGGCCAAGTTCCGCTCGTGCTCGTAACCCCAGGGTCTGGTTTTCCGGCGAAATTGCCATTAAAACCGGCCGGGGTTCGAGCTTTTCCGGCGAAGCAACACAGGGGTCTGACTTAACATTTAAACACAGGAAACACTACGACTTGATGCGATCTACACGCTGGTACTAATGAATCGAACCCAGAATCAATAAATCAAGAGTTCCCAGTTTCAATTGAAATTGTTCTTGAGTATAAACCCTAATTTTCATATCCGAGAATCAAAGCCACTTTTCTACATGATGCAGAGCTCAAAATCTGACATATTATATACCAAATTGACCAGAAAAACATGCTCTACAACATGGAAGCATCAAATCACATCAACAACATCAAGAACAAATTTTCATAATTTAATTATCAAATAATTCGAATATAAATAATTAAATAAGAAAATTACCATGATTTCTGGAAAGAAACTGATGATTGATTCAGAAAGAAGATTTCGAGAGCTTCGTTTTGATATGTTGCACGCCCGAATCGGAGTTCGATAACGCCTTCATTCGTGTGTTTGATTCTCGGGAACGTATCAGTTTCTCAGGTTTTTCTCTGTATTTACGGTGTTTTAACTGGTTGCAAATGAATAAACGGAATAAAAGAAATAAGAAATAGGCTATTTATATTTATGAAATATTGGATCGTTCTGGATCATTTTGGATCATTAAATTAGTTGCTTAGCCGCTAAGTAACTACAAAAACGATACAATTCAATACCAGAATTAGATAATTATCAAAACCGGGCTTTTTATAAAACACCATATACGAAAATAACGTAAAAATATCCCGTCTTTCGAGATTACGGGTTTTATTGATTACCGAAATAACTATCGTATAGAAAATATTGCGCCGGGCCACGCACGGGTCAAACCGTAATCAGGATCGAAAAAGTCAAAACACGGAAAATGTCCGAAATTACCAGATTAGGTTAGAAAGGAGTTTTTGGAAGAGTTTCGGGTTGTAAAAACGCAAAAACGGTTGAAGTCGGACGATTCCCGGCTTTATAAAATAATTTTGGTAATTACCCAGAAAATAATTAATAATTCATAAATCAATATAAAATCATCTAACAGTCCAAAAATTACCAGAAAAATATCACAATTATCTATATTTTATTCTGGACATATAAAAATTTAAATATTCAAATAATATCACATCTAAACACCCAAACATCAATTCTAATTATCAGATAATTCACCAAAATTCACATAAAATCACATAAATAATTCCAAATAATTATAAAAATAATATCTGAAAATATGGGATATTACAATCTACCCCGCTTATAAGGATTCCGTCCTCGGAATTAGCAGAAGAAAGCACTAAGGGTTTTCTAACCACTTTCCAAATCTTGCAAACGCAACTTTTCTCAAAATTTCTAATAACACTGCAATTCCTTATACCACACAGTTACCACGTGAGCTTCACTCTGCATTATTGTTCCATCTACATCTTTTGACCAATTCCTCAATAGAATCACTTTTACTGATCGCGAGAAAGAAGAATAGAGAGAAAGATAGAGAGAAGAAAAGAAAGAAAGATAGAGAGAGGAATAAAAGAACAGATTGACTTCGCTATATGCCACTGATATTCTAATCGCATTGCATTCCACTGTCGTCCTTGGTAATTCCATCACATCGCCTTACTTTGACTTGACCAAGATAACTCAGCTTAACTTGATTGGCATACCTTCGAATATTTAAGATGATAAAATCATGGAATTTCAAAAAAGAAAAGAATCTGATACCATAACGGAACCAAAATCTGAATTTGAGAAAAATATAAAATAAGAGAATAACTGAGAAATCAATATGATTAAACGAACTTGGTATTGCGTGTCCAAATTAAGACACTACTAAAGGTTGTTAACCTTCATGTATTCACAACAAACACAAGTGATGGCGTCCCATCCAACTCCTATCACACAGACAGGTATACCTTGTGTCCCTTATATTTAAGGTTGTTCATCTCAGTCAGAATAAAAGAATATCAAAGGAATTCAAAATCAAATGAATAAAACTGAAAGGATTTCAAAGCTGATATTTCTGAAGGAAATGAAATCCAGAGAACAAAATTATGTCACCAAATTAGCAAATGGTGTCACATCATCAAGAAACTATTCACCAAATAATAAAAGTGGAATTAATTATCATAACTTGACAGAACTATCAAAACCTGAAAAATATGCTTCATGACAGCCTCCGGCACATTTAAAACACAGTTATGATTGAAAATGAGTGTTAGGGAATATCTCCTCTAACAATTACTTCTTTTTGAGAGATGTCAAAAGGAATTATAAAAATAGAAGGTATCGCCAAAGTCTTAATATTTATCTTCAATTTGAACTCTTCAGTTGACTCGCCCTCTGATTCTAGACGCTCCTTAATGTTCCAAAGATATCGATAATCTCCATCGTCGTCGAATCGTAGTAGCCTCGAAAGATTCCACCATATAAGTTTGCAGCTTCCCGGAGTTCCATCCAGCTCAACACAACCATCTCAAACGAATGCGCCTATCTTAACTTATTCATTGGTACTATATCCAATAGTCCAACAGGAACTCGATATGAGCTCAAACGTCCTCACATAGCTATACACACTCCTACACACTCTCGTTTCTAGTTTACTATAACCTCAACTCTGATACCAACCTATAATGCTCCCAAATCCGGGGTCAGAGGATTTGGTCGTCACTATAAAACCTCAATCCAAAATAATCTATTAAATCAATAAATGAATGCCAGCGGAAGATATTTAACATTTATGACCCCAAACTAATCCAAGATCTTTTAAGGTTACAGTTCTAGAAACAAGATATCCAAATTCAACAAATAAATTTTCTCACTTTCTTTTAAAATTCTTTTCAATAAATTCCAACTCAAAACTAAACCCACTAGTATAACTTCGAAATGAAGTATACTAGGCCCAAATAAAATATACAACTATATATAATATAATATAAACAACTTTACAGAATAAAACTTACACTAGTCCGCAAACCCTGGACCAACCACCTTCGAAAAGCTTCTTCTTTGCTTCCTCAAATTATGCAGCTAAACAACGCAAGCTAATCCTCACTGGAGGTTAAATTTAAAAACAGGCAAGTATGAGCGAAAGAAATGCTCAGCAAGTTCATTATAGTAAATATCGGGTCATTTTGATAAAAAAAACTAACATCTGCATCAGTGCAGATCATTTAGAAATCATAATTGCTGAATCATAAAACTTTAGTTGAGGAATCCCAGAATTGATTCCTTAATCGTATTCAAAACCATTTTGATATTTGTGAGCAAAACGCTTTAGCACTACTTTAAATCTTGACGAGAATAAAACTCGTAAAACAGTGTTTACGGAAATATCGTAAACAATTCTAACATGAAATAATGATTATGGATTGAATCGTAAACTTTACTCAAAACCGAACTCTTGAAATTAATACTTATTTTGTTATCATATCAAATTAGATATCACTACGAACTTTGATGCTCACAACATTCCATACTGAAGTCAACATCAATCATCTGTACTAATACCATCTTTGATATTTAACAACAAACTAAGTATCCTCAAAATAAGAAACTGAATCAAAACCACTTTTCATCTTTTATCCGAAAATAAAATACTTAATAAATCATTCCTTGTAAGATGTCAAAATCAATATAATAATTTTGATTGGAACCAAATTATGCACTATGCTGTTCCTGATGATCAGTCATGAAACAGCACCGGTATCCCGCAGTATACCGTAAATATAGGTACTACCCGTATCCCGAAGACATACGGTACCTATAGGGCGCCAGAAAAGGCATAACAAGCCTTATAAGATATTACACTTCCGTATTACACTTCTGTATAATAGCTCACGCTGGACCGGTGCCTCGGCCTCTTACGCTACCAGTAACCATCAAATCTCAAAACCTTTTATTGAAAAGGGGTCATAATACTCGACATCCGAAATAATTTTATTCCCCCATTAACTTGGGTAGGAATATTCACAACCAAATCACTTTTCTCAAAATCCAAAACATTTATAAATCCAGAAATTGGATAAGTAAAATCACTTAACTATTCTGAATATAGAATAGCAATGAGTATTTGCATAAACAGAATTATTTAATTCAGCGATATGTAAAACATTTATCTATTCCGAACAGAGAATAGGGAAAACAATACTTGCATAATATGATTCGAAATAACGTCACTTGAACAATAAGTGAAGTCAGGGGTACTTGCCTTTGGGTTTTAGCAGTTAGTCACACTCGCAAAACCGCATATATTCTGACATTCTGTCTCAAAGCATCACCGGCTTTATTCTACTAATCCTTTGGCCTGCTGCTCATGCAGTGCTGCAACCCACTATTCCATACCATTCAACTCTAGCCTTTATCCATGTCATCTGGTCCTGATCGTCTTGAAAAACTCGTATCTATAATTAAAACATAATACTTTAATCGCTTAAACGATAATTACTCGACGAACTGCGCGTCAAACCCTATCGTCTACCCATACGATAGCCCACACATAAATAAGACAGTCAAACACAGGACTCTTAACCCACGAACGCACGTAATTCACATAGCACGTAATCACATAATCCACGTATCACACAATTCATATCACGTATGACTCGGCTCGTCAAAACATTCGACTCGGTATGTTTAAAACTGAAATCGGGTCAAAATATGATTTATCGATCAAAAATTGACTCAGAATGATTCGTAAAACAAGCGGCCTTTTGAAACAAAAGAATTTGGGTCTCGAAAGTATTTTTATTGAAAGCATAATATTTTTCTGAGTCTGTACGCGTTCGTTTCATATTAAACGGACGAACGGTTGATTTATTATGAATTTTTGAATATTTTTCAGAATAAAAACGATCTCCGAATCATTTAGTAATTAAATAATAGGGCTCGAACACTCGAAAATAGTTTTATAAAAATTATCGAGCCTGGAAAATAATTTAAAATAATATTTAAACCTCGAAACTATTTTTCGGAATTTTTAAATCAATTTTAAATAATTAAATCTAATTAAATAATCAATTAAAATTAATTAATAACTAATTAAATTAATTAATCAATTAATATTTAAATTAATTGACTAATTAAATAATTAATTATCAGCTAAAATTAATTAGTTAAATAATTAAGATTTATTTTAAAGATAAAATAATTTTTCAGAATTAAATATAGGTTTTCAGAATTTAAAAATGAATTTTTTAGAAATAAAAATAGAATTTTAACACAATTTTTAAATAAAATCAATCAGAAATAGAAATCAGAGTTTTGCAATTGGGTTGATAGGATTGAAGTCGGGTCGTAACCCGGGTCAGGAACCGACCCAGCGGGTCACCTAATCTGCTCAAGAACTCGCCGGAAAGTGCAGAATCCGGTGAGCCTAACTCCGACAATTCATGAATCGTTTGATTCCGTTCTTTGCACCAATACCTTCTCGATCTTCCCAGAGACTCAAGGCCAAGTTCCGCTCGTGCTCGTAACCCCAGGGTCTGGTTTTCCGGCGAAATTGCCATTAAAACCGGCCGGGGTTCGAGCTTTTCCGGCGAAGCAACACAGGGGTCTGACTTAACATTTAAACACAGGAAACACTACGACTTGACGCGATCTACACGCTGGTACTAATGAATCGAACCCAGAATCAATAAATCAAGAGTTCCCAGTTTCAATTGAAATTGTTCTTGAGTATAAACCCTAATTTTCATATCCGAAAATCAAAGCCACTTTTCTACATGATGCAGAGCTCAAAATATGACATATTATATACCAAATTGACCAGAAAAACATGCTCTACAACATGGAAGCATCAAATCACATCAACAACATCAAGAACAAATTTTCATAATTTAATTATCAAATAATTCGAATATAAATAATTAAATAAGAAAATTACCATGATTTCTGGAAAGAAACTGATGATTGATTCAGAAAGAAGATTTCGAGAGCTTCGTTTTGATATGTTGCACGCCCGAATCGGAGTTCGATAACGCCTTCATTCGTGTGTTTGATTCTCGGGAACGTATCGGTTTCTCAGGTTTTTCTCTGTATTTACGGTGTTTTAACTGGTTGCAAATGAATAAACGGAATAAAAGAAATAAGAAATAGGCTATTTATATTTATGAAATATTGGATCGTTCTGGATCATTTTGGATCATTAAATTAGTTGCTTAGCCGCTAAGTAACTACAAAAACGATACAATTCAATACCAGAATTGGATAATTATCAAAACCGGGCTTTTTATAAAACACCATATATGAAAATAACGTAAAAATATCCCGTCTTTCGAGATTACGGGTTTTATTGATTACCGAAATAACTATCGTATAGAAAATATTGCGCCGGGCCACGCACAGGTCAAACCGTAATCCGGATCGAAAAAGTTAAAACACGGAAAATGTCCGGAATTACCAGATTAGGTTAGAAAGGAGTTTTCGGAAGAGTTTCGGGTTGTAAAAACGCAAAAACGGTTGAAGTCGGACGATTCCCGGCTTTATAAAATAATTTTGGTAATTACCCAGAAAATAATAAATAATTCATAAATCAATATAAAATCATCTAACAGTCCAAAAATTACCAGAAAAATATCACAATTATCTATATTTTATTCTGGACATATAAAAATTTAAATATTCAAATAATATCACATCTAAACACCCAAACATCAATTCCAATTATCAGATAATTCACCAAAATTCACATAAAATCACATAAATAATTCCAAATAATTATAAAAATAATATCTGAAAATATGGGATATTACAGTTAACCTAACCAGTCTCTGTGGGAACAAACTAGAAATAATTCTATATTACTTGCGAACGCGTATACTTGCATGAATTTTAGCGCGTGTTTAGCGACTAACAAGTTTTTGGCACCCCTGCCGGGGACTCGGTGTTATCTTTTAGTTTATGTGTTTGTCATCAGTGATCGTTAAAGTTCATTGACTCGGACATTGTTACTTACGTACTCTTTTTCCTTGTCGTGTTTCAGGTACTCTAGTGAGCGTGTATGCATACGCGTTCGCGGGATCGTAAGAGAACTCTGGATCAAGCCGAGGAGGAAGCTATAGTGATTCGAAGGGAAGTTTTTGAGGACGAAGAGAAAGTAGAAGAAGAAGAGAAAGTCAAGGAACCAACTTTAGTAGTGATGGGAGGTCGAGCAGAAATTCCGAAGGCTTTGATGGACTATTCCCAGCCTAAGATCAATGATATTCAGTCGAACATCATCAGACCAGCCATCTCGGCAAACACTTTTGAGATCAGGTTGAGCACGATTCAGATGATACAGAATTCACTTCAGTTTGGGAAAATTAAATTTCATCAATAAGAATAAGAATTCAATATAAATAAGAATAAGGAGTCTTTATGTCGCGTTATCGGGGACCTCGTTTCAAAAAAATACGCCGCCTGGGAGCTTCATCTCTGAGGTTTATAACGCTTAGCTCTGATACCATTTCTATAACACCACCAAATCCGGGGTCGGGGATTCGGGTTGTCATGAGTTCCATTTCCCTTATCAATACTTAATCTTAACAGTCAACCAACTACTGAGTACTGTGACCCCACAATATACACACACACACACTACAAGTTATAGTCTCAGAGATGAATACCAAAAATAACACAAGTCATTTTATTCCACAATTATAAACCGTTATACCTTAAAAGGGTTTCTGAATAAATTTACATTTCTTTGCCATTATTACAATTCATATAGATACATAAGTCTGGTACATCAGAAGTTGAAAGCCTAGCCTATTGGTAATTTCTACCTCAGCTACAGCGGCATCAACGCTTCCAGAAAACTGCGGAACGTTTCCTAACCGCTTGCGAATTGGAAACTTGGTCCTGTTCATCTTTTCTATCTGTTGTTGTGTGATGAAAGAAGAAAGCAAGGGTGAGCAACAAGCCCACCGAAATAATATGTATAATAATTAACAATATATGAGCATTCTCATAGTACTCATGGAAGTCTTGGTCAAGAAGAAATGAACCAAGCTGATATCTTAACGCGACCAAGTCGCAAAATATTCAGTATATATATATACATATATACTTTTCAAAATCTTAGAATCCTCTTTCATGCATAATATACATAGAGTTCTAGTTTATAAATGTATAAAAATATCGTTGCAAGGTGATCTCATATATCTAACCTTGTCTCAACGTTTTTCTGAAAATCTTTGTCATGCATAAGACAATCATTAACCGGATATAAGTTGAAAAGATGAAGTTACAAGATACTCCAATATACTTATATCTTTTCCGAATACTACTTGAACTATTACCGTTCAAGGTATAATCAGTTTCAAAAGTTCATCACATAGATGTGAATACAAGATAATATTTGAATAGATTCAATCTTTGAAATATCATTCAAAAGAAATGATGTTACGAGATACTTCATTAAGTCCCGATATATATCCATATATATATATATATCTCATACATTTCCTGAAAACCTCTGTCATGTAAAGTATGAACGGAGTTGTAATATCCAATGAATTTGGAAAGAAAAGAATTTTGGCATAAACCCGATATCTTGCTGATCAGGCAAAGATACCAATAAGTAATCTTTTCTATTGTAGATGGATGAATTCCTCGCCGGTCATCACCCTGGCCGCATTAGGACCTCGCGCTAGACCGTTACCCGGCCACTCACGCGTGGATGGACTGTCACCCAGCCTCTTACACCTTCAAAGACCGTACCCCGGCCTGTCGCTTATGCCGACTCAATTAGATGGACTTACTTCCCGAATGTTGGGCAAGTAATCAAATTGTTTTCTCAAAACAGCAACCTCGTTGCGAATATAAAATACACCATAGAGCCGGATCCCTTGGATTTTTGAGCGAGTATTCAAGACCCCTTCGAAAGGAAGATCTTAAATTTGAAAACGAGTTTTAGGATCCGCTCTAACTTTTAAAATCATTTTGAAGACTCGAAAATATTTTAAAGAATGTTTAGAGTAATAATGATTTAATAAAATAAATCATTCCCCGATATGATAGAAAATATCTGAATATTATTATTTAAATAATATTCCCAAAAAGGATAATCTTTATAAAAATAATTGAAGTAGAAGTTTTAAAAAAACTCATCCTTGAAACGAATAATAAATAACAAGAGATATACTTATACGAAAGTACGATCTTTATTTGAATAATCGAAAATAAGTTTGAAATATCGAAACATTATTCTTTAATAAAATAAAGAATATTATTTAATAAAATAAGCGGAGTCATAAGTCCTCGAATGAATATTCAAAATAATATTCATTAAGTAAAATAAAGTTATCGAATAAAACTTATTCGATTAATAGCTTTGAAAACTATTTCTATATATATATAATATATATATATATATATATATTATACTCGGAAACATCGACTCCCGGTTTAGAAAATGTTCACCTTTGGGTCCCCTATACTAAGGGTATACGCAACTGCTGCTTATCTCTAGCATAGGTATTATGCAACTTATAAGCAATTGAATCAACAATTAGGTAACAAGATTACGAAACAGGCATGCATATATACCATATCAACATGCTCCAATATATCGCAAAATTTGCTAATAACAATCATGCACTTATCATAAGATAATGCATATACATATATATACATCACAACAACAATATAATGGGTAGAAAACTTGCCTGAGTGCTCCCGGATAGACTTAAGCTTAGAGTGGGTCCGATAACCTATGAACAACAACATAAGTCGGAATTAAACCCCGGTCGCTTAAGAAACTAGACTTTAACCAATTGAACCCTAACGTTCGCTTTTCCGCTTAATGATTCACTTAAGTCGCTCGAGTACCCTTGGCTCAACCATTTTTAATAATTTAACCATTAAGAATTTTAAGGTGATTCTTTCGCGAGTACCCTACCAACTACCTAATCCACTTTACATAATTGTTTCATACTCCAATTAGTCATTTAAGGGCCTTAACCAAGGTTTCAAAGTAAGGCGAGGGGTAATGGTTCGGTCGCGAAACGCCATTACTTAAAACGGTCGTTTCTCCTAAACCGTACGTCAGATTCAAGCGAACCACATATCAAAATGAAGCTCGTAATATGAAATATCTAATCATGGCAATGGTCAAAAACTAACAGTGAGTTCACGGGTCCTGATGTTAAGAACAAAAACAGTCTAAAGTAAATCGGGCATTACGATGGCTATGTTTACGCGATTACCAAATTTTATACTACTCCAAATCAATCCACAATCAACCCACAATAATTACTACAACCAAACTCCATCCATACACTACTACAACAGCCCCAACATCTCAAGATTTCCAATTTATACTACTTCTCAATCATGAACTAAAAGCTTACTTAAGTTCATTAACTAATAATCAAGATTTACAACTCCAAAAACATCACAAAACCAACCAATCTCTAAATACACAATAATCATGCCTCTCATGAACTATACTACTCATAATAAGCTCTTAACATTCAATAATAATGTTAGGTTAAGAGATTATACCTTACTTGTGAGTGGGAGTAAGTAATGAGCTTGAAACAACCTTGGAAAATCCTTACTAAAGCTTTATCTAAACAAAAACACAAGATCAAAATTTCAAGTTCTTGAAAAACACTATTCACTCTCTTCTTCCATGAATTATTGGAAGAGATTGTGAAGGAATTGGAAGCTTAGATTCATAGGATATCTATATCTATGTATAAGGAACCTTGGATAATTACATCATGATTTAACAAAGCTTAGATCTTGGTTTTGGATTTTTTTTCTCCCTGAAATGGAAGGAAGACCGAGAGCTTGATGTTCTTGAAAGTGAAAGTCAACTTGTGTTTTGTGTTTTTGATTTGTTTTGGCTTGGTTGCTTTGTTTTTGTTGTTAATTAACCTTTTACCATTGTAAAATTTGTGTGGCTTATAATCAACCAACAATTCCTTCCCATTGTGTCATGCTTATGTCATCCTTTTATGTCATCTTCCCACACTTGTCTTCTTCTTGTTGGTGTGATGGCATCATCATCACTAACCTCTTTGATTAACTCCTAATTACTTGGCTAATGATCACTGATCTGTTATACGGTTCGCTTAACTTTCGTTTTCGCTTATCGTTTGAGGGATCATACCCGGGATCTTATTACTTGGGTTCCCTTAACCTTTCTCAATACATTATATTCCTTTTATGATCCTCTCTTATAATCCTTGAATTTAAATCCTTTTTATCATGTTACCTTATACTCAATTCTTTTAGTATCTGGTGGATTTTCGGGAAAAATCAAAGTGTTTGAATTTGGATTCTGAGGATCTTTACATACACTTATATATCATATAGAGTACTAATAAGATCTCAGAATAACAATAAAAGAACCCCTGCAAAGTGTGGCATGAAAAGTTTTCATATTCAGCATAATCAGCAAAATCACTATTCATAAGGGTTACAAAAAGTTCAAAATTTTTTGGGTTATTACAGAAACACCTGTTCAGACTAAACAACCTTCTGTGGAACAGCCCATTCGTAGGTCAGGGAGAGTGTCTCGCCAACCTGAGAGGTATTATGGCCTTGTCATTGAGAATGACAATGAGTTGTCAATCATTGATGATGACGACCCTGTGACCTATAATGAGGCTATGAGTAGTGCTGACTCAGAGAAATGGCATAGTGCCATGAAATCCGAAATGGAATCTATATATACCAACCAAGTATGGACTCTGGTTGAGGCGCCTGAAGGTGTTAAGCCTATTGGGTGCAAGTGGGTATACAAAAGAAAGATTGGAGCAGATGGGCAGGTGGAGACCTATAAGGCCAGGCTCGTGGCAAAAGGATTCAGACAAAGGTAAGGGATTGACTTTGATGAAACATTTTTTCCTGTAGCCCTGTTAAAATCAATTCGGATTTTGCTTGCGATTGCTGCGTACTACGACTATGAGATCTGGCAAATGGACGTGAAAACGGCATTCCTCAATGGGAAACTTGAAGAGGAAGTGTAGATGACACATCCAGAGGGTTTTCTTTCCAAGGGAAATGAACACCTAGTGTGTAAGCTGCTGCGAACCATATATGGTTTAAAGCAAGCTTCTCGTAGATGGAACATTCGTTTTGATGAAACAATCAAAAAGTTTGTTTTATCAAAAACATAGATGAATCATGTGTCTACAAAAAGGTTAGTGGGAGCGCGGTAATATTTCTTGTATTGTATTGAAAGAGGAGACGTCAAGAGAGTTGACACACATAACAACGTAGCAGACCCACTCATAAAGCCACTTTCTCAAAGTCACTTTGATCGTCAAAAAGACAAGATGGGTATTAGATACCAGAGTTATTGGCTTTAGTACAAGTGGGAGATTGAAAGAGATGTGTCCTAAGTCCAATCATGTATGATGATTTAGGAATAACTTTTATGTAATCTGTTTTGATTTCATTGATATTAATAAAAGACTTGTTTTGGTTTTATTGCGGGCTTTATCTATTTAACTGTTTAAATAAGATATATCATAGTTTAGAGTAAAGCTTTGTATGGATTAGATGAGATCATAATAATGAGACCTAAAAGATGATAACTCTAAACTTAAATATTTCCTGGCCGTAGGATTACTAACTGGTAATTAGTAATCCGTAAAGATGGGTACATACTATGCTTGCTTCATTATGAAGGATGTTTGTTCTCATAGACATTTGAGTGGTGACACTATAGCTAGTATGTAGGTGCTTATTATAGAATAAGTTCACTGAACATGACTCACACAGCTGAACAACTGATGGAGTTCACTCACGTGTCAGCAGTTGTTCACATAGTGATAGTTGTACAAGTATCCTTAGACTTGAGGTCATCATAGTCATCTTGTGTATACTGAACTATGCTTTGGTTTAGTTCTTAGTCTCCAGGGATAATTATAAGGGCTCTACTGGGTATAGGAATTTGTACACGAAGATAGTGTATGATCAATAAAGGATCTACCCCTTCCAGTAAAGGAAGAGAATGTTCAATGTTGATCCACTTATGCTAGTTTAGGAATCTCTGGCCAGAGTGAATGAAATTAGAAAGGAGTTTCTAATTTACATTAAATAGAACTAAGCATAGTGAATGGGAAAGCAAATGATTAAATAAGATAGGCTTGACACAAGTTCCATGCCTTGTATTTAATCATGACATTGCAGGGCAGAAGGAATTGATTGTATGGTAACTACTCACTGAATAGGTTCTTGGTATTCTAAGCAGTGAATTTGTATTATCCGGATAGTCGCGATATACTGAGAAGTATCCCTCACGATGTAGAATAAATATGATTAATTTATTAATTAATCATAATTAATGAATTAGAGAATTTATATAAATAATGATAAAATAGTTTTATTATTATTTATTTCTACTACCGGCTTAATATTGAACCTACAGGGTCACACCATAAAAGATAATAATTTAATGGTGGAGGAATTAATTAATAATGGCTGGTAATTATTTATTTGTGAAATAAATAATTAATTAGCAGATTTAATAATTGATTAAATGAGATTTAATTAATTCTTAATATTATTAATTAAGAATTTAATTTTTGAAATTAAATCAAGTGAGAGAATTATTTTTCTAAAGTGTTTAGAAAAGGGATTAATGATTAAACGGTATTTTAATTATTAGTTAATTGGTTAATAAGAATAATCAATTAAAAGGTTAATAATAATATTTTATGGAAAATTTTCAGCTGAAAATTTTGCCTATAAATATACTATTATAAATCCTATTTGCCTTAACCCAAATAATTAACCCTAATTCTAAAGTAGAACAAGAGGGAGACAACTAATTCTCTCAACCTCTTCCTCCTCCATCACATTGTACTCTTGGTGGATACTGGTGGAGTGCTTCACACTTGAGGAGCAGCTGTTAGGGATCTCCGCTCGTCATTCTTGGATCGCTATTAAAGACCTCCATATTTTCATTAACGTAAAGCTTCTTAAGGTAAACATACTGAACTACGAATTAAATATTATTTTTCGCATGGATCCTGTGGAGGGTTTTGTTTTTTTTTTTTTAAGATTTAAATTTACGTTTTCGTTGCGTTTATGTGCTAAAAACCCTTCAGGAATGTTAAAAATCAAATTAGTGAAAGCACTAATAAGGGACGATTTTTGAACACTCCTAAACAAGGTTATAAGACTCGAAATCCAAGTGGTTATGATCATACTCGCAACTTGAATGTTAACTCTATGCTTAGAAATATGAGTCATTTGCATGCTAGATCGAGTCATAATAATTATGTGCCTAATGTCTATCCTCGTGCTAATTATTATAATTCGAGTCATCATGCTTATGTTAGTGATAAAAGTTCGAATTAAATTGCATATCCTAGGTTGGAAAATGATCATGCCTATCCTAGAAATATATCTTATGCTCCTCGCAGAAATGTTTATCATGTTTCTAATAGAAATCAAGCGCCCAGAAATCTATTTGTGTTAATAATGATTATCCTATGCCTAGATTTCTATATGCAAACTCTAGTATACCATATGATGCACTAACACCCGGACCCTCGAGAAAGAAGGGTACCAATAGTTTTAATTGATCCTTTGTATAGGTGTGCCTTGCTGCTAAGAAAGATGTGTGGTATCTTGATAGTGGTTATTCATGACACATGACAGGTAATAAATCCCTTTTGAACAACATTAGAAAAGTTACCGCGGGAATTGTCACATTTGGTGATAGTAGCAAAGGTGACATCATTGGTATTGGTGATCTTGGCAATGAAAACTTTAAAATATGTGACATACAATTAGTCACATGATTAAAGTATAATCCGTTGTCAATTAGCCAACTTTGTGATAATGAATGCAAGGTTATATTTTATCCAACTCATTGTTCTGTCTTTGATAATAATGGAAGACTGGTTATAACATGTCCAAGAAATAATAATGTATACGCTTGTAACATTAACAATTACGAAAATGTGTGTTTAGTTACCAAAAATGAGGATCCTTGGTTATGGCACCGAAGGATGGGTCATATTAATATGAAACTCATTAAGAACATTTGTTTGAATGAACATGTTCGTGGTTTACCGAAACTCAATTTCGTAAAAGATCATATATGTGAAGCATGTGAAATTGGAAAATAAATCTATTGAGAGTTCAAATACAAGCAAAGCTTATCAGGTATTCAATCTTAAAACTTTGATGGTGGAAGAATCGTTAAATGTAGTTTTCGATGAATCTAAACCACATTCGAAGTATAAATATTTGGTCGAAGAGGATAATGATCCAGAAGTTGATTGTCAAGATAATGTGGAAAATACCATTAGACAAATTGATGCTTTTGATCATGGAACAAATGCTCCTAATAATCCTCTCGAAGTAGTTGAAGTCGATAATGGACTACCTCCGGATATACCTCGGGTTAGAAGTCATCCTATCGAAAATATTGTGGGAGACCTAACTAGAGGAGTTCAAAATCGATCTCAGGTACAGAATATTGCTAGTCACTTAGCATTTCTATCACAAATAGAACCTAAAACGGATAAAGAAGCTTTACTTGACGGGGATTGGATTCTTGCGATGCAAGATGAATTAAATCAATTCACTCGTAGTAATGTTTGGGAACTAGTTTCGCCTCCGCCCAATACTTCCACAATTGGAACTAAATGGGTCTTTCTAAATAAATTAGATGAAAGCGAAATTGTGGTAAGAAATAAAGCTAGACTAGTAGCTCAAGGTTATACACAAATGGAAGGAATAGACTATGATGAAATTTATGCTCCCGTAGCTAGACTCGAAGCAATTCATATATTTTTAGCATTTGTGTGTCAAAAGGGATTCAAGGTTTATCAAATGGATGTTAAATCACCTTTCCTACACTGTGTCTTAGAAGAAGAAGTCTATGTAAGACAACCTCCGGGATTTGAGGATTTAATACATCCGGAATATGTGTACGACTAAAACAAGCTGCGAGAGCTCGGTACGAGCATTTAAGCAAATTCCTAGTGAATAGTGGATTCAAAATGGGAATAGCCGATACGACTCTATTTACGAAGTATGTAGGTGAAGATATTTTGCTCATTCAAATTTACGTAGATGATATTATATTTGGGTCAACCAAAGAATCACTATGTAATGAATTCTCGGAAATAATTAGTAAATAATTCGAAATAAGCATGATGGGAGAACTAAATTTCTTCTTAGGGTTGCAAATTAAGCAATCCGATGAAGGCATTCATATATCTCGGTCTAAGTATTGCAAGAAAATGCTTAAGAAATTTGAGATGAAGAATGCTAAACCATTTAGTACTCCTATGTCTCCTTCAGAGAAATTAAATGCAGACGAGACCGGTAAATCGGTAGAAAACAAGAAATATCGTGGTATGATAGGCAGTTTATTATATATCACTGCTAGTAGACTGGATATTCAATATAGCGTTTGCAAATGTGCACGATTTCAAGTTGATCCAAAAGAATCTCACTTATGTGCGGTTAAACGGATTTTTAGATATCTTAAGGGGACCACTGAACTCGAACTTTGGTATCCTAAAGGATTATCATTGGACCTATTATGTTTTTCTGACTTGGATTATGCCGGTCATTTAATCGATAGAAAAAGCACTAGCGGTACTTGTCAGTTCCTCGGTGGATGCCTAGTTTCTTGGTTTTCAAAGAAACAAAATTCCGTATACATGTCTACCGCGGAAACTGAATATATAGCGGCCGCAAAATGTTATGCTCAAATATTGTGGATGAAGCAAACATTAGCCGAATATATGATTAAATTTGATGCGGTATCAATTTTGTGTGATAATACGAGTGCAATAAATTTAAGTAAAAATCTGGTGTCGCACTCTCGTACAAAACACATTGATATACGACATCACTTCTTACTTGATCATGTCAATAAGGGTGATATTTTAATGGATCATGTTGATACCGAAAATAATATTGCCGACATATTCATGAAGCCTTTGCATTTTGAAAGATTCACTAAGCTGCGATTGCTCCTAGGAATGTTAGAATGCAAATCTTAATTAAATATAGAAATATTATATATTTAGTTAGACTTTCATTTTGAAAGTATAAGCAATTTGATTTTTGGCCAAATCAATTAAGCATATTATATGAGCGGATTTTTGGTTGTCCAAAGTTCAGATTTCTCTGCAATATATTTGATTAATGTAAATATTATTTTTAATATTTATGATTTGTTTAAAAACCATCTTGAATATATTTTAAGATGAAAGGATAAATTTAAATGGTTCAATTTTGCATGGCCTTGGAATATCGAATATTTTAAAACTCGGGGCAAAATATTAGAGTTATTTAAATTTAATCAAGTTTTTCAAATATTATTATTTAAAAAATAATATAATGCTATTTATGACATCTACACATTTTAAATATTGCAAGTATCGTAATATTAATATAAAAATGTGGAAAATGCATAAAAATACAAGGATCATATTTTTATGTCCAAAAATAATTGTTCTAAAATGTTATATCATTTTTCAAATTTAAAATGATATATTTAGAAATATTTGGACTAAAAATAATTCGGTTTTGATTTTAGATAAAATTCAAGGAATTCAAAATTAAATCTAGAAAATTGCAATTTTATTTTTATGATTTAAGCATATAAAATCTAAATATATATTGAATTTATTTAAAATAAATAAAACTGATTTTATGATTTAACTTTTCATTTTCCCGATTTTAGGAATATAAAAGTAAAAATCAATTAATCTGGTTCGTTGATTTGAAAAGGCGGACGAATCTGAACCGTCTAAATCAAGGAGTATATATCATTTTGTGTGTGCGTGTTTTCATCCGTGTACGGACGTATCTCTCTCTCTCTCTCTCACACACGGGCCTCTCCTCTCTCTCTCTCTCTCTCTCTCTCGCCGCTCTCTATATCTATCTAAAACCTAACTAACGATTGCTCATTTCCGATCAAAACACTCAACCTCGATGAAAATCGATCTCATATTCGTGATTATCTCCTCAAAACACATCGATACACACCCATATAGCATGATTATATTTCCTAAATCTCAAACCCTCGAAATTGTAGCTCTTCGATTGGATTCAATTCAACTCTGTTTCGTTGTTGTTTCATGCAATTCATGCTCTTCTCGTGTTGGTTTATTGGTTATCTTTCTCATTTCAAAAAAGTCCCTTGATTGGCTTTCAAAAATTCGATAATTTTATTTATTTTGGAGTTTCATTCACTTGAATCTCTATATTGTTGAAATTCCAGCGCCTAATGCTTTTATTCTGCTGTACTAATTTGTGTTGCAGATTTCTTGTTATTGGAGTTCCATCTACCTTGGGGTGTTTGTGTGTTTTATGGATCAATTCGTGTTCTTCACATACGGTTACATCTATGCCTTGATTACAGTTTTAAAGCATATATGATATGAATGATTATGTTGATTGATGTAGTAGTATGTATATAGTTTGATTAACTGGGGATATTCATTTTAAGACCATATGATAGTCATTGTAAGTGTTCTTGATGGATACGCCTTGGTTGATTGAATTATGCGCTTACAATTATGGTTGGTTTTCTATCTAGTGTTTATGTGAGCTTTGTATGCTTGATCAGTTGTGTATCTTACTTATGCTTCCTTAGTTGTAAAATTGGAATTGCCCTACATCTCTGATTGTTGTGCTTATTATGGTGTGAGTCATTTAAGTTAGAGCTTTTTGCATGTTTGCCTTGATTTAACTCTAGCTTTACCCTGAGCATGTTGAGTTATTGTTATTTGTGTGGCTAAAATAGACTTGAGAAATGTATTTAATTCTTGGATTCTCAAATTTTGAGAAATTTATCCTTGAATTAAAAACTAAAGTCTGACAGTTTTTGTTATGACCGGCACTTTGTATAATATTATTTGTGAATTTTGTATAATATTAGAGCCGAATGTAAAAATACTTAATGAGTGTACATTGTGTGAATGAAAATTTCTGCATTATAAATTGCTTTATATAGAATATGATTTTTTTTCAAAGCAAAAGTTTATTTATTTCCCTTATTTTTTATTTATAAGGAATATTCTAAACCTTGGAAATTTTTTCTCTTAAAAGTTATTTCATTCACAAATTTCAAAAGTGGTCTTATAAAATTTCTAAAAATCCAAGTTATTTTATGGTATAAATTTTATAATTTTTGAACTTGTATTTTATTTTATAAAAATAAATTTTTAAAAATTTATTTGTTATAATTAGCAAATTACATGGAAACCCTTGCATGCAAATCACTCTTCCATTCTATTAAAGGGAAAAGGAGACCTTTCCAACCCCACTAACTCACTTGTTGTCAACCAAATTACCACATTAACCTTGCATGCAAAATGACCTAACTTTAGCTAGAGGATATTCTTGTACATTCTCATTTCCACTCATTTCTTTTAGTCAATCAAAGGCGTAAAATCAAAAACAAAATATGAGAAATCATTTTCACTCACTCCACACTCCAACTCACCTCTCTTTTTCTCTCCTCCCCCTCCCTCTCCTTGCTCTCGGCCGAGAACCCCCTCCCCCACTCCCTTCCATTTTTCCATCCCATTTCTCATCTTCCCTAGTGTAATTCTTCCACCTACATTTATTTTATATACATGCATGCTAGTTTTAAGATGTTAATATGATGATCAACCATGTTGTGTATGCTACTCTTCTCGAAATCATGTTTTTGTGTTTAAAAATCTATAAATTCGAATTATTTGTGCTTGAAATAGATTGTTTCCATGATATATTTCTTAATAATAGTTAAGAGAAGATATATTTCATGATTATTAAGGTTGAGTAATAGGTACAAGTCGAATTTACAAGAATTTAAACTCTATGTTTTAGCCGAAATCTTGTTAAGTGTTTTCCATGAGTTGCATGTGATATTTTTATTTGCATGTTGGTATTCTAGGGCATGGATGATCTCCACTCCTGTTGAGGCACTATTTTAGGATATTGATGCACTAGGTTTGCTTTGGTAAAGGTTGGATGTTTGGTTAATAAGTGGGAGTCAAGGTGGAAAGGGATTAGTTAGTGTTTGCATTTTTCCAGATTTGATGCACTAGTTTATGGGGAAGTTTTGAATGAGCATTTGTTGTGCACTTTGAGGCCCAAGCCACCAGAAGCTATCACTAGGAGTATATAATAGGTTTTAGGTGTTTGTTGGAGGTTTGTAAGACGTTTGGTTAGGTACACAAGTGGAATCACAAAATCTGTCCAGCAGGGGACAGTTTTGTTGCAACTTAGAAATAGGAAGTTTTGACCATGTCATAGGAAGGCCCTAATTTGGCCCTATTAGGCCTTAGTTAGAGGGAGTGTCAGAGGAGTTTTTCCAGACATAGTTCATAGGATTTGAGTTATAATAATGTATGACAAGTTAGTTCAAGTCAGGACCTTTTCTGCCCAGAAAAATAGGGGAACCATGGACTTTAAGCTTAGGCCTAGGGAGGCCCAAGCTAGGCCCTTGAGTCACATCAGGTTTGGGAGTTGCCTTATTATCATAAGAGTCTAGTGTAGAAGTTTTGGAGGTAAACTTTTAGTGTAAGAGTGTCTAATGCACTCAAGAAACCATAAATGTCATTCTGAAATTTACCTTAGTAAGCACCTTCACTTACCACATAGTTTTAGAGCATTTATGAGTGAGGCCTAGTTTTACCACTATAGTTGCAAGATAGCATAAAGCCATTAGAGTGAAAGGCCCAAGTGAGGTTCAATAGGTTTTGGATAGTTTAGTAAAGGCACATCGAGTTAGGAGGCCAAAATTTGGAGACTTTGTCTAGTTTAGCGATCAAGTGACTTAAGTTGTGGAACGAGATCATCCAAGCCTAGTGTTGCAATATGGTGTTTGTGTGTGATATTATTTGGTATTTAAAAAATGATATGTGAGTATATGTGGCTATGTGTACTATTATGTTTATAAGGTGATTATAAATTGCGTGCATATAGGCCTAAGTGCCATTTGTGTTTAATTTCGGGTTGTAAATAGGTTGCGTTGGTGAGAATATAATATAATGAGGTTATTATTAATTGTGCAGGATCTCGAGACGAGGGTAAACTTGCCATAAAGGTCGAGTAAAGCTTTCAGTTGCTCCTACTTTCCAGTCCAGTCCAGTCCAGCCTTCTCAAGGCAAGTGATTCAACTTACTTTTTAGTTTACACTGCGAATGTGTGATAACTAGTTCTTATATATATGATGTGAGTATCCTGATTTATCTTGTTATACCCGAACCAAGTGATTCTCAAATCTATCTTCGTATTATATAGAAATGCCATGAACCCTCAAGTACTTATTGCAAGTAGACTAAAAATCATACCATGATAGATACCAAAGTAATTGGGATGCCATGATAAAATAGAGAATTGTTATAATACTTGATTGATCCTTTTGATTAACATGCTATTGATTACTGAGAAATCTTGATTTTGCACCCTGATGCTTGATTTAACTCTTGTAAGAACCTCGATAGAAACTTTATCTTGATACCTAAAAGCCAGATATTCTTTAAAGTCGTTCACGATTGTTTAATAACCCTATCCTTACCCTAAAGCTTGACATCATGATATACCTTGAGCTAATGATCACTTTCTTTATATTTTAACACCTCTATCATACTTGTAACCAGTAATGCTTATCTTCTTGATGTTCTAATACCTATACCTTATCTAAAACAATTGCTTTAAGCCTAGTTTGGCATTACTCTTTTATATTATCCAATAACCCTACCAAATCTCCTTGTCAAAAATCTTGTAAATGGAAACCTTTCAATTACCCTAATAGAGTAAAGTCTAGTGGATCATGGCCCTAAGATTTAGTGAACATAATTCCAGTATTTCAAGTCAATCTACAATCCCTTGATAAAGATGTTTACTGTTTAAGAAATTTTATTATCAATCGGCATCAGTTTTTGAAATGATTAAAATTTGGATTTTCAGTCCCAAAGGAGGATAAATATTTTCTTTAAATAGTGGATCTGGACTGAGACGCAAGTCCTTTCCACACTGATATTGTAGGCTTAAAAGTTGCCTAGGGATCCCATTAATGTTTTAGAACCGAGCGAGGTTCTGGATTACTTCGCGGCTGATCACCGGCTGAAATCCGTAGCGTCATAAAATAGTTTATGATTAAGATATGATTTTGAAAATGTTTTGATACAAGCAAATGATGCCATCACCCAAAAGTTCATCTCTTGTTATTATTAGTTATATCTTCACATTGTCATTCTTTAATATATATCTTGATTTATGTTTTGTATCGTATTGTTTAGCACTTGTTGAGCATTTGGCTCACTACTTGCTTTAACCCTAATATTACAGGTAGCATCTATGGTTAGATTCAAGCAGACAGCATGTAAGACTTGTGATGCCGATGCGTATGTCCGAGCTCAGGTAGAATAAGAGATAGTTTTGTGTGAGGACTCGATATTAAAACCAGTTGTAATAGTTAGTAGTGTTGGGCTGTTCCAAACCCTAAACTGTAAGATCTTGGATTCAGTTGTATTTACTTTCTTTTAAATATTGTAATAGTTATATATTATGAATTGTTAAGTTGGGGGTGTGACAGTTTTAATATGTGATTAAGTGCTTTGTGTGAGCTATTTGTTTAAGGTGCTATATTTGTGTCATCTTGTTTAGTGTATCTCACTTATGCATTGAACACACACGCGTGCACTTGGAACCTAATTGTGTTATGTGCTATCTGATTATCTTGAAACTTTTGTTGCATTAAGTCTAAGCAGTTAATTGCATCTCACTTAGCATGTTAACACTTTTTCATGTGCACTTAGTTTTTTTTGGTATTTACTTAATGTGCTGCACATTATTATGGAGCTTTGTGCAGTTTAATATTTGTGTACATTTATGTGGTTGATATTTATGCAGTGGATATATATGCAGTGTATTAGTTATAAGATGTGCATGCTTAGGAGCTGTTAATTTCTTTTGATATTAAGCCATGCCTATTCTGCAACTTGAAATGACCTTCTTTGCATTAATAGTAGTTGTTTTATACAAATATCTACTCTTTGCTGCATCCTATCAACTTTGCATTAAATGTGTTCAATGTATCCCTAAATGGTATTATCCTTTCCTACCTTGTTTGTATGATGGTATCTGGTTTTGGCATTATTGTAAATGATGATACTCAGCTTTTTGGATCTTGACAGATTGATGTGTGATAGTACTTCCTGAAATTCTGTGTACTTACCTATACTCTGTTGTCCTTTAACTGTCAATCCTAGGTTACTTTTTACTATGTTCTACTGTTTGTCACTGTTCATGTACTGATTTTATATGTTGTGTTTGGCTATTTAAGAGGGTGTTTATTGCTGTGTTAACTGCATATCTCCTGCATTCATTTCTCTTTGCTAGTTATAAATACACACCCCTTGCACACCATGACCAAAACACCAGTTTACACTACTCTCAATTTGTTCAGTTCTCCTTCTTCTTTACCTGTTGAGTCTTTTCCTGAGGGCACCCTTGCTGCTAGGTCTAGGAGAGCTAAGAAAGCCGAAATGACCACTGATAACCAAAAGAAATTTGCTAAGGTAAGGATCTTAACTGGTATAGTTGCCATTTTAGATAGAGAGTCTGAGTTGTTTCACTTGTTTGCTGTTGCTAAGTGGGAACCCTTGTTGTTTTACTCTACTAGGAGAGTCTTAACAGAACTCGTGACTGAGTTCTATAGTAACATGGGGTTGGGGTATGGGGAAAACAGAGTTTGTTTTCTTACATCCAAAATTGATGGCAAATCTGTTGTCATTGATTATGCTAAGTTGGGAAAAATTCTCAAACTTGATTCTTCCATCTTGAGCTTGCCACCTGTTGATGTCTCTTCCACATTCACCTTCAACAATGATGAACTTGATTAGTTCCTCACTATTTTCTGTGGGAAAGAAGTCCCTAAAAATGTTTTTCAAAAAGATAAGGGTTTAACCTCTGAGCACTTTACTCCTTTTTATCAAGTCCTTGCTGAAATTGTCAAAAATGATTTTTATCCTTCAAACACAAACAAGTTTGTGAACTTTGTAGAGCTTAAAAATCATGTACAAACTTGCTTCAAAATCTGTTGATTTTAACTTGCCTTATGTGATCTTGACAAAAATGATTTCTGCTGCTCAACATGGTTATATGCCTTCTGGTCTTCTTCTCACTCATATGTTTGAGTACTTCCACTGTGACCTGCTTTCTCACCCCCATTTCTATGTGAACCCTAGCATTTCTGATAAAACTCCTAGGACTGTCTTACCTTTACCTGAAAATGCCATGCCTCCTTCTGTTAGTATTCAGTTTGGTTCTTTGCCTCATGTTCCTTTGTTTTCCGAGTCTGTGCCTACTAAGACTTCTGTGAATGCCATGCATATTATGATTGATGATGATGTGCCTGCTCCTGTGCCTACTCATATGTCTGTTTCCATGCCTGCCTTGCCTATTTCCTTGCATGATTTATCTGCTCCAGTTTGTGCTTTGCCTGCTCCTTCTTATGTGAATGCTTTGCCTGCTGTTACTGTTGATGTTCCTCCAAGTGCTGTCCCCACTTCCAATCCTACTCATGCCCAGCTAGTTGCATATTTTAATGTGCTAGTTAAGCTTTCTGGAAAATGTGAAGAAAATAACATGAATTACAAGGACTTAAAACTCAAATATGATCTTTTAAATGAAAAATTTACTGAGTTGTTGGGAAGGGTTGACATTTTTATGACTGTCTTGGGCTCAGTTATGGGTAGAGTGAGTGCAGTGGAGAGTAATCTCTCTCAAGTTATTCAAATTCAGTTTGACTCTGCCTCTACTCAAGATACTCATGCTACTGTCATTGAGGAAATCAACAATGTTGATATGGAAATAGTTGGCAAAGATGAGGATGTTGCTGGAAATGGAGATGGCACTAGGGCTAGTGAGAATGTTTCTTTAGTTGATTATGTAATCAATTCTGATTCTTATAATCAGGTTGATTCGTTGGTTTATGTTTGCATGCCTTTTTCTTGTAGCACTATCTGTTTTGTGCTAGTTGGTTAAGTTGTCTAATTTGTTAGTGTTTCCTTGATTGGGTACCAGTAACAAACTGGTTTGTTGTTTTTATGCTTAGCTGGTGTTTCAATTGGATGGTTGTAGGTTGTTATGCCTTATATTGTGTGAGTTAATGCATTATGCTTTCTTTTGCAATTGTTTAATCTTTCTAATGATCATTGACTTAGAACTGCTGCATAAGCATACTAGGATCCAAGCACACACAGGGGGAACTGGCCACATGTAGAAAAGCACTTGCATTTGTGATTATTGCAGGATGAAATCTCAGCTTTGGTGCTTTTTCTTTTGGCTTTGGAACTACTCTATAGCACTGTTTGTATTCCTTGTCTTAAACTTAAGTTCAATCTTGCAGTCCTTCAATCTTTTTATCATCAAACACAACATGTACAGATTCAATAACAATGTTGGTTCTGAGATTGTAGTCTCTATATGCTTTTCCAACTGCATATCTAACAAAAATACCTTCATTTGCTTTGGCATCAAACTTCCCATGTTGATCAGTTTGATTCCTCAAGATATAGCAGCTACAGCCAAAGACATGAAGAAAGCTCGGTGTTGGCTTCCTATTCTTGAACAATTGGTAGGGTGTCATGCATTTTGCTTGATTGACCAAAGAAATATTCTGAGTGTAGCATGCAGTATTTACAGCTTCATCTCAAAAGTAATTTGGTAACTTTGATTCTTCTAGCATTGTCCTTGCAGCTTTAATAAGAGATCTATTTTTCCTTTCCACCACACCATTTTATTGTAGGGATCTTGTTGCTGAGAATTCATGCATGATCCCATTCTCTGCACAAAATGATCTCATCAAAAAAATTCTTGAACTCAGTTCCATTGTCACTCCTGATTCTTCTTACTTTGAAATCAGCTAAATTGTTGACTTGTCTTATGTGATTGATAATGATTTCACTAGCTTCATCTTTGGACTTGAGAAAATATGTCCAAGAGAACTTTGAGAAATCATCCACAATTACTAGACAGTACCTTTTCTTTGAGATTGACAATATGTATACTGGTCCAAACAAGTCCATGTGCAGTAATTGTAGAGGTTCTTCAATTGTTGAATCAAGCTTCTTTCTGAATGATGCCTTGATTTGCTTTCCTTTCTTACATGCATCACACAGTGTATCCTTTGAGAATTCCACTTGAGGAATACCTTTTACCAAATATTTCCTAACTAGCTCATTCATAGTCTTGAAGTTAAGGTGGGATAGCTTCTTGTGTCATAGCCAACTTTTATCTTGCCTTGCTAAATAGACAAGTGACAGATTCTGCATTTGATGAGTTAAAATCAGCTAGATACACATTCCCTTTTCTCACTCCATTGAGAACCACTTTGTTGATTCTCTTGTTGATCACAACACAGGCTTCAGAATTGAATGTTACTGAGTTGCCCTTATCACAAAGCTGACTGATACTCAACAAATTATGCTTGAGTCCATCCACTAGGGCAACTTCTTCAATGATGATATTATCCTTTGAAATCAAGCTATATCCCACAGTATAACCCTTATTGTCATCTCCAAAAGTGATACTTGAGCCAGCTCTTTCCTTAAACTCAGTGAGTAGGGTAGAATCTCCAGTCATGTGTCTTGAGCACCCACTATTCAGATACCAAAGATTCTTTCTATTTCCCTGCACACAACAAAATCAAATCAAGTTAATTTTGGTACCCAAGTTTCCTTGTGTCCTGTTTTGTTAGCCTTTTTCTTAGGTTTCTTGGGTTTGTCCTCATTTGACTTAGATACTTGAAGTTCATCTTTAGTCAATTGAGTAGAACCCTTAAAACCATTCATCATTACAGAATTATCATGCACAACTTGGTTAACATGGAAAGACATATTTTGAGAAAATATGGTATTCCAGTATGGCTTGTTAAATGGAATTTTTGGCGTACTAAATGCAACATAGTAGGGATTTTGTGAAAATGGTATATTAGCATACTGTGCATTCAAATTATGTGCAGGTATAACATTCACAGGCATTATAGGCATACTGGGAAATGAAGGAGGTGCAGACTGAGAGGTCAACGCTTTTACCCTTTAGGTTTTGGTGATTTGTCAAAAGTAAAAGTGAGAATTAAATTAGATTCCTAGGTCATATAGAATCCTCCCTTAGGGTTTTATGTGATGCACTTACCGGAATCAAGTCGAACTAAGTCATTTTGGATAAACCGTACTAAAATGATTTCTGACACATCTTCAAATGACATGACTTGGGATAGATATATCAAATCAAATATATATTATATATTAGGTTGTTTTTTTCAAGCGAACCTAGGCTTACGGCTAAAGGCACAGAAACCGAGAACTTTCGAACACTGCTTTTATGAACCAAAAATGATCAAATTATTTAAAAGCATGTCACACTTAAATGTTTTACTCTTAAATATATTGAATATATTTATTGAATATTTATGTTCAATTTTTAGTGCCAAAAGACCCAAAACAGATTTTATTCTGAAATACCCGTAAATCCTTATTTATCCGAATAAAATCATATAATATTCAAAGATAATTATTCCTTGGACCTCATAATAATTATTTTATAAGGAATATTATTATTGAATATTTTTGAAGTCAAAACTTTTGTCTGCCTCGTCGGTAAAGATAAATGTATTTTTCGAGCACTCCGGAAGGCTGTTTTAACATTCGTAAAAATCCTAAACAATAATTCCGAATGTCCTTTATACTTGAAACTTGGGATTTTTCTTTCTTATCTTGCCTTTTTTCACATATATATTTTCGTGATTTTAGCATGACTTTTCGGGACCCCTAAAATGATACGTAATTGATTTATCGGTCGCTTAAAAGTCATATATGATCAACTTATTTCAAGGTGAAATTTTGACCATGATCCTAAGATATTATTTCTAGAGGATCCCCAAAATTTCATAATATTTCATTTATTTTTCGATTTTTAGTGAAATACGCAATTTTGGTCGTTGGTAAGCGCGCGGAACTTTTTCAGCTTTGTCTAAATAATACAAAAACGTGTCCAACCACTTTTTGCCTGAAAATTTGAATTCCTACAGCTGTAAATGAGTTGTATGAACCAGCCCCCACTTTTCCTTACCTTGGAAGATGTGTTAGCTTTATTCTAAAGCTAAAAAAACCCTAATATTTGGCCTATAAAAGGACCCCTAACCCTCCTCTTTCCCTAAGCCCTTGGTGAGCCAACCTTATGCTGATAAAACTAATCTAGAAACACTCTTTCTTTTGCTCCTAAATTTCAAAAACGTTTCTAGAGCTTAAGCCCTCATTCTTTCATGTTTTAACTTGATTTTGGCTTGGTTTTTATCACCCTTTCTCACCCAAACACACACCCTTTCGGCCCCCTCTCTTAGGCACGTTTCTTGGCCTTATTTTGCTTCCTTTGAGTGACCACTTGATCCTTGAAAAGTCAGTAGCCAAAGCCACCCATCGGCCATTTTTTCTGGCGACTAGTTTTGTGTGTTTTTCGGTTTCACCATCTCGTATCTCTTGTAGTCTTCTCTATTTTGAGGAGCTTGAGCCTTTGTAAGGTCAAGAGTGATAAGATTGGTTTATTTTCAGTTTATTAAGTTTACTTGAACCCTTCCTTGTTAGATCCAACCATTTGATACACTTTGGTGCAAGTTCCGCGAACTTTGGCATAAAATGCACTTGTTCTTGATTTATTCGTGTAGTGTGTTTTGGAGCCTTAGCAGGAACATACCAAGAGTTAGTAGCTAAGATCTACTGACTTTTAAGTCCTTTCACTCAAGATTAGGAGCTTGAAGTGATTAAAGGCATTTAGACGATTTTCGGTTAAAACCAACGTCCCTAAACGAGCATAAACCGTAAATGGTTTTATTCTTGGTTTTTTGAACACCAAAGTCTTGTCTAAGTTTGGTCTTGATTTTGTTATTTGAATCTTGATTATCAAGAGGATTATCTTGAACAAGAACATAACAAACTAGGCCATTTGAACTTGAAGAAGCAAGTTCAAATTTTCGACCATACGAGTTGTTATACTCGGCCGAATACAAAAGCTCTATTGCCTTGCGTTTCTTGCTTATTTTTCTTTCTTTAAAAAGTGCACTAAGCTATAGTATTGTTTATTAAGTTCATGACCCTTTCATACTTTCTCTTGAAAGAACTTAAAGAAACGAGAGGGAAAAGCATTCGGTTTCACTATTCTTGGTCGAATAGTTTTGCTAGGCACATTGGTTGCATTTTGATAGTTTCGATCTATTTACCAAGTGCATTTAGCAAGGTATAGACTTGTATTCTTAAGTCCTTGACCCTTTCATTCTATCTCTTGAGAGGACTTAAAGAATGAGCCTATAAATTGTTCATTCGGCCCTTACGTGTTCCGTGTTCATCCTTGGCCGAACAGAGCACACACTTGCATTCATATTTATTTACTTGTCTTGCATTTTGTTTGTGTGATTTGTCCATTGCGTGACATATCCCGCCAACTTTTATATAGTTTCCGCACTAGTGTAACGCGTATTAGCGTGGCGAAAGCCGAATAATTTAACATGTAACATCGTCAATTTATATATTTTCTCATCAACTATATATTGCTTGTTTGATTATGTGCTTGTAGCTTGTCTTATTTTCTTTGCAGTGAGGTGAAGTGAAGTGAGGTGATCCTTGTGCTAAGACCCAAGTCTTAGGCGTACTAACGGAGAGTTAGTAGCCTTTGCACCGTGAGGCAAAGGAAAGACCCGAGATCTAAGACCTAGATCCGAGACCCACCAAGAAGAAGAAGGACGAAGGCTACGTAAAAGGATTTATGAGTGCTTGAGGAGGTGACTAGGTTATTACGCTCTAAGATAGTCTTGTAATAGGGTTGCTATTTATTTTGAGGAAGTTACATGTGTGTAACGTTCCAAGACATTTAAATAGTGGTTAGTTTGTAAAGGTTTCTCCGCCTACTATAGAGGAGGTTCTTTATAGTAGAGAAAATCTCGAGTTCGGGGAGGAGCTCGGGGACTGGAGTAGGGGTGAGTGGACTCCATTTGTTGAGCTAGCCACCGTGAACCAGGATAGATCGACCATGTCATGCATCTTCTTTTTGTATCTTTATTTTCCGCACTTAACTAGCTTGCTTACAAGTAGTTAACGTTAAAGAGGAGAAAAAAAATCAAAAAGCCAAGCTCTTAAATTTTAAAAAGGTGATAAGCTATTCAACCCCCCCCCCTTCTAGCTTATCGAATCCACTCGTGGGACCTATCACAGATATGGAAGCAGGCATAACAAGTTTGCAATTAACAGACAAATGATTAACACTGCCACACTTAACACAGATTTTCCTTGGTGCATACTTATCAGGTGTGTAGTTGTTATGTTTGTTAATTCCTACTTTCCCATTTCTATTGTTTTTCTTTTTAGACTATGTTCTCACTTCAATTTTCTCCAATATGTCATTTAATTTTTTAATAGACAGATGCCCTACATTGACTCTCTTATTTTCTTTCACTTGACTTCTTTCTCCCGGAACAAAGTTCTTAGAAACCGATCCATATTTTTCATTTAATTTAGCTAGTTTAGCTTTGCTAACTGGCTTACTTACACTCAACGGATGTGACTCATTGACTTTCGACGGATAATCCTTTTGATTATTTGAAGGATAATTTTTATCATCCATCGAATCCACATCCGTTGAAAGTCCTTCAACCAGATTGGAATAAAGCTTCTCCTTGTTCTTTTTCCAGGCTGCATAACAAAAAGATTCTATACCTTGAACTTTAGTAATTTGAGGATGGACATCTCTAGATGATTTCCATACCTTAATTACTTCTGAAAGGCATATGTCATAGCCTATTTGTTTATTCGAGTATTTAACTCAACTCTAATAAGAATGTAATAAGTAAATAGTAGATCCACCATCAAAGAGATCTCTCAAAGTAACATCTGTCAAAGGATTCAGAAATAATGTTCATCTACAGGCTTGAGGAATTACTTCACTGGAAGAAGTTCAAGAAATTGATCAAGCCTCAGTGATATAAATCAAGCTTGTGGATTTAATCAAGTGACATAGATCTTGTTAGGGTATCAATTAATTATAGGGATTTAATCTGAAGAAAATCAAGTTATTAAAATCAAGACATGAAGAAACATCACAGAAGTTAGTCATTCATGAACCAGACAGTACATCGAGTGTCAACATTGAAGTGGTGGAATTGATTCATAATTTTCAGTGATTTTCAGAAGATTGTCAGAAGAGTGGTTGCGGTTCAAGAATAGTATTAATTCTCTATTAATTAATTAAGTCATATAATTTAATTAAGAAAATAAATTATATCTGTAAAAATTAATTTATTGATTAATTGAATTAATTGATTAATTAATTCTGAATTAATATTATGTATTTTCAGAATTGATTTTGAATTAATATTCAATATTAATTCAGCAAGACAAACATTTAAACTGGTATGACAATTGGATTGTCATACCAAAAGTCTTTCCAGTTCTTTTAGATTGTCTTGCTGAAAGTCTTTCCAGCTCAAAGGATTGTCTTGCCGAAAGTCTTTCCAGCTCAAAGGATTGTCTTGCCGATAGTCTTGCCAGTACAATTCAATTGGATTGTTTGATTACTTAAAAATAGAAGCAGATCATTCAAGAAATAACATTGAATATTTCAACCAACTCAAGAACACAGAAACAAAAAAAAAGCAAAGAACTTATTATCTTCAACTGCAATATTACAGGACATTAATTTCTAGTATTTATTTTTAAATCTAAACCACTAGAAATCCTTCTCTTGTTCCTGTGTAACTATCTAGCGGATCAAAATCCCTAGAACTTAATCTCAAATTGCTTTTAGCATTTGATCTTTTTATTTCAAAAATAGAAAAAGTTCATGTCGAATTTATTCTAGATTTGGAATAATTTATTTGAGATTAGTCCCTTGTAAACGATACCGTTGTTGTAACACCTTTCAAGTTTAATAATAGTTTTATTTAACTTGAATTTTGTTTTACTTTTTTATTCCGCATTATATTCGATTAAACGGTATAGTTTGTATTCAACCCCCCTTCTACAAACATATTGGGACCTAACAACTTCATGTTCTCAGTTCAAGTTGCTTACTTAAAATCTCCTCTTTCTTTAGAGATTCATTCAATTCATCTTTGGCAGTCTTGCACTCTATTTTCAATTTTTCAAACTCAACAAATTGAGTTTCTAACACAATATTTCTTTCACTTAAAAACAGATTGTTCTCTTTAAGATTAGTGTTTTCTTTAGTGAGAGACTTGAGTGTAACACACAAATGATATAATTCAGTAGACATATCATTTATGGCATCATTACACTTAGCTTTAGAAAAATATGATAGATTAGTGGTGATTACCTGTTTACTTGATGAACTGGCCTCTATTTCATCTGATTTGGCCATAAGTGCTAGATTGACATAGCTTGTATCTTCATCATCTTCTAATCCATCTGCAGCCCAGACATTTTCCTATGTGATGAAAGCCCTTTCCTTTTGTTTGAGTAACTCAAAATATTTCTGTTTATAATCAAAAGCCTCAAACTTCTTTTTACTAGAAATAGACTTTCTGTATTCACTGGAAAAATGACTAGCCAAGCCACACTTGAGACATTTGAATTTAGACTTATCTACCATGTTTCAGTTGGACCTGGTTGCTCCAAAATTCTTCTTGAATTTGAGTTGGGCAAATCTCCTGGATAAAAAAGCAAGATGCTCATATATGTCATCCATGTCATCTTGACTAAGCTGATCTTCATGTTCAGCTACTAGCCTTTTTCCTTTGCCTTCACAAACTCTAGATTTTGGTGTAGATTCAACAGCTTCAACCTTTATCTCATTTTCCTTTTCTTCTTCAACAACTAATGCAATGGATCCTCCTTTCTTTCTTCCTTTCTCTAGTTTTTCATCTTGCTCTATTTCAAGCTCATAGGTCTTTAGAATCCCATACAGTCTATCCAAGGTGAATTCCTTGTAGTCTTGAGAGTTTCTTAGTGAGACTGTCACGGATTTCCAATCCCTTGGTAGAGATCTAAGAAATTTGAGGTTTGAGTCATTTGTTTGATAGACTCTTCCATGCAATTTTAGAGCATTTAGTAGCTTTTGAAATCTACTAAATATATTAGTGAGTGACTCACTTTCTTCAATGTGAAAATGCTTATATTTCTGAATCAAGAGTTGCATTTTGTTCTCCCTTACTTGCTCAGTTACATCACATATGACTTGAATTGTTTCCCAAACATCCTTAGCAGTTTTGCAGTTTATGATGTTGTCAAACATGTCACCATCAACACCATTAAATAAAAAGTTCAGGGACTTTTATCTTTTTGAACTTGTTCAATGTCTGGATCAGACCATTCTGCTCTAGGATTTGGGACAAATGCTTCATTTCCTATAGCAGCTCTCATAGGGACATGCGGACCTTTCTCAATATAGTCCATATATGTTTCATCTTGAAATAGGAGATGCAGGTGCATCTTCACCTTCCAATGGTGATAGTTGTCTTTGTCCAGAAATGGAATTTTCACTCCAACATCCTTTTTGCTCATCTTGTTAGTTGTTGTGATCTTTAAACTCTTTGTACTTCAAGAGCTTACTCTGATACCAATTGTTATTTTTTTTGCAAGACATGCCTGTACTTTAACAAGTCTAAGTCAAATTGACAACCCTAAGTAAGTTGTATTGTAATCTTAGTTTGCATTTGTACTTGTAATATTTAAAGTCTTTAAAACTACCAAAGAAGTAGAATGGAGTCTTTTCCTTTAAACAGTATCAAGCCTAAGAATTCTATCTGGAAGAAGATCAAGAATATCATGCCTCAGAAGAATTATGAAGAAGCTTGGAGTTGAATAAATCTTTTTTGGGCAAAATGTTCTAAGTCGAGATCTCTACAAGTCATAAATTTAGTGTTATAAAGAAGTCATTCGAGAACTCCAAAGTGACTTATAGAGAACTTAGGATAGCTGCTAAAGAACTCAGAAATATCGACAAGCCAAATTGAAGATATGAAGATTGGAGATATTGACAAGTCATTTCTTCACTAGAGAACTCAGAGTTATCGACGAGTCAAAATTTATTAGAGAACTTTGAATTATCGATAAGTCAAATTTCACTAGAGAACTCAGAGATATCGACAAGCCAAAATTCACTAGAAAACTCTGAGTTATCGACAAGTCAAATTTGACTAGAGAACTCTGAGTTATCAACAAATCAATAACTCACTAGAGAACTCAGAGATATCGATAAGTCAATGAAGATATGAAGATTAGAGATCTCCATAAGTCAAATTCTCTTATAGAGAACTCAGAGACCTCTACAAGTCAAATCATCTATGGAGTATTAGATATCTCGATAAGTCATTATACTTATCGAAATGTCAAGACCTCTATATGCCCAACTGGAGATCTCGATGTAAAATCTCAATGTACAAATTACAGACCAGTTCAATATCCAAGATTAACAATCAACAAACAATCCAACCAGTTGGATTGACAAGTCTATAAAATGCAGTTTGAAGAGTGTGCAAGAGCAAGGGTGAAGATTAACTGACAAAGGAAGATCAAGATTAACATATCATGCAAAGATATGTTAAGCCAGAAATGGAAGATATACTTTTCCTAAAATGGAAATGATTAGTGACAGTTTACTAAAGTATAGCATCTCTTATTGTACACTGTGTAAACCAGCAGTTAACCAGAATATAAAGTTAACACTGGTCCTTTGTTAGTTGATAACATTTTAGATCAGGAATTCTTGTATTTCTCTCAAGAAAAAGCTCTCTTTATCAACAAAGAGCCTAGAAATTTTGTAGCAAAACATTCTTAATTTTAATATAAAATTAAGTGAGTTTTGAAATATCTGTGTTATTCATAGCTGCATGTTTAACTTTTATTATAACACATCTTACTACAAGATTTAATTTACTTTGTTCAAAACCAAAATAGTTCAAGAAAAGCATAAAAAACACTAAAACACATTCACCCCCCCCCCCCCATCTGTGTGTAATTCATTACCTAACAAGTGGTATCAGAGCAAAATCTGAAAGTAAACAGATTCAAGATCTTGGAAGAATGAATACACAGTAGATCAGTAGCATCAAAATTCCTACCTTTGACAAAGCTAACTGTACTCTTTGGAAAAAGAAAATGTTGTTATTTATCATAATGGCCAATCCACTCTATATTCAGATTCTCCAAAATGGGTCCTTCACTCCTATGGTTAGAGTTGAGGAATCTACAGATGGTGATATGGTTATTCCAACTCATTATGCTCCAAAAGACCCTTCTGAGTACTCTAAGGCCGAGAAAGAAAAAGTCTCCCTGGATAGTGGCTTGTAGCTGATTTTGATTGAGTCACTTGACAATGTAATGTACAATAACATTGTCAACTGTGACACTGCCAAGCAGATCTGGGAAAAGATTGAAATACTTTGTGAGGGAACTGAGGAAGTAAGATCTAATCAAAATAGGATACTGATTTCACAATATGAGGGTTTCATGGCCAAGCCAAAAGAGAGTATCACTGATGTGTTTGAAAGGTTAATAAGATGATAAATGACTTGCAGCTCCATGACAAATACTATGAAGCTGAAGAAGTGAATCTGAAATTTTTGCTTACACTTCCTGGCCATTTGGAACAGAAAATTTCTGCAATCAGATTAGGGAGAGATCTAAGCAGGACAACACTGGAAGGTATTTATGGAATCTTAAAAACATATGAATTAGAAATGATTCAAAGAAAATCATTTAGAGTCGGTCAAGGGCATGTTGTAGATGGTTCAAGTGCTCTAATTGTCAATGAAAGCCAGACCTCTAATGATGATCCAAGATCCCAGACTCCACTTGCCTCAACAAGTGAGAAAAGACCTAATGATTTACAGGAACAAGTCATTCTGGAATTGGAAGAAGATGAGTTCTATACCCTGGATGAACTTGAAGAGATTGATTAGTCAATGGCCTATCTGGCAAAAAGTTCTCTAACATTAGAGTAAAGAAGCCAAGATTCTTCAAGGGTAAAAATAGTACACATCTGATAGCAAAAATAGTTACAAAACTGGATTTTTTGACAGATCAAAGATAAGGTGCTTTAACTGTGATGAACTAGGCCATTTTGCTACAAAATGCAGGAAACCCAAAAAAGAAAAGAAAGATAAAGCTTATCTTGAACTGGAAGCAAAGTATGAAGCTCTTTTGAAGAAAAAGCAAAGCAAAGCTTATATTGCAGAGGGAAAAAGTTGGGATGATTCTGATAATTATGAAGATGAGGAAGTTGAAAATTATGCACTAATGGCCTAGGAGCAAGGAGAGCCATCCTCATCAAAATCACAGGTACCAACTGTCACTACCATTGATTTAAATGTGAGTCAATATAAGGAAACTATAGAGAAGATGAGCACAGCAATGTTTCACATACATATAAGTATTGTTGTTGTTAATGAAGAAGTTAGCAAAGTGACAAAGATAAATGAGAAGCTTGAAAATGAGAAACAAGAAGCTGAATTGTTGCTGGTAGAGCTTGAAGCTTTAAGACAAGAGAATGCATATCTCAAGAACAAGCTCAAGTGTGCAAGTGAGATTGAAGCAGTGTTAAGGGAGAAGCTGGAAAGGAATAAGGTGAAGTTGAAGTCCTTCAGGAATGCATCTGAGTTTGTTGGACAATACTATGAGAAAAACAATCCACGCGGCAAATATTGCTATTGGTCTTAATTATGATGCCTTGAACAACAAGAAGAAAAATATAGGTGATAAAGGGAAAGCAACAGAAAATAAAAATGTTCCAACAATCGTGAAAAAGGTTGATTCACCTATGTTCAAAGCATGTGAAGTTAACTTCAATGAAGAAGAGTTGATTATCAAGCAAAAAATTGTTGATGAAGACAATGAGAAGAAAGATGCAGCAGCAACTCAATCTTTCAAAGCTGAAGAGAAGCTCATGGATAATCAAGGTTCCAAGACACATGTCAAAGAAACCAAAACTGAAGATGCAAGAAAGAAAAATAAAAATATAAATGGGAAAATAGGGATAAACAAAAGCAATAATTTTGTTTATGTTGTAGATGCTCCAAGAAAGAAATATGAAAAAATATGGCTCTGTGAATCACCTAACTCACCTTTGTAAAAAAGTTGTTAGCAAGTCAGTTGAAGGAGCCTGCAAATACAATGAAGTAGATGCAAATGATCCCTACTCATTCTGTCACAAGTTTGACTGCATCCCTTGCAACTTTAAAGTGATAAAAAGTTGTCACAAACTGAGAGTGGACCTCAAGGAAACAAAAATTGGGTCTACAGCAGATAGGGAAAATGCATAACAGTCATTGAATTCTATTTTATCTGAAACAACTCATTATACTTCTGCTAAATCAGTTAACAAGAAGAAAGTACCCAACACTGCTTGGGTTGCTAAACACACTTAATACTCATTATGTGCAGGGCAAAATGGAGAAGGTCATATGGATCATATACAGTGGGTGTTCCAGACATATGACAGGTGATAAGGCTCTGCTATCACAGTTTAAGGAGAAGGCTGGCCCTTTGGTGACCTTTGGAGACAACAACAAATGATTCACAATGGGATATGGCAAGATTATTTCTAGAAATCTTGTTATTGATGATGTAGCACTGGTAGCTGGTCTTGAAGTGAATCTTCTCGGTGTTAGCCAATTTGCAGACAAAGGCTTTGAAGTTTTATTCAACAAAGAATAATGCACTTTTATCAGCAAGAAAACTGGTGAAGTTGCTCTGAGAGGAGCGAGAAAAGGAAGCTTGTTTGTTACAGACTTGGACTCAAAAAATAAGGATGGTATTTGTTGCTTCTACACCAAGGCATCAGAAGAACAAAGTAAGTTATGGCATAAAAGGTTGTCTCACTTCAATTTCAAGGCAATGAACACCTTGGTCAAAAAGGAGTTAGTAAGAGACATGCCTAATCTGGAGTTTGCTCAAGTTGAGGTTTGTGAAGCTTGTCAGAAAGGAAAAATGAAAAGATCAAGTCACAAGTCAAAAACTGTGAATTCTATAAGTGCACCATTGCAACTTATTCACATGGACTTGTTTGGACCCGTAAATGTCTTGTCAATTTCAAGGAACAAATATGCACTTGTGATGGTGGATGATTTCTCAAGATACACTTGGGTAGAGTTCATGCACTCTAAAGATGAAACCCCACACATCATAATTGAGCACATCAAGAAAATAGAAAAACTGGCTGAAGATCATAATTGTGTAAAATGATTAAGAAGTGATAATGGAACAGAATTCAGGAATGCAACATTAAATGAATTCTGCAAAAGCAAAGGCATTGTTCATGAATTTTCAGCTGCTAGAACACCTCAACAAAATGGAGTAGTTGAGAGAAAGAACAAAACATTAGTTGAAGCTGCTAGAATAATGCTGCAAGATTCCAAGTTGCCAACAAGTTTCTGGGAAGAGGCTGTTAACACTGCATGTTATACTCAGAACATATATCTCATTAACAAGGCACATGGAAAATCACCATACTCAATCATGTTTAAGAGAAATCCTACTGTAAAGCATCTTCATGTGTTTGGAAGCAAGTGTTACATTTTAAAAGACAACTCTGAATATGTGGGAAAATTTGACTCAAAAGTTTTTGAAGCAATTTTTCTGGGATATTCATTGGAGAGAACTACCTACAAGGTCTATGTGATTGATCAAAAGAAGATTATGGAAAGCACAGATGTGACTTTTAATGATGAAAAGTGTTAGGGCTTGGAATGTCTTGATGAAAATGAAGCTAAAGCCCTTGTATTTGAAAACCTCAAAATTGATAGTGATTTTAATGGTGAAGATGAAGTCAATACACAACAGATGTTGAATGAGGAAACTAATGAACAGGAAAATCATGGAAATGGAAGCTCATCTCAAACATCTGAATTTGATAGCACAAACTCAGGGGGGAAGAGAGAAGAAGGATCTACAAGTCATACCATTAATGAAGAAAATGATGAAGGCACAAGTCAACAGACTCACACAAGGAAGAGGGATATAAGTCACACTAGAGAAGCAATTATTGGTGACCCTACTGCAGGTGTGAGAACTAAAGTGCAACTGCTAATGAGTGCATTCATGCATGCTCTCTATCTCAAGTAGAGACCAAGAAAACTGAAGAAGCTCTAATGGATCCTGATTGGATATCTGCTATGCAAGAGGAGCTTAACCAGTTTGAAAGGAATAAAGTTTGGGAACTAGTTCCTGCACCAAAGAACATAAGTATAATTGGAACAAAATGGGTGTTCAGGAACAAGATGGATGAAAATGGTGTAGTTACCAGAAACAAAGCAAGGTTGGTTGCAAAAGGGTACTCACAGGAGGAAGGGATTGATTATGATAAAACTTTTGCTCCAGTTGCAAGACTTGAAGGAATAAGAATTTTTCTAGCATTTGATTTACATTCAAATTTCAAAGTGTATCAAATGGATTTAAGAGTGCCTTCTTAAATGGTGAGCTAGAAGAAGAAGTATATGTGCAACAACCACTTAGCTTTGAAGATCCAGAATTTCCAAATTTTGTGTACAAGTTACTCAAGGCTCTATATATAATAAAGCAGGCACCTAGAGCTTGGTATAATACTTTGTCAGAATTTCTACTTAATGTAACAACCCAAATTCGGGGTCAAGATTTGGTGTCACTAAACAATCTTTACATAATATAAAATAATATACAATGATCCCTTAGTTCCAGATCTTTTACTGGTTATGGTATGAAATAAGAATCTAACCTTCTACAATTCACAACAACTAAAATATAAGTTTAAGTACTTTTGTACTAACTCCCTTGCTTAATTATTTTCTAACATCATCATCCTCTCGAAGCGGAGATCTTTCTAACTCCTGCTGTCTATTCAAGCTATTCACTTTTATCCTCATTTGTTTCTGAAAGAAATAAGAATTTACAAAGCAAGAGCGAGCCAAAAATGCTCAGAAAGTATATAATTGAGTTCCAAGCATCAATATCAAAGGAAAATTTCCGGACAAAATCTTTTAAATAATTTTAGACAATTCTATTCATTTGAGGGAGTTAAGCGAATAAACATTGGCTGCTACCAACCCATAATTATAAATCAAAAGTGACAAGCAATTCTCAGATTCATCTCCTGAATCAGAGTTTTGTCCGGTTTTGGAATCATAAAATTTTTTGAGAGAGAATGCCATTAATGGTGATCAACAATAAATTAGACTGGACACTAGTTCACACCTATATCATGCTGATCATCCAGGATACATTGCAGATCTATATCTCATTATATAGATCCATTCGGATAACCAGGCACTATCGCCCAAGGGTCCGGTCCATCCCCGGCCCATAGGATCCAGCTCATCACCGGCCCTCACAATAACCATCCAGCCCGTAGAGTATTTTGATGTCAAATCATTTTGATTTCAAAACACCCCAATTCAGGGTTTGCAAATAACCCGGAAGAATAGGTATTTGCTCAAGAGATCAATCGATAATATAGGAACAATAATGAAAGGAACTTGCATAATTAAGAGTAATTACGGAGAAATATAAAACATTTAACTATTCCGAACTTAGAATAGGAATGAAGTAATTGCAGTATGTTACGAGAAAAGTTAGGAATACTTGCCTTGATAAGCTTTAACCACTATTATTGGTTGGTTTCAGTCTGACTTGAACGTTCGGCTTTATCGTCTAACCACTAACTTATCCTGTATATGATCTTAACACTCAGGTCCTTCGATTGGAACCTTGATGAGCTCGTCGACTAACCACTAGATCATTCTTAGTTTGATGTCAATCCTCGGGTCTTTCGACTAGGACCTACAGGGTCGAAATACCATAATTCGGATAATCGTTTAAGCTTAACATAATATCATTATCACTTCTACCCATACGATTTCATAACCCGACTCATATTTATATGTATTATTGAAATACACATAACAATTATGGTTCACATCTTCGAAACTCGGTTCGGTATGTATTTTTGAAAAGTACGTATACTTGTTGTTTTGAAAAACAGGGTAATCGATTATTTATAGAATATCTTGTCACGCCACGTAATTATGTTTCGTATAATATAATTATATAGTCCCGTTCGACATTTCCGATAATTGTAGGTTACGTCCCAGTATTTTTGGAATTAATTTTCCGAAAATCGGGCAGCGTCTCCTTTGTTTATCGACCTACCTGTCGAAACAATTCGACGTCAAATCACAACAACAACCGCAACACAATCCAATTCACAATCCAATTCACCAATCCCAATCACCGATACGAATTCAATTATTAATTATTATTATTTGTTTTATTTTCAAAATTAACTTCTGGAACTAATTTATTTAATTTATAAATGTAGGACTCAGATAAAAATCATCACCGTCCACCGTCGGCTCGCTGAGGCTCATCGCCGTCCGCGGTAAAATTTGCGGGTATCCAAATAAACTCGGACGTCCAACACGAGTTCTACCGATATATCTTAATAATTCCAACAAAATATATTTTATTTTCATGAATTGATTCAATTTACGCACACAACACAAGCAGCGCGTACCCACGCGCCACCAAACTCACCGGAAAACGGTTAAGGCGGCGACAGGCATATCACTACAACCCGACTGAAATATATGCACATATACGTATATATATATATATATATATATTTATATCAGTCACAGAAACGAAGCAATACCATCAAGAACAAGGCGGCCGGAAACAACAGGACCGCGGCGGCATGAAGAACAGGAGAGAACAACAGGGAGGAGGGGGAAACAAAAGAAAATGAAAGAAGAAGGAAAGGGAGGAGAGAATCGGGAGAGATTGGAGAGAGCGAGTGACGAGCGAGAGAGAGGGATGCGCGAAAAAGAGAGAGGGCGGGAGATGTGATTGGAGCTGGAGAGATAAGGAGAGAAAAAGGATGAGAATCCTTATCCCATTAATTTCATTATTAACCCGATTTTATCCTGAAATCAATATTTTATTTAAAACAATTACGAGTAAAATAACCCAAAAGTTCAAGAGGTTAGCCTTAAAATTCTGGAAATAGTTTAAAATTATTAATATAAAATTCCCATAATTTTTAAAGCATTTTTGGAACGCGCGTCGGACCAGCGTTTTAACGAACTAACGAATAAACGTGCGAGGGAATAAAAGCCAGAAAATTACGGGAATAATTTAAAATTCTCGAAATATTCCAAACTTAATAAAATATGGATTTCATAATTTTTGAAGAATTCTGGAATTTAATACTGATTTTACAATTAACTGGAATCAGAAAAGCATTTAAAGATAAATCATCAATAAAATATTGATTTCTAAATTTTATAAACTCCTAAAAATAATAAATAAAATTATAAGACAACAATAATAATTTTAGAAACAAATTTAGCATTTATGGAACAAATATTCAATAAAATCATTTTAAAAGCAAAATGAATTCATACAACTCAATAGTTAATTATACAGTTAATCTTCATACCCAACCAATCAAACATAATTAATAATATAGCAACACATAGCTGACAGAACCATCACATATTTCATTTATTTAATAATTCGATGATTACATTTACATATCGGATCCGAAAATAGATTACTTAGCCGCTAAGTAACTATAAAGACGATACAATTTATTACCAGATTTGGATAATTATCAAAACTGAGCTTCCTTTAAAACACTTTATACGAAGATAAAGTAATATTATCCCGTCTTTCGAGAATACGGGTTTTATCGATCTATAAAAATGATTAGTGTATCGAAAATTTTACACCGGGATTCGTACAGGTCAAACCGTACCACGGATTGGAAAAGTTAAAACACGAAAAATATTCAGAATTATCAGACTTGGTTATGAAGGAGTTTTCGGAAGAGTTTTGGGTTGTAAAAACGCAAAAACGGTTGAAGTGGGATGATTTCCAATTCTAAAAAGTAATTTTATAGTTACATAAAAATAATTATTATTAATTTTATAAATCCTTATAAAATCATATAATAATCCAAAAATTACCAGAAAATTACCAAAATTATATGTATTTGATTCTGGATAATTAAAATTAAAACATCATAATTTTATCATGTATAAACACCCAAACTTCAATATCAATCATCATATAATTCACCAAAATTCACATAATAATTACATAATAATTATTTATTAATAAAAATAATTACACGATATTTTCCGGATGTTATATCCTTCCCCCTTAGTAGGATTATATACTCAGAATCATATTAAGGAACAGACAATGATACTTTTCAAGTATCTCACTTGGAATTTCTCAGAACTCATCCCTTTAATCACCACTCAACGGTCTACTACCGACATCAAATCTATCAATTGCTCATGCAACTTGACTCAATCTTTACTTCATACATTTGGAGCTAAATTACTCTTCTCGGTTGTACACATATAAATGTCTTGTGAACTCGTAATACCTGTAATAATAAGGCCAACTCATTCGCAATCGTTCTATCTATCTCATTGTCTCAAAGGACTAACTTAATTTATACTAATATTTTTTTCTCTCTAATTTTAATAATTCATGTCCATGAATGCCTCCCATTTTCACTAGCTGTTCTACTTTACTTTCCATGTCTCTTTCTGTTCGATTAGCCTGACCTATGATCGTTTTCAACCGTATTCGAGAACCTTTAACCGGTCTCCTGTACTTTTCATTTATCTGCGCATAATATACTGAGCTCATGGCGTATTCGGTCTCAAAATATCCTAAGTCCATTCTAAGATTTAAAAATTAAAGAGAAAATCTCGACAATTGCATTTAGCTCACTACTTAATCACTATCGAATATATCCATCGAGCGAGAATCTTTTACTATCTGAAAGAAAATATCTTAATTTGGATACCTTTCCCGTATAATATAGCCTAATTATTATTTATTTAACTCCAGGGAATCCCGATAAAATTTTTAGCGCAATGCTTTTCTCTGACGTTTCACCACATATAACGTTCATTCTTTTCCTCACACCACATTACCCGAAAGTCATCTTCTGTCTTTATGACTTGTATCATATTCTCGGAGTAACCTAAATTTCCCGAGTTACCACGATTTAACCAACCCTTATCTTTTACGTCTGCCTTATTTATGTATATCTATTCATGAATAATATAACTTATTCCGGTTCAACACGGTTCATAGTGTTTCCCACACCTCTGCTAATATATTAATCAAATAATAATATCGATTAATTACACTTAATACTTGCATGCGACACATGCTACCATCTCCTTGAAACAATATCAAACTTGCTTCTCGGGTAAAGCGCTTAGCAATAAAAGAATAATCAGGTTTGGTTAACCTACTCCTAGCATTTCAAATAACAATTTCTCTGTCTCTGGTTTTCAAGTGGATTTTACCATGTCACCCCTTAACGAACTATATTCATTTTGAAATCATTACAATGTCATGTTCACCTTTTGATGCGTTTTGGTTCTTCAGTAGATATGCCAATTACTTACATGTCCTCCCCTTTCAAAAATGAACTCTTGATACTAATACTCATTTTGTTGTCATATCAAATTAGATATCAGTACGAACTTTGATGCTCACAACATCCCATACTGAAGCCAACATCAATCATCTATACTAATACCACCTTTGATATTTAACAAAAAAGTAAGTATGAGCATAAATCAGAAACTGAATCAAAACTGCATTTCACCTTTTATTCAAAATAGAATCAGTTGATATATCATTTATTTTATGATTATTAAAACAATTTAGAAACAACAGTTTAGATTGAAACCATTTATATTTCATGTTGTTACTGATGATCAGTCACGAAACAGCACCGGTATCCCACAACCATATGGTACCTATAGGGCGCCAGAAAAAGGCATACATTCGCCACCAATACCCTCGTTTAATCTTCCCTTTTTACGCGCATTCTTTGAATGAAATTCCTATCTCCAATTATCGGGGTTTCACTTCATTCTCATATCAGTTCTGGCACAGCTGACGTTCACAACTTGCTTATATCCTGGAGCATTTTATAAAATTTCTTTATCACCTTTTGATTCCACTTCTTTTCTTAATTAGTTCTCCATTCTCATCATTCATTATTTCTTTTAAACATAAGATTTTTCTCTTTTTTTCCTGATAATACTAATCTTGTTCGTTATTGGATAAACCATTTCAGAAGTTAACACAGGGATAAAGGCTTTTTATTTGTAAACATTAAATTTCTTACCAACAGAATCATCAAAACCCATTGACAGCTAATTTCTTAGCATTACCTAAATCACCACTGATTACACACTTTCACTTCTGATTAATTCTCACTATTCCCTATCTCAAATTTAGCTCTCTCGAATTAAAGATATGTCTTTAATTATTGGGGGTTTGTAGGTTATATATATTCTTTCCTATATAACCGACACTTCTTTTTCCTTAGTTCACATACAGATGTTGCCAACCTCTGTCATACCTCAGGTACTTGGATTCGTGAGTTTTCCAGTATTTCACAATAACTTCCATTAGATCATCATTCGATATGGGTATATATCCAAGTCCTTTCGGGAATGCTAGTACAGATGATGAAAGCTCTTTGTTTTATTCTGAACCTTCAATTCTTGAAAACGTTCTTCTTGTTTATTGCAAAGGCATATTCATCTCAATAAAACCTCACACAGGCTTGGAGTAACATCACGCTAATTCTATTAAATTTCTAATTTCTACTAAGATCTCTACTTCCTCCAAATTCCTAATTGCTTTGATTTCGGATCTGAAAATCTTGTCAGAATTTGACTTAATCTAATTGGAACTGATTTCCATTTAACTGGCCGTTAGTTGGTAACGTTAATCAATTAACTCTTTTAACTGATTAATTAAACCAAGTGATGACTAGCTAACTGGAATCAAAGACCAATTATATAAAGTCGGTTTGGTCATAACAATCTTTCTCAACAACTGAGATCTCAATCATTTGAAGTACCAATGGGAATCTCAATAACATATGAAAGTATATTTTTTATCCTTAAAAGTAGGGTAATTTCTGAAAATTTGGGCAGAACTTCCCCTATATTATCAACTACCAGTCGGACTCAAGCCGACACCATCAATCAACCAAACCATCCACAAGCATATCGATCCACTTCCATCCACCGAACTCATCAAATTAACATAATTCAGAATACATCATGCTGATAATCATATGTACTACTAACTGACATAACATATATCTTTTAATTGGATTAAGGTCTTAAACCAACAATGATTAATATAACCATACTTTTTCCCAATTCTTTCAGAATATTAAAAAATGTTACTAATGAACTTAAGATTATCTTGTTATTTCTCAAAAACTTTATTTCGCGATTCTTTTAACTTATCGTTAAAGTTCAAGCGCTCTAATTAACGATTTATATCACTGAGGCTCGTTTATAATCCATCTTAAGGATATCTTTTAGTCTTATTTCTCACCAGTGATACTTGAATATGATTACTTTTTAAGAATTATACTGCGTTCTACAACTAATCATATAAATCCTTTATCGTTAACGATATACACTCATTTTCTTATAATTTAATCTGTTTATCTTTTAATAACCACGCATGGTCTCCATTATCATTATCACAATCTAGTGAAAACTTAATCATTAGATCAATATTTCCTAAAAGATTTCACATTTGAATCACCATTCCTTCACCTCCACTTATGTTTTCGTATCAAACTTTCGTCACTGGCCCGGTTATGGGTATTAAGTTCACCATAACTTATTTACTTAAGTTAGAGAACCTCACAATTTCTTGAAGAACACGTTCGAAATTTGTTTGTGTTAGGAATATGATAATTCACACAAAACATATAAGTAGATTTAACTTAGTGTATTTTGTAGCACTCGACGGATGATCAAATACAGTTCCCACCGATGATTCAATATAGTCCCGACGGATGATGATTTGATATCCATCGAGTGAGTAGCTTATGTAAGAATAAATATAGCAGCACATTACTACAAACAACTTTGTGTAGATTCTGTAGTAGCATATGAGTCATGTTGACTACTAGTAGATATGCAGAATAGGTTGATTAATTGTAAATATAAGATGTCTTGTAATTTTGTATAAATGAAATGGAGTCAAGTGTCAAATAGCTACCCGACGGATGATCAACAAAGCTACCCGACGGATGATCAATTCAAATATCTGTTGACAGTGACACACAGTCACATGAGTTGGGTGTTTGTAAAAGGAATGTGACAGCCTGTTTAGCAGGAAAAAAAGAACAAAGAAGCATTACCATTTCTATGCTATTATGAAGATATTCAAAGATGCTGGAATAGAGTAGTGAAGCAGCATGGAGTTAGACTTGATAGGTTTTGTTTTATTATCATATATTATTACCATGTAAACTTGGTGATATATAAACCAAGTGTAGCTAGTAGAACATATACCTAAGCAAACAAATTTTAGAAGAGAAATAGAAAAAGCTCTAACTATTAAGAATTTCTTTGTAGTTTGTTTGTTTGTTCACTTGTAAAAGCAGCTGTGAGCTATTCAAGCTTCACAGGGTTCTCTCGATATATATATATATATATATATATATATATATATATATATATATATATACCAAACAAACATCATGGAGTTTATGTTAGGTCATACACACACTGTAGAGGGGGTGAATACAGTGTATAGTACACTCAAATCGAACAGAAAACAAACTTTATTGAAACAATAAACTCTGTTACAGTATGGAACTGTTACCTCTCAGTGATGAACAAATATCACGAGAGCTGCTAGGGTTATAAAGAATAATAACTTCAATAATGATAACACTTATAGTGTAAACCCTATGCCTGTGTTTATATACTACACAGTTACAAGATAATCGCTAATTGATATGGAATATAATTCTGCTTCCTAAAATATATCAATCAGATATCTTCTATTCCAAGTATTCCATTCTTCACGGAATTCCTTCTTCATGCATATCTCTTCTTATGTTTTATCTCTATCTTCTTTTCTTTAATCAGCTACTGTCCTTATCTGATTGTCCTTCATCACTTAAGTTTTGATATTTATCTTCTGATGATTATCTCCTGATAATATAAGTACTGATATCCTTAAGTCCTGACTTCCAGTATAAGTACTGATCAACAGTTAAATACTGATCTATCTTGTTCACACAAGATCTGAAAGCTAAACATAAGACATATTAGCCATGACATTATCAAATATATCTAACAATCTCCCCCAACTTGTAAATTAACAAAATATACAAGTTAAACAGATATTTGATGATGTCAAAAACATTAAGTACAAATGCATGAGAAATAGACTAGATAACTACAACTTACAGTCCTTAAAGTTTTACCAATTTCAACTTCTGATAACAACTTCAATCTGCATAAATATCAGAATTTAAGCAGTTGTAGATCTTCGACTTGGCTTCATCATCTTCTGATCTCTCTGATATCAGGAGTTGTTCTGAGATAGTTCTTCAACAAATATTTCTCAGCATATCTTAGTTCATCAATCATTCTCCTTTTAACACCTTTAAGCTCTGCAGTATCTTCACCAGTTTGAAAGATTGCAGCTCTGAGACCATTAATCTTTGCTTTACTTAACTCCTGGTCTAGTCTTATGACATAAGCTTTGTCAGATTCAAGATTGAATTCAAGTCCCTTAATACCAAGATACGTTCTGATCTGTGCAGTATTAGGCTTCATATCAACAATATCCCCATTGTGATCTCTGTACTTTGGAACATATCTGCTGTCAGACTTAACAGAATAAAGCCTTTTCTATCTCTGAATATGTTCTTTTAAGTAGTTTGCAGCAGTCTCTGTTATTCTGTCATCCACTTGAAGTAAGAAAAGTACATGCTCCAATTCTTCAAAATACTTCAAAGGAATGGCATTTTGTCTTATATGATAAACCCTACCATCTGTCATAAAATACAACATGATGTATTCTTTCAAGTAGGTATGGTAAACCATCTGTACAGATTCTAGTTGATTCAATCTCTCAGGAGTTGCTCCAATACCTGGTTCACTCAAGGAAGTTGGATCATCGGTAGTGTTGTGTACTCTTCTTTCATCAGCACTTCCCAATCCAGTTTTATCTCTAGCTTCCTTTCCAGTAACTACTCTTGCTTCAAAACCACTTGGAGTAGTCTTCAAAGATTGAGTCTGTTTTGCTTTAGTGAATCCTGGTAGGAGTGTTTTAGATCTATTTTCTGATATCAAGTTAACTTGAGCACTGTCAGAGGTTACTTGCTTCTTTTGAATATCAGAACTTACAATTTCTTGACTCTGAACAACTTGAGCCATGTCAGAGGTTGTTTTAAGAACTTTTCTTGAAGTCAGAGCAAGATCATCTTTTCCATCAGTAATTTCTTCTTCCTCAGGAGGTACATAAGACTTGATAGGTTCACCAACCTTTTCTTTACCCTTGGATCTTGGATCTATCTGTGGTTGTGATCTAGCCAAAGTTTCTTCAGTATGTATCCTTTCTTTGATCACAATGCCTTTTGGTTTTGGAAGTAACTTTTTACCAGAAGCTTCAGATTTAGATGTGACTTTCTCTGATTTAAGTTTGGCTTCTTCTTCCTTTAAACTTTCCAAGTCCATCCCTGGATTTTCTTGAAGAAATAATTGTCTTGACATTTCCTCATCAAGATCTAGAAGTTCATCAGAACTTATCCTTTTACCAGCAGCAGAACTTATTCTTTTCCCAGTATCAGAACTTGTTCTGTGACTAGCTTGTCTGACCACTACCCATTCCAGAGTTTCCTTGGTCATCTTTTCCATCATCCTTTCCTTGCAGTGTCTTGTTGGTTTTGCATTTGGACTTAATTACCTTCTCCCCCTTTTTGGCATCAGCAGGTAATAAAAGAGAGATAAGTAGTTCCATTGAGGTCTGGATTTCAGTAAGTTGCGATTGCTGAGAAGCTTGATTTGTCAGAATTTGATCAATCTGAGCTTGTTGCTTCTCTTGAGTTTTCTCAATATAAGCAACCCTGTCAATGGTAGGTTGGAAGAACTTTTTCTTATCAATTTTCCAAACTTGTTCCTGTTTGATAAAGTTCTCCTGAATCTTGTGTAGCTCTGCATGAGTGTTGGAATGAAGACCTTGTAGATGTTTAGTACTCAATGCAGTGACTCTAAGCTGGGTTTTAAAATCATCAGAATGTAACATTTCATCAGCTTTAGTCAAGTGCTCAGCAAGATGTAAAGCATTTGGAACACATGAAACTGAGTTCCATTCCTTAGTCCACTCCTGACCTGCAGGAGTTTCACTCCAAGGTAATGGTGCATCCCTGATAACAAACTCCTTTACCAGTTCAGACTTAGGAAGAGTCAGTGGAGGAGTATGTCCTGAAGGACGTGCTTCATCAGCATCTACAGTTGTAGCAGCCTCACCAGTATCTCCAATATTTGCAGCATCAGAACTTAGAGAATCAGTATCTTCTGATAAGACAACAGTGTGAGTAGCAATGGAGGCTTCAGCATCCTCTAATTGCTGATCTGATACTAAGTTCTGATCAACAGCCATATCCTGATGCTCACCTAAAATCTGATCATCAGCATCTTGATGCAGAGAAGGTGTTAGTGATAACTCAGGAGTTTGAACAGCATCAGTAACAGGTGTTGTGGAAGGATTATTTGCTGTTGGAGCTTCTAAGAAAAGTATTTCAGGCACAACCAGGTTCTGAATATCAATTTCAGCACTTGTGCCTGGATCAACAAGAGACACAGAAGGTGAATTAGCCTTGTCAGATACAGGTTCCTGAGATGGAGTTGATGGAGAAGAAGTGACTGGAGCAAATTCCTTGTCTTGTGAGATCAGAGATTCCTGATCCCCTTCCTTAGCTGCTTCCTCCTCATCATCTGAAACTGGCCTTTGTGCCCTCTGTTTCTTGTACTTCCTTGTTGATTTGGATTCCTTGGGAGTTTCAGGAACCGTCATACGTCTAAGCCTCTTGAGAAGCCTAGAACCCCCAATTGCAGAATCCTTCTGAGAAGTTGCCTTCTCAGCTTCATTTACCACAGGTTCTGATGAGGGAATCTGATCCTCAGAATCTGATTCAACTCTCAAAGTAATGCTTCTCCTCTTTTGAGGTGTTTGAAGAACAGTCTTTGTTCTCTTTGGCTTAGAGGATGTAGGCTTCACAGTAGGTGCTGAAGAAGAAGGTTGAGCAGTCCGATGTGCTGACTCAGAATTGGGATGGCATCAAAATTTGAACACTTGTTGCCAAAAGCCTTGGTGATACAATCGAACACTTGTCTAGACCGCACAAGACACAAGAAACAGTGGACTGTTCAAGTACAAAACCATTAATCCTAATCATAGTGACTATTAATCTTCCACTTCAACATATGCGAGTACAAACTGAGACTGTTATTAAATTTCATTCAAAAATAAGCCAAGTAAAGGATTAGACTGAGAAATCAGAACTTAGACCTATACCAGAACTTAACAGTCATCAGAATATAATTTCTTAACTCGAAAAAGGAATGCTCATCTTAGTAAATCCTCATACAAGTTCTTAGTTATGAACGTCAGAACTGAATCATCAGAACGTGTAACTAGAACTTGTCCTCAGAATTTGTGCAAAAATGACACAATGACTGTTTATCTACAATAACATAGACCACCACAGAAATTTTCATCATTCAGATGGAGTGATTAGTGTGTGCATTAAGCTAAATAACAGACAAAGAGTAAAGTCTGATTCACTTTAGTACATCTTAGAAATAAGGCATAACTAAAATTTTGCTAAAGAGCTGTCATTATCCCGAAACCTACTGATGAATGAGTTCATGCTTGAGGCCACCTCAACTGTTTTGTGCTAATTTTATGCATCTTTTAAAATTCTATTTTACAGTGGCTTTTCAGTGTAAGTGAGTCACGACTGTTTATCAGAATTTATGCTATTATCATAGTATTTCTCCAGTAATCATAGAGTGTGAAAAGTCACCAAGAAAATATTTTGCTTTTCTAATGCATATTTACTTAATACCAGCAATGCACTTGGGTCGTCCTTTTCACATTTTTACTCTAGATCTCAAAGGAGTACCTGATTTTATTCTTTAAGCTTTTTGCTTTTTCTTTTGATAAGAGAGGTCTATCAGCACTTAGTGCACTCAGCAGTTTTACTAGTATCAGAACTTAACAGATGAGTAGCATTATTCTAATTTGTGACTTAGTAATAAGATATACAAAGTAAACTTAACTAAGCTCAATTATCAGAATTTGCTAGTGTCATAAGATTTCCACTGAAATAATTACTTCTTCCATGGAATCATTTGTTTATTGAAGACTACTAGGTCAGTATCTAGCACAGTTATCCTCATAGGATTGAATAGGTACTAGAACAAACATATCACTTATCAGAGTTTAGAAACATATATCAGACAACAGTCAGTACTTAAAGACATTTATCAATTAAGCACAGAATACACAATGAGATTAATTCTGTAAATACTGAGCATAAAGTCTGATAACACAGAACAAGTCTAAGCAGATTTAAAGAAAGAACCTGAAACCATTCCAAGTTCATTTACCAATCTTGTAAAAGTAGCTTCACATTATGGTTTTGTGAAGATATCTGCCAACTGTTGATCTGTGGGAACAAAATGCAATTCCACTGTACCTTCATCCACATGTTCCCTGATGAAGTGGTACCTGATACTGATGTGCTTTGTCATTGAGTGTTGAACTGGATTACTTGTCATAGCAATAGCACTTTGATTATCACAGTAAATAGGGATTTTGAAATATGTTAACCCATAATCCAGTAACTGATTCTTCATCCAAAGAATCTGTGCACAACAGCTTCCTGCAACAATATACTCTGCTTCTGCAGTTGATGTGGAAATTGACTTTTGTTTCTTGCTGTACCAAGAAACCAATTTGCCTCCAAGAAATTGGCAGCTTCCACTTGTGCTTTTCCTGTCAATTTTGCAACCTGCAAAATCTGCATCTGAGTAACCTATTAGTTTAAAATCTGATTCTCTAGGATACCATAATCCCAGAGCAGCTGTTCCTTTAAGATACTTAAAGATTCTTTTTACAGCTGTTAAGTGAGGTTCTCTTAGATCTGCTTGAAATCTTGCACAAAGACAGGTAGCATACATGATATCAGGTCTACTAGCAGTTAGATAGAGTAGAGAGCCAATCATACCTCTTTAGTCAGTAATATCTACTGATTTACCGGTATCCTTATCCAGTTTTGTTGCAGTGGCCATTGGAGTGGATGCACTTGAACAATCTTGCATTCCAAATTTCTTTAGCAAGTTTCTGGTGTACTTGGTTTGACAAATAAAAGTGCCTTCCTCATTCTGCTTGACTTGAAGGCCCAGAAAATAGTTAAGTTCCCCCATCATACTCATCTGATATCTTGACTGCATTAGTTTGGCAAACTTCTTGCAAAGTTTGTCATTTGTAGATCCAAAAATGATATCATCAACATAAATCTGGACCAGAAGTAAGTCCTTTCCATGGTTGAGGTAGAACAGTGTTTTGTCTATTGTTCCTCTGTTGAATCCACTTTCCAGAAGAAACTGAGCTAAAGTCTCATACCATGCTCTAGGAGCTTGCTTAAGTCCATAAAGTGCTTTATCAAGCCTGTAGACATAATCTGAATGTTTGGTATCTACAAAACCTGGAGGTTGTTCAACATATACCTCTTCCTCCAATTCTCCATTGAGAAAAGCACTTTTCACATCCATTTGAAAGACAGTAAACTTTTTGTGAGCAGCATAAGCCAAAAATATCCTTATGGCTTCTAACCTAGCAACTGGTGCAAATGTTTCATCATAATCAATTCCCTCCTGTTGAGAATATCCTTTTGCAACCATCCTTGCCTTATTCCTTGTAATTATGCCATCACTGTCAGTTTTGTTTCTGAATACCCATTTTGTACCAACAACAGATCTATTCTTTGGTCTTGGCACTAGGGTCCAGACTTTGTTTCTTTCAAATTCATTCAACTCTTCCTGCATTGCTTGCACCCAATCAGCATCTTGAAGAGCTTCTTCTACTTTCTTTGGCTCAGTCTGAGAGAGAAAAGAATTGTATAGACACTCATTTGAAGTACCTGTTCTAGTTCTGACACCTGCATCAGGATTTCCAATTATCAAATCAGGTGTATGTGATTTTGTCCATTTCCTTGCAGATGGAATGTTTTCTCTAGAACTGGATGCTCCCCCATGATCCATGCTATCTTCATTTTCATTTTCTGATGCTCCCCCTGAAACTATGCTCTCTGAGTTGGATTCTTCAGTATTTAGATTTTCAGCACTATCAGAACTTGGCTTATCAGAACTTGACGAATCAGAACTTGAAGAGCCAGATGCATGTTCTGATGTTTCTTGAGATGTGGTAGGATCTTGAGTATGCTCCCCCTGCATAGGTGCATCTTCCTTTAACGTAGTCACCACAGTTTCAATAACATCAGAGTTTAATTCGTCAGAGTTTGTAGTATCAGGACTTAGACTGTCAGGTTTTTCAGTATCAGAATATGAGTCTTCATTTTCAAATCTCAGCTGATCATGATCAACGAAATCTTTAAGACCAGTGATCTTCTTGTCATCAAAAGAGACATTGATAGATTCCATGACCACTTTTGTTCTCAAATTATAGACTCTGAAGGCTTTTGTGGAAAGTGGATATCCAACAAAGATTCCTTCATCAGCTTTTAGATCAAACTTTGATAGCTGTTCAGGATGAGTCTTGAGAACAAAACACTTGCATCCAAATACATGAAAATATTTCAGATTTGGCTTCTTTTTCTTCTCCATCTCATATGGTGTTTTTCCATGCTTGTTAATGAGTGTTGCATTTTGAGTAAAACAAGCAGTCTGCACAGCTTCAACCCAGAAATAGGTTGGAAGCTTTGCTTCTTCAAGCATTGTACGTGCAGCTTCAATGAGAGTTCTATTCTTCCTTTCAATAACTCCATTTTGCTGTGGAGTTCCAGGAGCAGAAAATTCCTGCTTTATTCCATGGCTTTTGCAGAACTCTTCCATTATCAAATTCTTGAACTCAGTGCCATTATCACTCCTTAAAATTTTCACAGAATCTTTGACCATTTTATCCAGCTGTTTGACATGATCAATCAAGATAGATGCAGTTTCACTTTTTGTGTGCAAGAAATACACCTATGTGTATCTGGTGAACTCATCCACTATGACCAACGCATACTTCTTCTTTGCAATAGACATGACATTTACTGGACCAAATAGATCAACATGTATAAGATGATAAGGCTCAAGAATTGATGATTCAGTCTTGCTCTTGAATGAAGATTTTCTATGTTTGGCTTTCTGACATGAATCACAAAGACCATCAGGAGCAAATACTGTGTTTGGCAATCCTCTCACAAGATCTTTCTTGACCAGTTCATTTATATTGTTGAAATTTAAATGAGAGAGTTTCTTATGCCAATTCCAGCTTTCTTCAATTGATGCTCTACTTAACAGACAGATTGCAGAGCCATCAGTACTTGTTAAAAGCTTAGCTTCATAAATGTTACCACGTCTATATCCTTTCAGAACAACTTTGCCTTTAGATTTACTCACAATTTCACAGTGTTCTTCAAAGAAATCAACATTATAACCTCTGTCACAGATTTGACTTATACTCAGAAGGTTGTGTTTAAGTCCTGAGACCAGAGCTACTTCTTTAATGATGACATTCCCAAGATTGATATTGCCATATCCCAATGTTTTTCCAATGTTGTCATCTCCATAAGAAACACTTGGGCCAGCTTTCTCCACAAAGTCTGATAGCAGGGCCTTATTTCCAGTCATATGACCTGAACATCCACTGTCCAGAACTAAAATATTTTTCCTGTTGCCCTGCAATCATAAAGACCACTAATTATTAGTTTTAAGGACCCAGACTTGCTTGGATCCTTTGGTCTTATTAAGTTTGTTAACATTTGCTGCAGATTTAGCATCAGAGTTTATGTTAACATTTTTCTTATCAGAATTTACATTATCAGACTTTGAATCAGAATTTATACTAGAAGGAACAATGGAAACTTTCTTCAAAGAAGGTTTTATTTGATAATAATCATAGTACAGACTATGATATTCCTTATAAGTATAAATGGAATGCCATAAACTACCACAATGAAAACAAGGATTTTGTGGTTTGTATCTAACTGACTGACTATTAACTCCTAATTTCGAAGGTGAGGAGTTAATATTCTTATTTTTCCTGCAAAAAGAAGCCAGATGGTTAGAACTTCCACAGTTATGACATGTTTTCCTAGGTGCATCAGGAACAGGTTTATAATCATTGCTTTTATTCACACCTTCCTTTCCATTCCTATTTTTCCTAGGTGATTTTACCTTGTTTGCATTCTTGACATCTTTCAGCTTATGCTTAAGCTGCTTCTTTGTCATTAAGCCTATGTTTACTTCAGCTGTCTTTTCCTGTTTTAGTTTGTCAGAATTTAATTCCTCTTTAACTTCTGATTTCTCATTATCAGACTTTACAGTTACAAACTTAACAGGTTTTAACTTTGGCTTTTGCTTAACAACAGGCTTAATTTCTTCAGTTCCTTTATCATTCTTATTTTCTCCATAACCTAAGCCCTCTTTCCAATTTTCACTACTTAGCAAATTTTGAGTTGTTCTGCCAGAGTTAGTCCAAGTCCTGATTATCTCTCTTTCCTTTTCTAACTCAGTTTTTAGAGATTCATTCATTTTTAGCATTTCATCCCTAACATAAAAAGCATCATCTCTATCCTTCTGAGTTTGATGGAATATGACTAACTCTTTTTCTAAGAAATCATTTCTTTTCTTATATGCAAGATTTTCAGAAGTTAATCTTTCACATGTTAAAGTTTGATCTCTATAGCTAACAAACATGGTTTTAAGATATCTTCTCAACTCATTAATATCATCAGTATGAAAAGCATAAGTAGTCTGAGGTACCTTTGTTTCAGCAGCTTCAGAACTGCTCTCAGCACTTTCTTTATCAGCATTTGCCATTAATGCATAGTTCTCCTCACTTTCAGAGTCTGAGGTGTCTGTCCAGCTTTTCTGCTTTGTGACAAGAGCCTTGCCTTTGTCACCCTTTACCTTCTTGCAGTCAGGAGATATGTGGCCTTTCTCACCACAGTTATAGCATTTAACATTGGTGTAATCTCCTCTGTCAGACTTTCCTCCTCTTCCTTCAGATCTTCTGAAATTCTTCTTATCAGAACTTATGCTTTTCCTGGGAAACTTCTTTCCCTTCCTGAACTTCCTGTATGCAATCTTTGTGATTCCTTTCACCATAAGAGCACACAGTTTCATCATCTCCTCATCAGCATCAGTCTCAGGCAAGCTTTCAGAATCTGAGTCATCATCACTCTCAGAACTTGATGACTCAGTATCAGACTTTATGAAAAGAGCTTTACCCTTGTCTTTCTTTGAGGAAGCTGCTTTGGGGAATTCTTCTTCAGCCTTAAGAGCAATTGTCCTTGACTTTCCTCCTTTCCTCTTGCTTCTTTGTTCCATCTCCAGCTCGTGTGTCTTGAGCATTCCATAGATTTTGTCAAGAGTTGTTTCATCAAGATTGTAGTTGTCTCTTATTGTCGTTGCCTTCAAATCCCAGCATTCAGGAAGAGCTAACAGAAACTTAAGGTTTGAATCTTCAAGATCATACTCTTTATCAACCAATGACAAATCATTCAAAAGTTTGACAAATCTATCATATAAATCATTCAATGACTCATTAGTCTTTGAGTCAAAGTGTTCATACTCTTGAGTGAGTATTGTCTTCATGTTCTTCTTAATTGTGTCAGTTCCCTGACATCTTGTTTCCAGAGCATCCCATATCTCCTTAGCAGTCTTGCAGTTGATTACCCTGTTTGACATTACATTATCAATGGAACTATGCAGTAAGTGTCGTACCTTAGCATCCTTAGCAATTGATGCTATGTCCTCAGCAGTATAATCACTCTTCTCCTTTGGTACGGTCGTTGCTGCTTCACCTGCAACTGCAACAGCGAGTTTGGTTGGTTTGTGAGGACCTTCCTTGATTCTATCCAGGTATTCTGGATCTGTTGCTTCCAGGAACATGGTCATCCTTACCTTCCATATGGGATATTCAGATGGTCTCAGTATGGGGACTCTGATGGTCTCATACCGACTCTGAATTTGTGTCTTTGGTGGTTCCTCAGTTGTGGTAGGCTTAGTTGGAGTTTCTGTGTCCGACGTGATTGTGTTTGGATCTTTAACTGTATGTAAGTTAACAGATAGGCTCTGATACCAATTGTTAGGTCACACACACACTGTGGAGGGGGTGAATACAGTGTATAGTACACTCAAATCGAACAGAAAACAAACTTTATTGAAACAATAAACTCTGTTACAATATGGAACTGTTACCTCTCAGTGATGAACAAATATCATGAGAGCTGCTAGGGTTATAAAGAATAATAACTTCAATAATGATAACACTTATAGTGTAAACCCTATGCCTGTGTTTATATACTACACAGTTACAAGATAATCGCTAATTGATATGGAATATAATTCTGCTTCCTAAAATATATCAATCAGATATCTTCTATTCCAAGTATTCCATTCTTCACGGAATTCCTTCTTCATGCATATCTCTTCTTATGTTTTATCTCTATCTTCTTTTCTTTAATCAGCTACTGTCCTTATCTGATTGTCCTTCAGCACTTAAGTTCTGATATCTATCTTCTGATGATTATCTCCTGATAATATAAGTACTGATATCCTTAAGTCCTGACTTCCAGTATAAGTACTGATCAACAGTTAAGTACTGATCTATCCTATTCACACAAGATCTGAAAGCTAAACATAAGACATATTAGCCATGACATTATCAAATATATCTAACAGTTTAGCAGGAAAATGAGAACAAAGAAGCATTACCATTTCTATGCTATTATGAAGATATTCAAAGATGTTGGAATAGAGTAGTGAAGCAGCATGGAGTTAGACTTGATAGGTTTTGTTTTATTATCATATCTTATTACCATGTAAACTTGGTGATATATAAACCAAGTGTAGCTAGTAGAACAAATATCTAAGCAAACAAATTTTAGAAGAGAAATAGAAAAAGATGTAACTATTAAGAATTTCTCTGTAGTTTGTTTGTTTGCTCACTTGTAAAAAGCAGCTGTGAGCTATTCAAGCTTCACATGGTTCCTCGATATATATATATATATATATATATATATATATATATATATATATATATATATATATATATATATATATATATGGTGGATACATTCAAATCCACCAGAAATTTTTAAAGACTTATATTTTTATTACTTGTGTTTTGATTTATATAATTCTTTCATTCCGCACTTTGCAAATCAAACACTTATATAATATTCAGTTAGAACAGTTTTAAAAATCTCAAAAAGAAGCCAGAATTACATTCAACCCCCCTACTTTAATTCTTGTTATATTGTTAGGGAATAACAATTGGTATCAGAGCAAGCTCTTGAAGTACAAAGAGTTTAAAGATCGCAACAAACAGCAAGATGAACAAGAAGGATGTTGGAGTTAAGATCCCATTTATGGACAAAGACAACTATCACCACTGGAAGGTAAAGATGCACCTACATCTCCTTTCTCAAGATGAGGCCTATGTGGATTTCATAGAGAGAGGTCCTCATGTACCAATGAGAGCTGCAACAGGAAATGAGCCATCTATTCCCAAGCCTAGGCATGAATGGTCAGATCCTGATATTGAGCAAGTCAGGAAAGACAAGAAGGACATGAATATATTGTTCAATGGAGTTGATGGTGATATGTTTGATAACATCATCAATTGAAAACATCTGAGGAGGTTTGGGACACAATTCAAATTATCTGTGATGGTACTGAGCAAGTAAGGGAGAATAAGATGCAGCTGTTAATTCAGCAATATGAGCACTTTTATTGTGAAGATAGTAAGTCTCTCACTGACATTTTTAGTAGATTTCAAAAACTACTAAATGCTCTAAAGTTGCATGGAAGAGTCTATCAGACAAAAGATTCCAATCTCAAGTTCCTTAGATCTCTTCCAAAGGAGTGGAAACCAATGACAGTCTCATTGAGAAACTCTCAAGATTATAAGGAGTTTACTTTGGAGAGACTGTATGGCATCCTAAAAACTTATGAGCTTGGAATAGAGCAAGATGAGAGGACGGAGAAAGGAAGGAAGAAAGGAGGGTCCATAGCACTGGTTGCTGAGTTAGAGAAAGAGAAAGAGATGAAGGTAGAAGCTGTTGAGTCTACTTCAAAGGCCTGTGAGAACAAGGGTAAAGGGCTGGTAGCTGAGAATGAAGATTATTTGAGCCAAGATGATATGGATGATATTGATGAGCATTTAGCATTCCTTTCCAGAAGATTTGCCAAGCTCAAGTTCAAAAAGAACTTTGGAGCAGCCAAGCCAAATAGAAACATGGTGGATAAATCCAAATTCAAGTGTTTCAAATGTGGCTTGGCAGGGCATTTTTCAGTGAGTGTAGAAAGTCAGATTCCAGCAAAAAGAAGTTTGAGCCTGTTGATTACAAATAGAAATATTTTGAGTTGCTCTAGCAAAAGGAAAGGGCTTTCATTACACAGGAAAATGATTGGGAAGTTGATGGTTTGGATGAAGATGAGGATGTCAGCAATGTCAATCTAGCCTTAATGGCCAAGTCTGATGAAACAAAAACTAGTTCTTCAAGTAATCAGGTAATCACCACTAACCTAGCATATTTATCTAAAGCTGAGTGTAATGATGCAATTAATGACATGTCTACAGAATTATATCACTTGCGTGTTACACTTAAGTCACTCACTAAAGAAAATGCTAAACTTAAAGAAAACATTTGTTTTTAAGTGAGAGAAATAATGTACTAGAATCTATTTTATTGAATTTGAAAAATTGAGAATTGAGTGTAAGATTGCTAAGGATGAATTAACTGAGTCCTTGAAGAAAGAAGAGATTTTGAAGAAGCATCTTGAATGAGAATAAGAGGTGATTAAGGCATGGAAATCATCCAGAGATGTTCATGCTCAAATCACTAAAGTTCAAGGTATTGAGTCCTTTTGTGATGCAGCCTGGAAAAAGAGTAAGGAGAAGCTAGAATCCAATTTGGTTGAAGGATTGCTAACAGATGTGGACTCGATGGATGATGAGAGTCATCCGTCGGATAATCAAAAGGATTATCCGTCGAGTGACACAAATCCTCATCCGTCGGCTGTAAGCAAACCTGTGAACAAAGCCAAGCTGGCCAAGCTGAATGAGAAATATGGATCAGTTTCCAAAAACTTTGTTTCAGGAGAATCAAGTCAAGTAAGGAAGGAGAAGAAAGTTAATGTTGGTCATATGTCTATCAAGCAATTGAAAGAGAGATTGGAGAAGATTGAGATTAAAACAGAAGCTAAAAGGTTAAAAAATAGAAATGGGAAAGTAGGGATTAACAAACATAAAAACTACACACCTGATAAATATGCTCCAAGAAAAATATGTGTTAAGTGTGGTAGTGTTAATCATTTGTCTGTTAATTGCAAACTTGCCATGCCAACTCCCATATCTGTACCCTCTTCTTTTCCCAACATGACTTCCATGCCTTCTATGCCTATGAATGATATGTCTACTCAGAATATGAATGCACAATTTGCTAATATGCCATTTGCACGTAATCCATATTATGTTGCATTTGGTATGCCTCAAATGCCATTTAGCATGCCTTACCGAAATAATGTGCTTGCAAACAACATGCATTTCCCTGTTAATCAAAGTGTGCATGATAATTATGTATTAATCACTGGTTTCAAAGGTCCAACTCAAATGACTAAGGATGAATCAGAAATTCCCAAGTCAAATGAGATCAAACCTAAGAAACCAAAGAAGAAAGCTAACAAGGCAGGACCCAAGGAAACTTGGGTACCAAAATCAACTTGATTTGGTTTTGATGTGTGCAAGGAAACAGAAAGAATCTTTGGTACCTAGATAGTGGTTGTTCAAGGCACATGACTAGAGATTCTACCCTGCTCATAGAGTTCAAGAAGAGAGCTGACCCAAGTATTACCTTTGGAGATGACAGCAAGGGTTATACTGTGGGATACGGCTTGATTTCAAAAGACAATGTCATCATTGAGGAGGTTGCCCTAGTGGATGGTCTCAAGCATAATTTGTTGAGTATCAGCCAGCTTTATGACAAGGGCAATTCAGTAACCTTCAACTCAGGAGCCTGTGTTATGACAAACAAAAGAAGAAACAAACTGGTTCTCACTGGAGTAAGAAAAGGAAATGTGTATCTAGCTGATTTCAATTCATCAAATGCAGAATCTATTACTTGTCTTCTTAGTAAAGCAAGTCAAGATGAAAGTTGGTTGTGGCACAAGAAGCTATCCCATTTAAACTTCAAGACCATGAATGAGCTTGTCAAGAAAGAACTGGTTAGAGGCATTCCTCAAGTAGAGTTTTCTAAGGATGGACTGTTTGATGCCTGCCAAAAGGGAAAGCAGATTAAAGCATTATTCAGAAAGAAGCTTGATTCAACAATTGAAGAACCTTTGCAATTGCTACACATGGATTTGTTTGGACCAGTCAATGTGTTGTCCATCTCAAGGAAAAGATTTTTCCTAGTAATTGTAGATGATTTCTCAAAGTTCTCTTGGACATATTTCCTAAAGTCTAAAGATGAGGCTAGTGAAATCATTATCAATCATATAAGGCAAGTCAATAATCATCCTGATTTTAAAGTAAGAAGAATCAGGAGTGATAATGGAACTGAGTTCAAGAATTCTGTGATAAGATCACTTTATGAAGAGAATGGGATAATGCATGAGTTTTCTGCAGCAAGAACTCCACAACAAAATGGAGTAGTGGAAAGAAAGAATAGATCTCTTATTGAAGCTGCAAGGACAATGCTTGAAGAATCAAAGTTACTAACATATTGTTGGGCTGAAGCTGTGAATACTGCCTGCTACACTCAGAACATTTCTTTGATTAATCAAACAAAGTGTATGACACCCTACCAATTGTTTAAGAACAAGAAACCAACTCTAAATTTTCTTCATGTCTTTGGCTGCAAATGTTATATCTTGAGAAATCAAACTGATCAACATAGGAAGTTTGATGCTAAAGCAGATGAAGGAATTTTTGTTGGATATACTGTGGGAAAAAGCATATAGAGTCTACAATCTAAGAACCAACAATGTTATAGAATCAATACATGGTGTGTTTGATGATAAAAAGATTAAAGGACTACAAGATGAAGATTTTCATGAAAGTCTCAAATTTGATAATGTGGAGATGGTTAGTGATAATAGTGATGATGAAAGTGATTAGGAAATAGTGAATAAGGATAATGCAGAAAAATCCAAAACTAATGAAGCACATAATTCAACATCTATCGAGTTGCAAAATGCTTCATCTGTTGGGAGACAATTTTCCTTATCCGTCGGAAGACAATCAGCTTCATCCGTCAGGAAACAAAGTGCACCATCCGTCGGGTCATTAAGAGAAGCTGAAAGTCAGAATAGATCACTAACAGAAAATTCCCCTTTCTAAAATTAAAGATTCACAAACTCAGGGGGAGTTTCTAATAATCAAAACTCAGTCACACATCAAGACAACAATGAGGCCTCTACATCTAGAGCTAATCTACCTCAGTATAGAAAATGGACAAAAGATCACCCCTTTGAGCTCATCATTGGTGATGTGTCTTCTAGAGTTCGAACAAGGAGAGCAACTCAAGAATGTCTATATAGCAGCTTTCTATCTAAGGAAGAACCAAAGAAGGTAGAAGAAGCTTTGTTGGATCCTGATTTTAGCTATGCAGGAGGAGCTGAACCAATTTGAAAGGAATAAAGTATGGAAGCTGGTACCCCAACCTAAAGGAAATAATCCAATTGACACCAAATGGGTATTCAAGAACTAGATGGATGAAAATAGCATAGTAGTAAGGAATAAAGCTAGATTGGTTGCTAAGGGCTATTTTCAACAAGAAGGAATATATTTTAATGAAACTTTTGCTCATGTTGCAAGACTTGAAGCCATCAGAATTTTCTTGGCCTATGCAGCTCATGCCAATTTCAAGGTCTATCAAATGAATGTCAAAAGTGCTTTTCTGAATGGAGATTTGGAGGAGGAAGTCTATGTTAGTCAGCCTCCTGGTTTTGAAGATCCAAATTTCCCAAATCATGTCTACTATCTTTTGAAAGCACTTTATGAACTGAAGCAAGCACTTAGAGCCTGGTATGACACTTTATCAAAGTTTCTTTTGGAAAATCACTTCACAAGAGGTACTGTTGATAAAACTTTATTCTTCAGGAATGTTAAAGGCTCTAGTATACTTGTTCAAATTTATGTAGATGGTATTATATTTGGCTCTACAGATGAAAAAGTTTACAAAAACTTTGCCAAATTGATGCAAAGTAAGTATGAAATGAGCATGATGGGAGAACTAACTTACTTTCTTGGTTTACAAGTTAAGCAAGTTAGTGATTAGTCAAACTAAATACAATCATGATCTTTTAAAGAAGTTTGAACTAATGGATTGCACATCTGCAAAAACTCCCATGGCCACTACAACTAAGCTTGAATTAAACACTACTGAAAATTCTATGGATATTTCAAGCTATAAGGGCATGGTTGGCTCACTTCTATACTTAACAGCTAGTAGGACAGATATAATGTTTGCTACTTGTCTTTGTGCTAGATTTCAGGCTGATCCTAGAGAATCTCATTTAGTAGCTATTTAGAGAATTTTCAGATATCTCAAGGGAACACCAAAACTTGGTATTTAGTACCCTAGAGATTCTGGTTTTGATCAAACTAGTTATTCAGATGCAGATTATACAGGTTGTAAAATAGACAGAAAAAGTACAACAGAAACCTGTCAATTTCTAGGGAACAAGCTTGTGTCCTGGTTCAGTAAAAAGCAAAATTCAGTTTCTACTTCTACAGCTGAAGCTAAATATATTGTTGATGGTAGTTGTTGTGCACATATTTTGTGGATGAAAAACCAATTGTTGGACTATGGTCTACAAGTGGATAGGATTCCTATATTCTGTGATAACACAAGTGCAATTGCCATCACTGAAAATCCAGTACAACATTCAAGAACAAAGCACATAGACATCAAGTACCACTTTATAAGGAAACATGTGATGAATGGTACTGTGGAATTGCATTTTGTTCCAAGTGAAAAACAGCTTGCAGACATATTTACCAAGCCACTTGATGAATCCACCTTTTCAAGGTTGGTAAGTGAGTTAGGTATGCTCAATTATTCGGAATACAATTTGTCTATAAAAATCAATCATTTTTCTGGAATATTTAATAACTCGACGGATAACTGATTTATCCTCATCCGTCGAATTGTCTCAATCTTAGCCGTTAAAACTCTGAACATTATCCATCGAGTATACTTACAGCTTGTAAGCATGACACGACGGATAAGTGACTGAATTTTTACAGTTTATTTATTTTTAAACGGCTATTTTGGGCAATTTTTATTGGTCACTTTATTTTGCTTTATTTTTTTTGTCAAATTATTTCTGAGATAGTATAAAAGCTAAATTCATTTTCAATCTTTTCTTTTATCATTCTCAAGATTCAATTGCTCTAACTTCTTTCTTCTCAAAAGCAAATTCTCTCTCTGCAAACTTTCAAATCTTTAGCAATGGCGCCTGTAGTGAAAATCATGTCTCAAACCGGTTACATCTATGAGAAAAACAACTTCTCAGCTTTAATAAACAAGGAGATTCAACAGTCTGGTGACTTTCACAAAATGATGGATTTTGTGAAGAACTGCAAACTCAAGTATGCCATGCTGGAATCACCCACTATTTACTGTGAGGTTGTAGAGGAGATATGGAAAACTGCAGTGTACAACTCAACAGACAAGACCATCACTTTCACTCTAAAAGGTAAGCAATTTTGCATAAATAGTGATATTGTCAAAGCATGCTTTAAAATCCCTGATAGCAATATTACTACTCCATACACAGACACTGATATTATTAACATGCTTAACTCTATGGGCTATGCACTCTCTAGCTCTAAATTAAGTGAAATTAGAAGGTTGGGTTTTAGAAAAGAATGGAGTTATCTGTGTGATGTAGTAACTAAAGTGTTTTCTGGAAAGGTTAGCAATTTTGATTCTATCAATATATCCATGCTTAATATGCTTTACATGCTAGTTACTGATAAGTATTTCAATTTTAGTGACTTGGTTTTGTTTGAGTTAGGCTTTAAGTTAGGAGAACTTAATAAGAGAGGTAAAAGAGTCTATTATGCTAGATTCTTTATGATGCTTTCTAACCATCTTATTGAGAATATTGTGATTGAGAACCCAACCAACAAGCTGAATTGTTGAGTTCAAGAAAGAAGGATTATTGCAGATTTAAATACAGCAAATCATCACAAGGAGGTGCCCTTATTCTATTTTCCACTAATGGAGAGACATCAGGTAAGTGAGGTAATTTCTTCTATCTCTACTCTTCCAACCTCACACATTTCTTTGCCTTCTAGTGTATCTATGGCATCTGTGTCAATGACCAAACAGATGCCTACCAAAGCTGCCAAAAAAAATATTCCAAAATCCAAAGCTAAGAAAACCCCCTCTAATTTCTTTCAAAAGAAATCAGTTGTAATATCCACTAAACCCAAAGAGGGGAGTGTGAAGGAGGGTAAGAAAGGTGAGGGACAGGGTGAAAATAAAAGAAGCCCTAATAATAAGGTTGGAGAGGTGAGTGTTTCCCATCCTAGCCACACTGTAGTTTCTCAACAAACTGCAATGCTTAAAATGATTTAAGCTTATTACTAGTTGTATCCTCCTAAAAGGATGTGACTATTGAACAAAGCTCTCAACCAAGAGCACAGGCCAAGAGGGTAAGGGACACAAGCTCACCCCAAACTTATATCAGAAAGAAGAAATCAAAAACCCTTGGGGATGCACAGGGCACACACGTGCAAACTGGTGCTAAAGACCCAGTCACTGCACCTTCTCAAAGTCAGGTTAATGTGGCTCCAATAAATGTGGAGTCACGGCCAAAATCTCTCATAATTGAAGTACCTGATACACCAAATTCTCCCACATACCCACTGGATGTTGACATGATCAATACATCACTTCCAAATTCTCCATCTTTAACTCTCTTGGAAGAGGCAAAAATCCAAGTAAATGAGCATCATCTTTTAGATTATTTGTTGGCTCATTTACCATTCCTTTCTGAGACTGTTGAGACATCTGTGCCAAAATGTTCATCAATCTGCACAGAGTCTACAATAGTCTCCACTCCAAACTCTTTCATCTCTACTATCCCGATGGATATTCATCATATGTCGAGTAGTGATTGTATCCCGGCGGATAAGTCTAACAGCAGTCATCCATCGGATAACCATACTACTAACCCGATGGATATTCATCATCCGTCGGGTGCCTCTGCACAACTTCAAATTTCTTTAATTCTTACAAGTGCAGAAGACTTAGTAGTAGTGCAATCACTCTTAGGACTGAGGGAAGGGAGTGATTTGAGTGAGAGTCTAGGTTGCTCCCAGGAAAAAAAAGAGAAAAAGAGTGAATAAATGCAGTCCATTTCTTCAGGACTGGCAAAAGTGAGTAAGAGGAGTCCCACCTTAGATGGTGAAGGTGAGGGTGTAAGGGTGGGGAGCCAAAGAGAGCCCTTGATCTAAAAAGAGAGAGAATTTGGGAGAAATGCAGGTACGGGAGGAATAAGGGTGAATATCATTGCTAGTGAGTCAATGAATGCCAATGATGCAGACATTGAGAGACTATCTCAGCATAATCAAGTTGTTATAAGTTCCATCTCTTTGGATGTTGAGGCATTAACTCATCATGTTCCAGCATATCAAATTTTGGCTGGACAGGGCAATGAACATGCAGAAAGAATACTGAACTTGGTGCACACCACCCAGTCAATGCAAAGAGCTAAGGATGCCATAACAGCTATGCCACCTAGAGCTGATGATGATGTTGACTATGGGACTGGGGAATCTGCTGATTTCTTTGGTGATGCAAGTGAAGAGGGGTCACTGGATATAGGGGGAGAAGTAGGACCTAGTTCCAGATCTAGTATGCCATCTTAGGCATTTTCAAAGCAATGTGATGAACACTGTTTCAAGACCACCCTCATTCAACTTATAAGTCAGACACACTCTGCTCTTTAATCCACAACAAATGCCCGCACCAAGAAGCTCCTACAAGCACACCTTGCTTCTCTTCAATTACAACAAATCCAAGGTTTTCAACACACTCAGGATGTTACTTCTATCAAAGGTGAAATTAATCAAATGAAAAAGGACATTTCTGAAAGGTTGGATTCTAAACTTCCAGAAGCTACAATGCTTGATATTAAGAGACAACTCAGGAAGAATTTTGATCTTTCCACAAAGATAGATTCCTTGAATACCAGAATGACTACAATGGAAACTTCTCTAACAGCTATATATCTACATCAAGCTCAGCAAACTCAACTGCTACAATAACCAGTGGTTGCACACTCTTCATCCTCCACTACTTGATGATAACAAAAAGGGGGAGAAAAGCTAAAGTAAGAGGGAGGGGGAGAAAGGCTCAAGTGAGGGGGAGCTTATAACGACTCGTGTACTTTTGAATTATTTAAATATGTGATTATGGAAATTATTAAATGAATAAAATATATGTATCTTAAATGAATAAAATATATGTATCGATTTTAACCGCTATGTGTTGTTTAATTAATGTATGATTTTTGGTGTACCGGATTGTCCACGTGATTAATTATGGAGTCGTACTGAATTATTTTCAATTTTAAAAGTGGATTTAGTGTAAATTTAATTGCATAAATATTTGGAATGTCTTTAAAATTATTTTTATGGTCCCATAATTGCAATAGTTATTTTTGGGATTTTATAAAATTTAGAAATCAATATTTCATCAATTATTTAACCCTGTGTGATTTTCTGAGTATATATACTTGTAAAATCTATATTTAATTCCAGAATTCTTCAAAAATTACGAAACTCATATTTATTTAAGTTTGAAATATTTCGAGAATTTTAAAAAAAAATTGGAAATTTTCGTGATTAATTTCACCGTCGTGTCGATTCGTTTAATAGCTAAAAGTATAAACTGCATTTCAGAAATAATTTAAAATTACGAAATTTATGTTTTTGTAAACTTCGGGATATTTGTAATATTTTTAAGATTATTTTCGTAATTTTCTGAATTTCTCGTAAGTGCATCCCGGATCGTTAATTGTTAAATATGGGTATGAATTACGTTTCAAGAATGTTTTAAAAATTATGAAAACCTTATTTTATTGGTTTCAGGATATTTATAAAATTTTAAAAATATTTTGGGATCATTTGGATTAATTTTCATTCGCAAGTTGTTCCGTTAAAAGATTAAAGAAGATACAGAAATTGAGCTTACAGTCAGAAAATAGGACATGTGGCAGTGCCCTGTTACCCTGTTGATACGTGTCAATTGCCAAGTCTACAGAAGAAAAATAGAAAGAAAAAGAACATAAACACAGTACACAATTTACACACTCTCTCTCTCGTTTTATTTTTCATTTCCCACTTTCATTAATCTCTCTCTACTTCTCCAATTCTCTCATATCACTCATCTTTATACATCTCTGTAATAACCCCAATTTTTGGGAAATTTTTGAAACCCTTATGAATAGTGTTTTTGCTGAATGAGAAAACTTTTCATGCAACAATATGTAGGGGTTCTGATATGGATATTCTGAGATTTTATTAGTACTTTATATGGGATATAAGTGTATGTAAAGATCGTCAGAATCCAAATCCGAACACTTTGATTTTTCCCGGAAATCCAATAGATACGGAAAGAATTGAGTATAAGGTAACAGGATAAAAAGGATTTAAATTAAAGGATTATAAGAGAGGATCATAAAAGGAATACAATATATTGAGAAAGGTTAAGGGAACCTAAGTAATAAGATCCCGGGTATGATCCCTCAAACGATAAACGAAAACGAAAGTTAAGCGAACCGTATAACAGATCAGCGGTCATTAGGCAAACGATTAGGAAGTTAATCAAGGGGATTAGTGGGGATGATGTCATCCAACCAATAGAAAGAGGACAAGGAGGGGAGGATGACATCATGAGGATGACACAAGCATGACATGGGAAGGAAGGAGGTGTGGTTGAATGAGAACCACACAAATTCAAGGGCAACAAGGTAATTGACTAAATCAAACACAAAAACAAAGCAACAAAGCCAAGTAAAATCATTTGCATCAAAATCAAAAAGAAACCAAGGCATTGTTCTTCATGCTCTCGGCCAAAACAGAACCAGAACACTAAAACTGCTGTATCTCCTTCATTTCTCACTCAAATATTGTGTTCTATAGCTCATTGGAAAGGTATTGAGATGGCCTACAACTCTTGTTCACAAGTCTCGTCCAAATAAGCATGGTAACACCCTCATTTTTACAGTTCTTTAAATCGGACTTTTAGAAACTTTAAAGCCTAACTTTGTGTTCTTGATTTCTTTGGAAAGATCAAGCTTGTAGGAGGCTCCCTAAGGCTTCCTAGCAACTTAACACCTCCTAAGGAAGGTATAAACTTCAAACCCTAGCCTTTACTTTATTTGTTAGTAAGTTTAATGGTTGGTGTTGTGAAATGAGAAGCATGAATTGTGATTATTAGTAGTTTGGTTTGATTTGGAAGTGTTTTGGTAATTGAAGCTTGATTATAGTTCATAGGTCTTGATTGTGGTTGTTTGAGTTGAAAACCTTGGAGATTATGGACTGATGTGGTATGGTTTAGGTGAATTTTTGTTGTATTGATGGTTATGAGCTGGTTGGTGGTTAATTGGAGTAGTTTAAACATTGGGAAATCGCGTAAACATAGCCGTCGTAACGTCCGATTTTCTGTAGACTGTTTTTGTGCATAGCATTAGGACCCGAGAACCCCCTGCTAGATTATGACCACTGCCATGTTTAGATATCTCATGTTACGAGCTTCGTTTTGATATATAGTTCGTTCGATTCCGATGCACGGTTTAGGAGAAACGACCGTTTCAAGTAACGGCGTTTCGCGAACGAAACTTTTCCCCTCGCCTTACTTTGAAACATAGGTTAAAGACCGAAAAGGGTTAATTAATGTATGAAACATTTATGGTAAGTGTGTTAGGCAGTTGGTAAGACACTCGCGAAGGAATCGCCTTAAAACTCGTAAAGGTTAAATTATTAAAAATGGTGGAGCCGAGGGTACCCAAGTGACTTAAGCGAATCAGTGAGCGCAAAACAAGCGTTAGAGTCTAAGTTAGTTAAAGTATAGATTTACAAGTGACTTTGGTTTAATTCCAACTTACTTGTTGCTTATAGGTTACCAGACTCGTCCCGAGCCATTCGTAACCCCCAGTCGCTCAGGCAAGTTTTCTACCCGTTATACTGTTGTTGTGATGTATATATGTATATGCATTATCTTGCGATAGATGCATGATGTTTATATTAGCAAATGTTGCAATATATTGAAGCATGCTGCTATGGTATATATATGCATGCCTGTTTCATATTCTTTCCATATATAATTGTTGATTCAGTTGATAATACCTATGCTAGAGGATAGCGGTAACTTGCATATACCCTTAGTATAGGGACCCAAAAGGTGGAAATATTTTCTAAACCGGGAGTCGAGGATCCCGAGTATAATATATATATTTATATAAATATATGGTTATAGTTTTCAAAACTATTAATCGAATAAGGTTTATTCGATAACTTTATTTTATTTAATGAATATTATTTTGAATATTCATTCGAGGGCTTATGACTCAGTTTATATTATTAATAATTATTAATTGGATATTCATTTGAGGATGTATGACTCCTTTATTTTATTTAATGAATATTGTTTATAATATTCATTCGAGGTATTATGACTCCGCTTACTATTTATTAATATTCTTTATTTTATTAAAGAATAATGTTCGATAATCAAACTTACTTTTGATATTCAAGTAAAGATATTACTTTCGTATAAGTATATCTTTGATTAATTGCTATTCATTCAAGTATAAGTTTTCCAACTTCTACCTCAATTATTATTTATGGGAATATTATTTAAATAATAATATTCAGATATTTCTTTCATATTGGGACTGATTTATTTTATTAAATCAGCATTACTCCAAACATTCTTAAAAATGTTTTCGAGTCTTCAAAATGATTTTTAAAGTTAGAGTGGACCCCAAGACTCATTTTTATATTTAAGATCTTCCTTTCAAAGGGGATTTAAATACTCGCTCAAAACCTGGGGGATCCAGCTCTGTGGTGCATTTTACATTCGCAACAAGGTTGCTGTTTTGATAAATGAATTGATTACTTGCCCAATGTTCGGGAAGTAAGCCCATCTAATTGAGTCGGCATAAGCGACAGGCCGGGGTACGGTCTATCAAAGTGTAAGTGGCTGGGTGGCAGTCCATCAACGCGTGAGTGGCCGGGTAACGATCTAGCGCGAGGTCCTAATGCGGCCAGGGTGATGACCGGTGAGGAATTCATCCATCTACAGTAGAAAAGATTACTTATTGGTATCTTTGCCTGATCAGCAAGATATCTTGTTTATGCCAAAATTCTTTTCCTTCCAAATTCATTGGATATTGCAACTCTGTTCATACTTTACATGATAGAGGTTTTCAGGAAATGTATGGGAGATATATATGAATATATTTATATATCGGGACTTAATGAAGTATCTCGTAACTTCATTATTTATAATGATATTCAAAGATTGAATCTATTCAAATCTTGTCTTGTAGTCTCATCTATGTGATGAACCTTTGAAACTTATTATAACTTGAAAGGTGGTAGTTCAAGTAGTATTTGGGAAAGATATAAGTATTTTGGGGTATCTTGTAACTTCATCTTTTAAACTTATATCTAGTTAATGATTGTCTTATGAATGACAAAGATTTTCGGAAAAACGTTGAGACAAGGTTAGATATATGAGATCACCTTGCAACGATATTTTTTATATATACAGTTATAAACTGGAACTCTGTGTATTATGCATGGAAGAGGACTTCCCATATTTTGAAAAGTATATATGTATATATATATATACTGAATATTTTGCGACTACATCGCATTAAGATATCAACTTGGTTCATTTCTTTTGACCAAGACTTTCATGAGTACTATGAGAAGGCTCATATATTGTTAATCATTATACATATTATTTTGGTGGGCTTGCTGCTCACCCTTGCTTTATTTCTTCATCACACAACAACAGTTAGGAAAGATGGCCAGACTCCAGCAGACCCAGCGCAAGCGCGTGGGAAGCGTCCCGCGTCTTCCCGTTGATGTTGTAGCTGCTATATCTGCAGAGGTAGATCTATTGTAGATCAGACCATCTACTTTTGAGAATCAATTATGTATAATTATAACTTGTGGCAGATAATGGCAATTAACTGTAAATTTATCAAGTAATCATTTTGGGTTGTAATAACTTTTAAATTGTGGATTCAAAGACTTGTACTTATTTAAATTTCATCTCTGAGACTATAACGGGTTGTGGTGTGTGTTAGTGTGGGGTCACAGCATAAGGTTATTTATTATTAATTAAGTGAAGTGATATTGTGGAAAGAAAGACCGTGACGACCCGGATCCCCGACCCCGGATCTGGGGGTGTTATAATCTCTGTTCTCTCCCTCTTGCTGCTATCTCGACCTCTGTTTCTGTTCGGTGAGATTTCGACGGCCTCCCTTATTCCGGCGGCCTCCCTTGTTCCGGCCACTGTTCTTGGTTTTCATTTCGCTTTGTTGATTGATGCATGTATATACGCATATATGTGTGTATATCTGTTTGTTCAGTAATGGGTATATTTGTATTTGTCCGTGTTTTGGTTTCTGGTTGCCGCCGTTTGAATTTCGGCCAGGCGACCGGATGTGTGTGTATTCGGTGCGTGGCGTGTGCTATTTTGGTTGTGATGTTTCTGCTCAGTTGTTACTCTGTTTTCCCCGTTCATTTTTTTCGGTTGTTGTGTGAGTATTGATTTAGTTTTTAATTTTCTACAGGAAAATTCATTGATTATTTTAATGAAATAAATTCACTTTGTACAGATAATCGATATTTAATCGGTGGAATTCGTGACGGAAACCCGGAATAATCGGGCACCCACGAATTTTACCGCCATCGGCAATGAGCCTCGGTGAGCCGATGGTGGACCGTGATGATACGTTCTGAGTCCTAAACTTACAGAATAAATAAAATAGTTTGTATGATTATTTTCGGAACGAAAACTAATATTTAGTTTTAAAAGTCATATTGAGCCGTGAATTGCGAATTGTGGATTATGAACTGTAATGATTGGGTTGTTTGAGTGGTTGATTGTTGTGATGGACGTCGATGATGTTTCGACGGGTAGTCCGATAAACAAAGGGGACGTTGTCCGGTTTCCGGGAAATCGAACTACGGAATTACGGGAGCGTATCCGAGGATTATCGGGACGTCGAGAGAGTATAAGTAAGTACATATACGTATGTTTTATATAAAACCTGATTGTATGTTATAGTGAAACATTTTGCCAAAACTCAGTAACCCTAATTTCATAAATGACGAGTATACGTATTTTCTGAAAACGAACACTGAACCTATTTCGAGAACGTGAACCCTAGTTGTGGTTTATGTTATTATAGTATGAATAATTACGAGTCGGAATATGCTATTGTTCGGGTAGATTGTTAGCAAAGATATGTCAAGCATAATCGAATGTCTAAGTTAGGGTGTTTCGACCTTGTAGGTTCTAGTCGGAATGTCCGAGAATTGGCTGTGGACAAAAGATAGTTGGTGGTCAGTCGAAAAGCTCAGTAAGGTTCCAATCAAAGGACTTAAGTGTTGAGGTCAAATGCAGAGTGATCTAGTGGATAGACAATAAAGCCTGAGCGATAGAGTCGGCTCAGATGCAAGTGTTTAATTATCATTGATTATGATCTTGTTTTATTGAAGTATATTGTTTATTCTACTGAACTGTTTTATAATTGGATAGTTTTCTTACATGGACCAGATTCGTGGTCAGACCAGATTCGTAGTCGAATTAGGCCAATGTGTGCCTTGGATCCAGTTCGTAGAGCAGTGTTGTGTGCTTTGCTCGGGGTTAGTGCATGACTGATCAGCAGCCTAACCTTGGTTTTAAAATTTAAAATAAATGTCCAATTCTAATGATTGTTTAACAATAAACTTGATTCTTCTGAATCATTCCATTTGAACATTGCTTAACCTCAGTTATCACTGTTATGACTTGCTGAGCTAGTTAGCTCACCCTTGCGATTCTTTTTTTTTATATATTTTACAGTTGGAAAGGATACGGATGATAGTGAAGTTCCTCAGTCCAAAGTGCGAGCTAGGATTCCAGATAGAGTTGGATCGAGCTAGCAGGAGTCTATTGCGGTAGTGAGATAGTAAGATTGTAAGAATAATTTTATTATCAATTGTAAGTTGAAATAGTTGGGATTTGGTATGATGTAATAAAAGTTAAGGTTGTGGCTTGTTTTCATACTTTAACCTATTGTGATCCGTGGTTATGTGAAGTAGGGTCATTGCAAATAATATTTCTTATACAGGTTTATTTATTGTGAATATGTTATGGACCCCAAACTTCTGACCCGAGTTTGGAGGGCGCCACAGGTTGGTATCAGAGCTACAGGTTATAAGTCACTGAAACAAGCCTAGATTATCGGGATTGGGTAGAGGATTAGGATTAGGAATAGGAAATATAAAGATAGGACATTGTGAGGTTAAGTGCAATTATATAGTAGGTCTCCGGCATGGTTCGTATTGCGATTCGGGATTCTTAGCTTGCGACGTGATTCCCAGACAACGGCAATGGCAGATCTTGATTTTCCTGTATCATCTGATCGTTTGGAGCTTTCTGTTCGTGGATCATCATCTTCTCCCAGATTTGAATTGCACCTTGTTCTTCCGTCAATATTAATAGTATTACCTTCGGTTGTAACAGTTATACCTCTTCAAGCTATTCTACGTTATTCCACCACCTCTTGATATGAGACTACCTATTTAAGAACCTCCATTTGTGTATTCTTGTTTTACTAGACATTCGGTTGTGAGTGTATCTCTTCAGTTTACCCTACACCCTGATCTATACCCCCAGTTTAAATCTTGTCCTATAAAGCAATTGTACCTATGAGGATTGATGTGGGAGTCGCAGTAAATGGTGAGTGTTGAGATACAAATAAAGGTGAGAAGAAGTTTGGAAAGAAGATTCAAGTGTTTCAGAGGATAGTTGTTACCTGGTTAAAAGAAGCTATTAGTGATTAGGCCCCCCATGACTAGCTTGTGGAATAAAGTAGATAAGTGTTGAAAATAGAGAGTTAGAGAAGATAATGGATCTGGAGATTTCTTGGAATTAGATAATGGTGTTATAATAATGTGTTATATATTTTAACAAAATGATGTGACATTAGTCGACTTGTTGACTATTGGATAGTCTGTTCCACTTAAAAATTGTATAGTGGATAATGGAAGTATTACCAGTATGGAAGCTTGATGTGAAGCTATGAATAAGAAAGCATGCAACGAAAACTGAAGTTTTCGTCGATTAAGAAAGGCAAATGGACCCAAAAAAAGAGAGAGAATAGATTGAAATAAATGGATCTTTATGTTATCGTTTCTTTAATTCGGTACCTTGTTATAAGAAGGAAGGACAGCAACCAACTCATATAGTAAGGACAACCAGGTTTATGATTTTTAAAATTTTAACAAGTTTTCGAAAAAGATTTTTCCTTACAAAATTTCTAAAAGCCTTTTTGAATAAAATAAGTTTTAAACCTTGGTTGTCAAGTTACTACTTGAGTTTCTTGTTTGTTAAAAACCTGGATTGCCTGGAAGGATACTTACTTCAGACTTAGTATTGTTAATTCAAAGAACCAAGTAACCCGTGATTATGAAGAAGCTGATTATTCCTAACGGTAGGGTGCAAATGTTGTTTGACAAGGTTAATAGCAGAATCCACATACGGAGTGATTATTCATCAAATTATAGAGACCATTAAAGTTTAAAAGAATTCATCGATTTAAGAAGAGCCTGGGCGTGATCGAAGGAGATTGGGAAGATTTCCAGACTTTTCTAAAAGAAGAGTATTATTAATAAAAAGATCATTATATTGAATGATTCGTGGTTATTCTAAATTAAAACGAGGAAACTCGAAGTTATCTGGTAGGAACACCATTATGATCGAATTGTTAAAGTATTATCCGTGTAGGTGCTATGTTAAAGATGCAAGACTTAACAAGTAAGAATTCATTATAATGCTTGATTTACGAAGACATCTCAGCGTACTTTCTAAAGTTGATATATGACGCATTTGGGATATGATCAAACAAGCTCGAAAGATGAATATAAATGAAATGTGGATGGTGACCAATTGTATCGTTCTTGTCTTCAATATTACCGTGTATACTCCTTTTTGATTCTTAAATAAGTATGAACTTCTTTTCTTAAATAAACTCTTTTCTATGACATCGAAAAGGAGGATATTGCATTCCTTTCAAATTTAATTATTTCCTTTGAGTTTTGCTTTCTGATTGGGACAAACAGTGTTATGGTGAGACACTTTATCAGAATGACAAAGAGTCGGCTGGGACGCCACCTAATCATGTGATGTATGCCATATGGTATGAAAGACTGGCCATCTTAAGTACCAATGTGGTTGTCTCATTCATATTCAACTCATTGTTTCTTCTTTCTTTTCAACTCTAATTTTTGTTGAATTGTGAATCCTTCTAGTTGTTTCGTTATACTACCGTTCTTTGCAAGAGTTTTTCAACAGAAATCAAAGTATTATGGACCAAGCGGGAAAAGTTCCATCTACCTCTCACGCATGGGAAGCAAACAAGGACATATGACGAGAATTGCAAATCACTAGTCCCAGTCAAGAATGCACTAAGAGTCAAAGGAATCTACTCCAATGAGGAATACGTCTCCGAGAATGAGAAATTGTGATTCTCCTGTAAAATATGTTATTCAGAGTACGGATGTGGTTATGTGAATGATTATCGGCGTTACTTTATACTTTAAAGTATTGAAAGATGTAAGAGCAACTTGATTGTTTAGCTCCCAAGGTTTTGCTAAGATGAATTACCCTGTTGAATTGATAAGATTGTGATTAAAGGACTAGTAAGTCAAGAACGTATAGTTGTTAAACGAGTGAGTACAAATAGTGGAATTGAGACTTCTGGCAATAAGTTGTGAAGAATTGATATCATGGAAGATAAGAGGATTTGACATTATTCTAGGGAATGGATTAACTTTTAAAGCGTGATGTCCAGGCAGACCGTCGTGATGAAAAGATAATTCTGAGGATGCCAAATGAGAAGATGATGAGGTTCAGAAGATGAAAGAAGGTGAAGAATTTATTAATGATGATTACAGTGATCAAGATATGAGCATTATGGTGATTATAAGATAAATAAAAGTCAGAAGCAAACAAAACTTGAAGATTTTATAGCAATTAAGGAGTTTCAAGATATGTTTTCAGATGAGCTATCGATATTCCTCCAGATAAAGAAAATGAAGTCCGTGATTGACTTAGCACCTTAGACGAAGCCAGTAACCAAGGTCTTACATAAAATGGCACTAGTTAGAATAAGGGAGTTAGCAAAGCAGATGCAAGAGATGCTAGAAGGAGAAGCGATTAAACCCAATGGATCCCATGAGGTGCATCGGTACTAATTGTTAATAAGAAAATGGAAGTATGAGATTATGCATCAACTAAAGAAAGGTCAACAAATTTACTATCAAAAGTAAGTATATGTTACCTCGAACTACTGATTTGATGATCAAACAGAAGAAGCAAAGTATTTTTTATAATTGATTTAAGGTTTGGGCATTACCAATTGGAGATTGAACCTATGGACATAATTTTTAAGGAATATCTGGATGAGTTGTAATTACGTTACTTAAAGTCAACGGAGGACCACGCGAAGCATTTAATGACAACTGAGGAGTCGGAGATGAAAGAAGTTGTATATAAAGCTTGCAAGGTGAAAGTTTTGATGATAGAAAAGCAAGAAGTTTTGTGAAATGGAGAAGGGTGAAGGAAAATTTTGTGAAGTTAAATGAAAGAATGGTTACAGCACCTATTTTATCAATTTAAAAGGAGCAAGGAGGTTTGGTAGTTTATAGTGATGCTTCTCATTAGGAAATAGGATGTGTGTTGATGCAGCATAATAAAGCTATTGTATATATATATTCGGACAACCGAAACCTTGTGAGCAGAAGTATCCTACTCATAATGTGGGATTAACAGTAATAATATTTGCTTTGAAAGATTGGGAAACATGAGATGTATGGAGAAAGGTGTAAGATCTATACGGACTATAAGAGGTTGAAGTATGTATTCACGAGGAAAAGCAAAGATAGAGGAAAGCGATAAGTAAAAAGGAGAAAACGAACATTGAAACTGTACCAAAAGGAGCAAGGAGAGATAGTATGACCTTTCAGTTAGAGTTGTTAAGGGAAAAATAAGGATATGTTAAGAGAAGATAATAGATCACGATGTTAGCGGTTAGTAAGATGAAATTTATGCGCCCAGGAGAACGATCACGATAAGTATTTAATTTATTGAAGAAATGCCAAGATATACGGAAATTTAAAGAAAAATAGTGATAACCAGGTATAAGAAGGAAATTTCAAGATGGATTAGGAAGTGTTGGATATGTCAAAGAATTAAGGCAAAGTATTGGAGGCCTAGTGGATAAGGCAGACCCAGGGAGTGGTTTTATAAGAAGTGAATCGTGAAGGGTGTAACACCCCCAAATCCAGGGTCGGGGATCCGGGTTGTCACGAGTTCCATTTCCCTTAACAACACCCAATCTTAATAAATAATCAACTACTCTGTACTGTGACCCCACAATAAACACACACACCACAAGTTATAGTCTCAGAGATGAATATCCAAAAATAATCACAAGTCGTTTTATTCCATAATTATATGTCAATACACCTTAAAAGGGTTTCTGAATAAATTTACATTTCTTTACCATTATTACAATTGATAAAGATACATAAGTCTGGTACATTAAAAGTTGAAAGCCTAGCCTATTGGTAGTTCCTACCTTAGCTACAGCGACATCAACGCCTATAGAAAACTGCGGAACGTTTCCTAATCGCTTGCGAATCGGGAGCTTGGTCCTGTTCATCTTTTCTATCTGTTGTTGTGTGATGAAAGAAGAAAGCAAGGGTGAGCAACAAGCCCACCAAAATAATATGTATAATGATTAACAATATATGAGCCTTCTCATAGTACTCATGAAAGTCTTGGTCAAAAGAAATGAACCAAGTTTGATATCTTAATGCGATGAAGTCGCAAAATATTCAGTATATGTATATATATACTTTTCACAATCTTTGAAATTCTCTGACGTGTATAATATACACAGAGTTCCAGTTTATAACTGTATAAAAATATCGTTGCAAGGTGATCTCATATATCTAACCTTGTCTCAACGTTTTTCTGAAAATCTTTGACACGCACAAGATAATCATTTACTAGATATAAGTTTAAAAGATGAAGTTACAAGATACTCTAATATACTTATATCTTTCCGAATACTACTTGAACTACCACCGTTCAAGTTATAATTAGTTTCAAAAGTTCATCACATAGATGAGAATACAAGATAAGACTTGAATAGATTCAATCTTTGAAATATTATTGAATGAAATGAAGTTACGAGATACTTCATTAAGTCCCGATATATATATATATATCCATATATATATCTCTCATACATTTCCTGAAAACCTCTGTCATGTAAAGTATGAACAAAGTTGCAATATCCAATGAATTTTGGAAAGAAAAGAATTTTGGCATAAACCCGATATCTTGCTGATTAGGCAAAGATACCAATAAGTAACATTTTCTACTAGTAGATGGATGAATCCCCCACCGGTCATCACCCTGGCCACATAAGGACCTTGTGCTGGATCGCCACCCGGCCTCTTACGCATTGATGGACTGCCACCCAGCCATTTACACTTGATAGACCGTACCCCGGCCTGTCGCTTATGCCGACTCAATTAGATGGACTTACTTCCCGAACATTGGGTAAGTAATCAATTTATTTATCAAAACAGCAACCTTGTTGCGAATATAAAATACACCACAGAGCCGGATCCCCCAGGTTTTGAGCGAGTATTTAAATCCCCTTTGAAAGGAAGATCTTAAATATAAAAATGAGTTTTGGGGTCCACTCTAACTTTAAAAATCATTTTGAAGACTCGAAAACATTTTTTTTAAGAATGTTTGGAGTACTGCTGATTTATTAAAATAAATCAGTCCCGATATATTAGAAATATCTGAATATTATTATTAAATAATATTATCATAAAGATAATCCTTATAAAAATATTCGAAGTAGAAGTTGTAAAACTTATACTTGAAACGAGTATTAAATAACCAAAGGTATACTTATTCGAAAGTACTATCTTTATTTGAATAATCAAAAAAAAATAAGATTGATTATCGACACCTTATTCTTTAATAAAATAAAGTATATATCTCAGCAATTAATCAGAGTCATAGATCCTCAAATAAATATCCAAATAATATTCATTAAATAATATAAACTGAGTCATAAGCCCTCGAATGAATATTCGAAATAATATTCATTAAATAAAATAAAAGGAGTTATAAACCCTCGAATGAATATTCGAAATAATATTCATTAAATAAAATAAAAGGAGTCATAATCCCTCGAATGAATATTCGAATAATAATCATTAAATAGAATAAACAGAGTCATAAGTCCTCGAATGAATATTCAAATAATATTCATTAAATAAAATAAAGTTATCGAATAAACCTTATTCGATCAATAGTTTTGAAAACTATATCCATATATATATAAATATATATATATATATAATATACTCAGGAACATCGACTCCCGGTTTAGAAATATGTTCACCTTTGGGTCCCCTATACTAAGGGTAAACTCAAATACCGCTTATCTCTAGCATAGGTATTATGCAACTATAAGAATTTGAACCAACAGATATATAAATCAAGAATATGAAACAGGCATGCATATATACCATATCACATGCTCCAATATATCGCAAGAATTTGCTAATAACAAATATGCATTTATCACAAGATCATGCATATACAAATATACATCACAACAACAGTTTATACGGGTAGAAAACTTGCCTGAGTGCTCCCGGATAGACTTAACCTTAGAGCGGGTCCGATAACCTATGAACAACAACATAAGTCGGAATTAAACCCCGGTTGCTTAAGAAACTAGATTTTAACCATTTAGAGTCCTAATGTTTGCTTTCGCGCTTAACGATTTACTTAAGTCGCTCGAGTACCCTCGGCTCCACCATTTTTAACAAATTAACCATTAAGAATTTTAAGGTGATTCTTTCGCGAGCACCTTACCAACTGCCTAATCCACTTTACATAAATGATTCATACTCCAATTAGTCCTTTAAGGTCTTTAACCTATGTTTCAAAGTAAGGCGAGGGGTAATGGTTCGGTCGCGAAACGCCGTTACTTAAAACGGTCGTTTCTCCTAAACCGTACATCGGATTCAAACGAACCACATATCAAAACGAAGCTCGTAACATGAACTATCTAAACATGGCAATGGTCAAAACCTAGCAGTGAGTTCACGGGTCCTAATGTTAAGAACAAAAACAGTCTAAAGTAAATCGGGCATTACGACGGCTATGTTTACGCAATTTCCCAAATTTAAACCAATCCCAATCAATCACCAATCAATCCCAATTCATTCATACAACCAACATCCATCCAAAACACACTACAACAGTCCCAACACCTCAAGTTCTTCCAATTTATGTTATTCTCATCATGAACTTAAACTATACTTAATTCCTTTAACAAATCAACAAGATTCAACATTCATACCACTACCACTCCAACCCAAACTCTAAACAAACAAGCTTCATGCTTCACATATACTATATTACTCATAACCATTCCTAAATACTCAAAACTAAAGCTAGGGTTTGGAGTTTATACCTTCTTGAAGCTTCTTAACACAACACAAGAGCTTTGAATGCCTAAAGAACCTTGATCCTTGCTTGTATAACCTTAAACTTTCATAAAAATTTAAGAAACTAAAGTTATTTCTTTGAAAGTTACTATTCACCATCTTCTTCCTTGAATTATTGGAAGAGATTGTGAAGGAATTTGAAGCTTAAACTCATGGAATAGCTATATCTATGCATAAGGAGTACTAGATAATTATCTTACCAATTAAGGAAGCTTGGAACTTGAATTTTGAAATTCTTCTTCTTGAAAATGGGGAAAAGCCGAGAGCAAGCTTGGAAGAAAGAGATGATTTTGTGTTTTTGCTTTGATTTGTTTTTTGGTTGGTTGTTTTTGTTTAGATTTTGGTTAATTACCATAATAACCTTGAACTTTGTGTGGTTATCATTCATCCACACCTCCTTCCCTCCTATGTCATGCTTATGTCATGCTTATGATGTCACCATCCCTTACTTGCCCTCTTCTTATTGGTTGGATGACCTCATCATCCCTAACCTCCTTGATTAACTTCCTAATTGTTTGCCTAATGACCGCTGATCTGTTATACGGTTCGCTTAACTTTCGTTCTCGTTTCTCGTTTGAGGGATCATACCCGGGATCTTATTACCTGGTTTTCCTTAACCTTTCTCAATACATTATAATCCTTTTATGATCCTCTCTTATAATCCTTTATTTTAAATCCTTTTTATCCTGTTACCTTATACTCAATTCTTTCCGTATCTAGTGGATTTCCGGGAAAAATCAAAGTGTTCGGATTTGGATTCTGACGATCTTTACATACACTTATATCCCATATAAAGTACTAATAAGATCTCAGAAGATCAATAAAAAAACCCCTACATAGTGTGGCATGAAAAGTTTTCTCATTCAGCATAATCAGCAAAAACACTATTCATAAGGGTTACAAAAAAAAATCAAAATTTTGGGGTTATTACAGTCTCCCCTCCTTAAAAGGATTCCGTCCCGGAATCAGATAGAAAATGAATAGGGATACTCTCTTAGCATTGCACTTTCTAACTCTCACTTAATTTTCCCTCATTGGGGTTCTACCATCAAACTCTGACTAGTTTGATAACCCTTACTGGTTGCTCCATATAGGTCAAGTCTGGTTGCATGTCTATGTGCTCATATGCCCCTATTTATCTGGCATCTGAATTACACTACCTTAATATTGATACGTGGGACACGTTATGAACTTACTACATGTTCGGGGGTAGGGCTAGCTCATATGCTAACTTCCCAATACGTCTTACTATATCCAAGGGTCCAACAATTCGTGGGCCTAGCTTTCCTTTCTTTCCGAACCTCATCCATCTTTTCCAAGGGAATACCTATAACAGCACTAGGTCCCCTACTTCCTATTCCTTGTCCTTTCGTGTCAAATCAACATATTTATCATGTCCATCTTGGGCTACTACCAGCCGTCCTCTGATTAGATCTATCATATCCTTGGTCCTTTGGACCACTGCTGGTCCGAGCATCTTGCGCTCTACAACTTCATCCTAACATAAGGGAGATCGACATTGTCTTCCCTCAAGGATCTCATAAGGCGATATCTCAATACTGACATATGATCTATTGTCGTAAGAAAACTCAATCCGTGTTAAGTGATTATTCCAATTTCTTTCAAGTCTATTGCACAGACTCTCATCATAGCTTCTAGCACTATGGCTTTTGCTTCTCAATACCCATTCTTTTCCATTTTGTAGTCATTACTATCTTCCGTACATAATACTATACTGGTTACACTTTTGCTCGTTAGCGTTCTATAACCTTTTAATAACCACGTCAACCTTAGTATCACGAACGCGTTAGAATCGGAATACCACCGTACTGATACTACTTCCTTTAGCTGCTTCCATCTTCGAAAGCTTGGTCCTTCATATAGAAGTAAAAGAATTTATTGAGAGATCACTATGATCCTGAACACTTGTTATATCACATAGTTAGTACAGAAGGTGGCCAGCCTTTAGTACTTGACAAGCAATTAAACAATAGATGGTATCCTACTAGGCTTCTATCACACAAATAGATAGTCATTCGGCAATACCTCCCCTTCTGGAAGGGTTGTTCTTCTCAGCTTATATGCAATGAAAAGGAGAGAAAAGAACGAACTGAAGAGAATTGTATATATAAAAAAAAACATACTACCACAAAATATCTGGCTTGGAACCTACCTCTGAACTATAGAGGTTTGTCATAGGAGAACAAAACATATATGTATACATATCAACATCAAGTATTATAGCATCGCATTTCACGTGCTTAAATATTTTTGCTATTCCGTCCATCATTCTATGGACCCTTGCTCTTCCTCGAGCTTATACACAATCACCTTTGAAACTCCCTCGATATCGAAAAAAATCGAATCTGGGATCTCATTCTAGACATCATCGTTACTAGAATTCTATGCTTGCACCGCAACCTTCCTCATATAGTAATACGACTCTCTTTTCATAAGAGGGAATAAATATTCAATAGTTAGATACTCTACTTAATTAGTCTATCAATGATAACTTATACACTACCACGACCCGACTAGTGGTACTTAATCTCAACATCCATTCCAATACAACTCTCATGGTTGTAATCAGCTCATTACTCGCAGAATCATTGCTGCATTACTATGGTCCACTACTGACCTACTGTCGTCATTCACGTTCCATGAAATCTTAATATCTAACCATACGGAGTCCAAACCTGTCGTATCAAATTCTTCTAAGGAGTTAACATAATCACCATTCATGATTCATGAAGAACACTCCAAACTCTGACGTACTGTCATGACATGAAGTAGATAAAATTGCAGAAGAGTTTCAGTCAAAGCAACGATAGCAATTTAATACCATTCTTAATCGTATGCCTTAAATAGAAGACTTAACTCAAGGGTTCGTCTAGTCCTTTTTGAAACATGGTCCCGGCTTATCTCAAGATAGTATCTTCTGAGATAGAAAGCCCGCTCATGGCGATTATACGAATTGAACCTTTACCAACTACTATTACGGTTGGGTATTGCACAGTCATCAGAAGGAATGTCAATCTTCCAAACCATAATACAACCTTCATATCTTTAACCATCATCACTGTATTCCTTTGGCACAAGCGCCTATAATTATCCTCTTACCTTTAAATTGTCGGCTACCTCTTTGGCCTTTCCTGATAGTAAAATTTCCTTACAGTCAATGTCATTTTAACCACCTCCAAATAAATTTTCTACCTCATTTCAATCACAGCTTATGTGAAGATGTTTTCCTTAAAGTCTGATGAGTAAAAAAAATAAAAAACAATTATCACCATTTTTCCATAAGTTATTGCCTCAGTCTTTAGAGGTTAATCACTGTCACGGCTGACTTTTAATCATACTTAGAACATCTTTTTATCTTAAGTCCTAATTGCCCTGAACAATTTCGACCATTACTGGTTCGATCCATACTTTCTCGTGGTTTAACACGTGCCCCACTTGGCATCATTATAATTACGTCATATTTCCTTTATCAACATTTCTATTCTTGAGAATTTTGAATATTACCTTTCTCCTTGTAAAACCTCTAAGGTTATCCTTGAATCGTTCCTCCTGTATTCCCTAGATACAGGGCATATCAAGATACCATTTATTAATACCAGAATCATTGTCTATATAGTTCTGAAAAAAAATTCTCCACTGATTCTTAAAGGTTGTTATCACCTTAATCCTTTCCAATTCATACTGTCAAAACTCATACTATCCCTTTTAAGGGTGAAATGCCAACCTTTAGGCATTCCCCTAGGATTCGTTTTAAGTTACCGATGTTCTATCCTTAATTCCACCTTTAAAAAGGTACATGCATCCTTCCATGGATAAATCAAGTCATATATCCCTGATAAGGGTGTCTTATTCCATCATTCCCACCTCGATAGTATATGTCTAATTTCACAATAACATCTGTATTCAAAATGGGGTCAATCAATATGGCCTCCAAAAGATAATAACGGTTATCCGCTTTTCTTGCCTAATTTGGTAACGATAACAAGGATGTTCTGGAAGATATTGGTCGTGTTCAACGCGAACTTCTTCTTAATAATTCCTTATTTACTTTTGTTGTTTATCTCAACAGTCATCTCAATGTTGGGATATCTCTCATACCTGGCGTCTCCCTTCCTGGGTATCATGCCACCGGTCTTACACTTCACATTCTTGAAGGTCACTTCCTTCATCCAATTTTCCTAATTTCTTACTTTCTTGTCTTCTCAGTCTATCCGCATCTCATTGTTTATCCTTCGAACTATCTCATGGTTTCCTCGAATTCTCCCAACTTAAAGGGGGTACAATATATATATATATATATATCTCTTATGCCTTCAACCATCAATTTTAACTCATGGTGAATCACCCTCATCCTGACGATTACATACTTTTCTATTTCTATTGCTACGAGTCTTTAGGGTTTCCTCCTACCCAACTCCTTTATCATTCCTCAAACTCTATTGCCTTTATATTCCTTTCCACTTCAGTTTCTTTTTATTTTCCTTTCTCTTATCATTATTTCATGAACCAACACAACATAAGCATTGATTTCAAACATCCCGTCATTCTGGATTCGTGTCCTCAGAATGAATCTCGATAACTATTACAACTTAGATTCATAATTCATCATACTCATCTGCCTTTGTTCTGGCTCTAAATCTTTTACACTATATCCATAACCTTGGGAAGTACTTTCCTGAAAACAATTGACTGATCTTAAATCAGTTTATTATAATATCTTGCTTCGTGCCTTCCTTGGCCTTTCACCAGCGGGTGGTCTCTCTCTTAGGAGGGTAAGTGACAAAAACAGTCTTTTGTGGTTCGTCAATCATTTAGAATCTCACATGATTCCTCTATTTCCTTTAGCCAGGCTCTTGCCTCGGCTGGGCCAGCTTGTTCCTTGGAACTCTGAGAGCTTAGCGAGTTAGAGGTCCTGAAAGAATTTCCCACTACATTGTTTCCCTCAAGGTGGTGGTTGGGAATAAAGTATAAGTTCTGTTTAGACAGGTCCATGAATTTCCGTATAGGAGTACCGTCTCGGGTCTCCCTATCTCGCTCGACTTCTGTTTTCTCAATCTAAATATTTCTTCCTACTCCCCATAATTGGGGTCATCTTTAAATTTAAAATCCTCATTTTCCACTTTATTATATTCAGGGTTCCTTATATCTTAATTGCGACCTCCCTGATTATCACATTCAAGGTTTGCCCCTAATCTTATTCCTTGTGGGGGCATATTACTTGGAAATTTTTTTTGAGAATCTCTGGATATTTGTCTTACTTACTTTGCTTAAGTCTTTCCCTCGTTCAGTCCTTGCACGATTGCAAATTATGAATTCTCAAGTTCGATAAACTTCATGACACTCTCTTAAGTGTTAATAGTGCAATTAATAATGTGATCTTATCACAAACACACTGATCTGAACTGAAATTAACGAATATATACATAACCATTTGTTCGAGGGTACAACAACTGAACATATTAAAGAGAATTACATCATTTGATTTGATCACTTATATCCCAAAAGTACTACCATAGATGATCATCTAGTCATTAAAACTAATCATCCATAACTTAGGCTAATCCTCCAAACGCGGTGCTGCATGAAATTCTTGTCAGATTGCTTAGACTCTGCACACTATTATGGATCAAGAAATGCGGGCACGCACAACATCCCTAACCTACTCCATTAAAGCGGTGATGAGGTCCAAGATAGTTGCAAGTAGAGCTGGATCAATCTGACCCTCAAGATGGCCTCTAGCTGTAACACGGGTGGTAGCCTCAATCCTGTCCATGATATACGCTATATCTATGCATTAGGAGTACTAGATAATTATCTTACCGATTAAGGAAGCTTGGAACTTGAATTTTGAAATTCTTCTTCTTGAAAATGGGGAAAAGCCGAGAGCAAGCTTGGAAGAAAGAGATGATTTTGTGTTTTTGCTTTGATTTGTTTTTTGGTTGCTTGTTTTTGTTTAGATTTTGGTTAATTACCTTAATAACCTTGAACTTTGTGTGGTTATCATTCATCCACACCTCCTTCCCTCCTATGTCATGCTTATGTCATGCTTATGATGTCATCATCCCTTACTTGCCCTCTTCTTATTGGTTGGATGACCTCATCATCCCTAAACTCCTTGGTTAACTTCCTAATTGTTTGCCTAATGACCGCTGATCTTTTATACGGTTCGCTTAACTTTCGTTCTCGTTTCTCGTTTGAGGGATCATACCCGGGATCTTATTACCTGGGTTTCCTTAACCTTTCTCAATACATTATAATCCTTTTATGATCCTCTCTTATAATCCTTAATTTTAAATCCTTTATTTTAACTCCTTTTTATCTTGTTACCTTATACTCAATTCTTTCCGTATCTAGTGGATTTCCGGGAAAAATCAAAGTGTTCGGATTTGGATTCTGACGATTTTTACATACACTTATATCCCATATAAAGTACTAATAAGATCTCAGAAGATCAATAAAAGAACCCCTACATAGTGTGGCATGAAAAGTTTTCTCATTCAGCATAATCAGCAAAAACACTATTCATAAGGGTTACAAAAAAAATTCAAAATTTTGGGGTTATTACAAAGGGTGCCAGTGATGTTCATGTAGAAAAGGCATGAAATTATAAGAGTATGTACTGATTATCGGGAGTTTAACAAAATAATAAATAAGAAGAAGTGAGACCCTATAAAAAAATTGATTACTTATGAGACCTGATTCAAGAAGTGTGTTATGTATTGAGAATTAACTTAAGATCCGAACTGAGGACATGACAGAGATTATGATTAAAATAAGCTATAAGCATCGCAAGCTCTGGTGATATTATGTGATATAACAAGTGTATCGGTTGTCTATAAGGAATTAAGGGATATGGTGTATAAGGAGTACTTGGATAAGCAAATTGTATTTATTGATAACATCTTCAGCTATTCGGAAAATAAGAGAGTCTGTGTGGAATGCCCAAGGATTTTCCCCAAAAGGTTAGAAGGGAAGCAACTATATGTTGAGTTTTTAAGTATGAAATTTTGACCGAGTTTAACAAAAGCTTCTAATTAATCGATTAACAACTACTGAAACAAAGCCGAATGGTAACAGATGCCTTGTACAGAAAGAAGGGATTGGATGTAATTAAGATCACTGAGGAATTAATAAACGAATTGGAAAGAGTGGAATCTGAAGTTTATATATGAGATTACTTTTCAGCTTTAACTGATGAAAAAGAATAAGAGATGTTTAAATGTTTGGAAACCAAGTTGAAAACGAGCACCGCCTATCATCCTTAAACGGAGAGTCAAAGTACGAAAGTGATTCAGGAAATGTAAGATATGTTAAGAGGTTGAGTTTTAAGGAAACACTGGAATAATTATTTATCATCGACGTCAGCTTTGGAATGCCACTTTACCAAGCTTCATGTGAATGCGAGTGTAGGCCCCCATTTTTACTAAGATAAAGTGGGAGAAAGAAAGTTGTCAAATTCTAAGTTAATTCAGCACACCAAGAGCGTAGTAATATTGATGAAAGCAGCTCAGAGCCGACAAAGAAAGAAGGCATAATTATATCGAGAGAAAATATGAGTATAGAAATAGGACCAGTAGTGTTAGTAAAAGTTCCACCTTGAAAGAGACTGGATAAGTCTAAGTAGAGGGGACAGGTTAAATCCTAAAATTAATGACCCATTCAAGGTATTGATAAATATAGGTAAAGTTGTTCGTGAGTTGATGTGATCGTCACAACAGTGTGTACGTATAATGTATTTTTCCTGTCAATGTTAAAGCGATAAGTATTTGATTTGAATTAAGCGATTGGTTAGGAGCCAATGGGCTCTTGTCTAAGTTTATTCCGCATATAGTGATCAATCCAAATTCTTGATCGTTAAAGACGAGTTCTGGGAAATGAGAGTATATCCATAGTGAGTACGTTTAAAACCCTCGAGTAGAAGAGTCTACTTGGGAACTAGATTCAGATATGCTTGACAAATATCCTCACTCGATTAGTTAGGCCAGATTCTGAGGACAGAATCTTTTTAAGGGGGAAGGATATAACGACTCGTGTACTTTTGAATTATTTAAATATGTGATTATGGAAATTATTAAATGAATAAAATATGTGTATCAATTTTGACCGCTATGTGTTGTTTAATTAATGTATAATTTTTGGTGTACCGGATTGTCCGCGTGATTAATTATGGAGTCGTACTGAATTATTATCAATTTTAAAAGTGGATTTAGTGCAAATTTAATTACATAAATATTTGGAATGTCTTTAAAATTATTTTTATGGTTCCATAATTACAATAGTTATTTTTGGGATTTTATTAAATTTAGAAATCAATATTTCATCAATTATTTAACCCTGTGTAATTTTCTGATTATATTTACTTATAAAATATGTATTTAATTCCAGAATTCATCAAAAATTATGAAACTCATATTTATTTAAGTTTGAAATATTTCGAGAATTTTAAAAAAAATTGGAAATTTTCGGGATTAAATCATCGTGTCGATTCGTTTAATTGCTAAAAGCGGGTACAAACTGCATTTCATAAATTATTTTAAAATTAGGAAATTTATGTTTTTGTAAACTTCAGGATATTTGTAATATTTTAAGATTATTTCGTAATTTTCTGAATTTCTCGTAAGTGCAGCCCGGATCGTTAATTGTTAAATATGGGTATGAGTTACGTTTCAAGAATGTTTTAAAAATTATGAAAACCTTATTTTATTGGTTTCAGGATATTTATAAAATTTTAAAAATATTTTGGGATCATTTGGATTAATTTTCATTCGCAAGTTGTTTCGTTAAAAGATTAAAGAAGATACAGAAATTGAGCTTCCAGTCAGAAAATAGGACACGTGGCAGTGCCCTGTTACCCTGTTGATACGTGTCAATTGCCAAGTCTACAGAAGAAGAAAAAAAAGAAAAAGAACATAAACACAGCACACAATTTACACACTCTCTCTCTCTCGTTTTATTTTTCATTTCCCACTTTCATTAATCTCTCTCTACTTCTCCAATTCTCTCATCTCACTCATCTTTATACATCTATGTTCTCTCCCTCTTGCTGCTATCTCGACCTCTGTTTCTGTTCGGTAAGATTCCGGCAGCCTCCCTTGTTCCGGCCACTGTTCTTGGTTTCCATTTCGCTTTGCTGATTGATGCATGTATATACGCATATATGTGTGTATATCTGTGTGTTCAGTAATGGGTATAATTGTATTTGTCCGTGTTTTAGTTTCTGGTTGCCGCCGTTTGGATTCCGGCCAGGCGACCGGATGTGTGTGTATTCGGTGCGTGGCGTGTGCTGTTTTGGTTGTGATGTTTCTGCTCAGCTGTTACTCTGTTTTCCCCATTCATTTTTCGGTTGTTGTGCGAGTATTGATTTAGTTTTTAATTTTCTGCAGGAAAATTCATTGATTATTTTAATGAAATAAATTCACTTTGTATAGATAATCGATATTTAATCGGTGGAATTCGTGATGGGAACCCGGAATAATCGGGCACCCGCGAATTTTACCGCCATCGACGATGAGCCTCGACGAGCCGACGGTGGACCGTGATGATACGTTCTGAGTCCTAAACTTACAGAATAAATAAAATAGTTCGTATGATTATTTTCAGAATGAAAACTAATATTTAGTTTTAAAAGTCATATTGAGCCGTGAATCGCGAATTGTGGATTATGAACTGTAATGATTGGATTGTTTGAGTGGTTGATTGTTGTGATGGACGTCGATGATGTTTCGACGGGTAGTCCGATAAACAAAGGGGACGTTGTCCAATTTCGGGAAATCGAACTACGGAATTACGGGAGCGTATCCGAGGATTATCGGGACATCGAGAGAGTATAAGTAAATACATATACGTATGTTTTATATAAAACCTGATTGTATGTTATAGTGAAACGTTTTGCCAAAACTCAGTAACCCTAATTTCATAAATGACGAGTATACGTATTTTCTGAAAACGAACACTGAACCTATTTCGAGAACGTGAACCCTAGTTGTGGTTTATGTTATTATAGTATGAATAATTACGAGTCGGAATATGCTATTGTTCGGGTAGATTGTTAGCAAAGATATGTCAAGCATAATCGAATGTCTAAGTTAGGGTGTTTCGACCTTGTAGGTTCTAGTCGGAATGTCCGAGAATTGGCTGTGGACAAAAGATAGTTGGTGGTCAGTCGAAAAGCTCAGTAAGGTTCCAATCAAAGGACTTAAGTGTTGAGGTCAAATACAGAGTGATCTAGTGGATAGACAATAAAGCCTGAGCGATAGAGTCGGCTCATATTCGATCAATAATAGTTGTAAAGCCGTGTAAGGAAAGTACTCCTGAACTTTTCTTCAAGATATATTGCGAATATTTTTGAACTATTTAACAACGTGTCACCATTATTCGAAATAACTCATGTTTTAGTATTGTAAGTACTTCTAAACCTTTTCTCAAGATACAATGCAAATGTTTCCAAATTCTCTTGTGAAATATTGTTAAGTGTTCAAAATAGCTCTGTTTTATGTTGTAAGTACTTTGAATCATACAACCTTGAACCCGAATCACCTCATTTGATCTTTGACCGTAAGACTTAATTTTTTTGCATAAAATCATCCTTTGTTGATTTTCAGATACCAAATTACACAAATATGACACTACTTCCTCAAATGTATAACTATCAAACGCCAAACACTGGAACAAAACTGTTTGAAAATACAAAAACTTTTATACTCAACCATTCTTTAAAACATCAAAGAACTATACCTTGAAAAATCGGTATTCGTCCAATACCTGATCATTTTATAAACTAAAAACCGTTTCTTGTATATACCCTTGTGATATCCATGAATTTTCTTACGTTTTTATGCAAGTGTTTAATCATCATTGATTATGATCTTGTTTTATTGAAGTATATTGTTTATTCTACTGAACTGTTTTAGAATTGGATAGTTTTCTTACATGGACCAGATTCGTGGTCAGACCAGATTCGTGGTCGAATTAGGCCAATGTGTGCCTTGGATCCAGTTCGTAGAGCAGTGTTGTGTGCTTTGCTCGGGGTTAGTGCGTGACTGATCAGCAACCTAACCTTGGTTTTAAAATTTAAAATAAATGTCCAATTCTAATGATTGTTTAACAATAAACTTGATTCTTCTGAATCATTCCATTTGAACATTGCTTAACCTCAGTTATCACTGTTATGACTTGCTGAGCTAGTTAGCTCACCCTTGCGATTCTTTTTTTTTATATATTTTACAGTTGGAAAGGATACGGATGATAGTGAAGTTCCTCAGTCCAAAGTGCAAGCTAGGATTCCAGATAGAGTTGGATCGAGCTAGCAGGAGTCTATTGCGGTAGTGAGATAGTAAGATTGTAAGAATAATTTTATTATCGATTGTAAGTTGAATTAGTTGGGATTTGGTATGATGTAATAAAAGTTAAGGTTGTGGCTTGTTTTCATACTTTAACCTGTTGCGATCCGTGGTTATGTGAAGTAGGGTCATTGCAAATAATATTTCTTATACAGGTTTATTTATTGTGAATATGTTGTGGACCCCAAACTTCTGACCCGGGTTTGGAGGGTGCCACAGAGCTACAGCTAAAAATACAAGTCAGCAAAGTGATTGTGCCAACAATTGCTTTCACAAATCCACCACTGTTGGATAGCATTAATCTAATCCAAATAGCGGCTGAAAAGCTTGAGTCAAAGTCAAATCCTAAGATGCTTGATGTTACAGCTATAGAGAAGGAATTAGAAGAAAAATGGAGAAAGATAGATGCAAATATACAACAAAGTTTGGGCCAATTTAGAAACAAGATAAAGTCTTCAGTCATCACTCTCAAGTCATGAAAATCTCTGTGAATAACATAAGTATGAACTATCTAGAAAAGGGTCAAACTTCATGCATCAAATCTCCAAAAGAAAATTTCATCATGAATCCTAAAAGAAACTTTCCAAAGTTTTCAGACAAAAATCCTATGGATACTGTGTATGAAACACCTAGGCCAGATGAGAAGAAGTTGTTGGCTAGGTCAATTGCATTTTACAAGGATCCAGCAGATTCAGCACTTAAAAAGAGAATTGCAAAGATCTACAGAAATGGTAAAGAGATATGTGTGGTGGCTGGACACCCTCAGTTTGTAGAAGCCAAAAAGGAAAAGAAAGAGAGAATAAGGCAAGAAAAGAAACAAGCTGCCTTAGATGCTAAGAAAGTCAAACAAAAGAAGGAGCAAACTGCTATCTTAGCCAAACTTCAGGTTGTGAAGACTTCAACTAAGATCTCTACACAACCATTTGTGATTGCTGAACCTCAAGATTGGAAAATGCAACAGGAACCACAACACAAAAGAAAATTCAGATACAAGCTCCATTCCAAGAGAAAATTGGACTTTAATGATGAGGAAAAGGAAGACCAAATTCCCAAAAAGCCTACAACTACAACTCAGACATCAAAACCCTCAGTGGTATTTGAAGAATTCAAGGTGGTTGATCCAACAAGGAACATTCATGGTGAGCCTAAAATTCCTAAGAATGAGCCAGTAGACTGGGATAGTTTACCAATTCCTGGGCTAAATTTTCATATCTTCAAAAAGATAGAGAAGACAAAGACAAGAGCAAACAAGAAAGTGAAGCCTGTGATTTCCAAATCCAAGATCCCAATCAAAGCTAAATCTACAGTTAACAAGGGAGACATATTGTACATCTGTGACATCAAGGAGTTTTCTGACATAAAACTTTACTTAGATGAATTGGATGAAGTTAGAGGAATTGATTCTCACAGACATCTTCCTGAAAGATTGGTGTTTAAATACAAGGGAGGAAAAAAGATCATATGGCCACTTCACAGGATCCTTCTAGAAACCAGTCTATTTTGATAAAGGTCTACTCTTCATTTAAAAAGAACTTTGGGTACAATGTGACAACAAGAAGATTAGTTCTAAAGAAGATTGAGGAGCTGAGGAGTAATAGAGCCAAAGATGTACTACCAAAAACTCTGTCAATTCCCTTCACAGGAAAGAGAGTGCATCTGAGGCCCTGTTGGTTGATGGAATTCAGGGATGAAAAAGGAGTTAGAAGATTCTTTAGATTGGAGGACCAATTGAGTATCTCTAGCAATGGGACTCTTTTGGAAATGCAGGGAATGCTAAATCTCTCAGAAGCTGATGAACTTGAATTCCACAGACAACTCCAAAACCAGATTAAGGAAAACAACAAAAGGCTTGGGAAGAAATCCAGACAATCAAGGAAATAAATTTATCTGCTCAGACTGGAGGAGCATCTTGATAATTATTGTGAGCTACTCTCTGTACACTCTGCATTCTTCAATTTTCAGTAAATATTGCAACACTTATCAGTTTTATCTACTATTTTCAATTTATATTCTTAGAGTGTTTTATCCAGTAGACATAAATTGGGGGAGATTGTTAGGAATATGATGTGAACTTGATGATAATTCACACAAAACACATTAGTAGATTTAACTTAGTGTATTTTGTAGCACTCGACGAATGATCAAATAGAGTCCCAACAGATAATTCAATATAGTCCCGACGGATGATGATTTGATATCCATCGAGTGAGTAGCTTATATAAGAATAAGTACAGAAGCACATTTATGCAAACAACTTTGTGTAGATTCTGTAGTAGCATATGAGTCATGTTGACTACTAGTAGATATGTAGAATAGGTTGATTAATTGTAAATATAAGATGTCTTGTAATTCTTCATAAGTGAAATGGAGTCAAGTATCAAATAGCTACCCGGTGGATGATCAACAAAGCTACTTGACGGATGAGCAACAAAGCTACTCGACGGATGTCAAAAAAGTACCCGACGGATGTTCAATTCAAATATCTGTTGACATTGACAACACAGTCACATGCGTTGGCTGTTTGCAAAAGGAATGTGGCATCCTGTTTAGCAGGAAAATGAGAACAAAGAAGCATTACCATTTCCATGCTATTATGAAGATATTCAAAGATGCTGGAATACAGTAGTGAAGCAGCATGGAGTTAGACTTGATAGGTTTTATTTTATTATCCTGTCTTATTACCATATAAACTTGGTGATATATAAACCAAGTGTAGCTAGTAAAACAAATAACTAAGCAAACACATTTTAGAAGAGAAATAGAAAAAGCTATAACTGTTAAGAATTTCTCTATAGTTTGTTTGTTTGTTCACTTGTAAAAAGCAGTTGTGAGCTATTCAAACTTCACAGGGTTCTCTCAATATATATATATATATATATATATATATATATATATATATATATCTGGTGGATACATTCAAATCCACCAGAAAGTTTTAAAGACTTCTATTTTTATTACTTGTGTATTGATTTATATAATTCTTTCATTCAGCACTTTGCAAATCAAACACTTATATATTATTCAGTTAGAACAGTTTTAAAATCTCAAAAAAAGCCAGAATTACATTCAACCCCCCTTCTATAATTCTTCTTGTATTGTTAGGGAATAATAGTTTACAATTAAGATTTCTTCGATCTTGATTCTTCACGATAAATATCTTCCCGCGACGAAGGGATGCTTCACGTATTAATTGCCTGTCTGAGTCATTTTTCAGAGTTCCTTGATCTTCGATTATCGTCCCAACACTCGTTCGCTTTGCCTGATGCACACAGCTTTACTTCCTTATTTTATAATTAATTTATTTATTACGGTTCACTAACTATTCATTTCACGTCAAAATCTTCTGATTTGAAGTGTATCGCGTTAACGCAATCTACCATACTGATGAGATCCTCGTAACAAAAACCACAACCACGTTATCGGTGTATCCATTCTTCCTTGCTCGCAAACGTCCATCATTTATCGGCTTGCATTCATATCTATATTCGACATGTAATTTTACCTGCTACACGGGATTACTCCCTTTCTTTTAAAATCATCAAAGAATAGACTCTACGCAAGAGGAGAGTTTGTGTATATGATTTTAATTGAAAAACTGGATAAGGAATAATAATGCAACAAACAGTTGGGAGAATCTGTAAGTTAATAAATTGAAGGAAGAAGAATGAGTGAGGATTTAGATATGAATGAGACAACCATATTCGTACTCAAGATGGCCAGTATTTTGCACTATATGGCATACAACACACAATTAGGTGGCGTCCCACCAGACTCTTTGTCATTCTGACAAAGTGTCACATCACAACATTGTTTATCTCAATCAGGAAGCGATATTTTGAGAAGAGGATTAATTCGGAAGGAGTATAATAAATTTTCTATCATTTTTGCCTCATACAATTTATCGATAAAAGAAGCTCATGCGTATTCAAAAATCAAGAAGAACATATGTTATCATATTAGAGAAAAGAATGACAGTATTGGTCACCTTCCCCGCTTCACTTAAATATACCTTCAGAGATCATTCGAATAACAGATTCACAATTCAAGTCACATCATCACTTCGGAATGTCGTTTGGAAATGCCTCCACATTAAATACCTTTATGATTGGATCATAACTGCATCTTTATGAAATTCATAATCATTGCTTCTAACTTCGTCTAGGCCGTGTAAAATAACCATCGATCACGCAATGCCTCAACTTCGTCGATAGGAATATTATTCTTCGCCAATCATCAGAAAGAGTCTTCCATTTCCTTCAATCATCCACTATCTTTTCGAATCACGAATCTCGTTAAATAATGTTTTAACATATTAATTCAATTATTGATATTATTAAGAAAAGTTTTACGTGTGTCTTTTACGGGAAAACTTTAAACTTTCTTCCTGGTAGTGGTTCTACTTGGTTCTCCGAACTAACACTGATCTAGATCCATTCTTCTTTTAGGTCATTCTCTATTTATAATAATAAGAACTTAAGTAATATTTCGACAACCAAATTATGAAACTCATTTTATGCAAAGATCTTCTGAAAGTTGATCAAGAAAATCTTTTTTGAAATCTCATTTTAAAATTTTGAAAATCAAATATTTGGTCATCATTACTTTATAAGTTCCTTCATATTCTTATAATCCGCTAATGAAATATCTAACTAAAAAAATGCCCATATAAGGGTCTCTCCACTTTGGTAGACTTTTCTGCATTGTCCTTAGGTTTTTCTTCTTGATCACTGTCATCATCACTATCATCACAAATCATCTCAACATTATCAAATTTGAGGCTTTCATGGAAATCTCCATCTTGCAGTCCTTCAATCTTTTTATCATCAAACACAACATGTACAGATTCAATAACAATGTTGGTTCTGAGATTGTAGTCTCTATATGCTTTTCCAACTGCATATCCAACAAAAATGCCTTCATCTGCTTTGGCATCAAACTTACCATGTTGATCAGTTTAATTCCTCAAGATATAGCAGCTACAACCAAAGACATGAAGAAAGTTCAGTGTTGGCTTCTTATTCTTGAACAATAGGTAGGGTGTCATGCATTTTGCTTGATTGACCAAAGAAATATTCTGAGTGTAGCATGCAGTATTTACAGCTTCATCTCAAAAGTAAGTTGGTAACTTTGATTCTTCTAGCATTGTCCTTGCAGATTTAATAAAAGATCTATTTTTTCCTTTCCACCACACCATTTTGTTGTGGGGTTCTGCTGTTGAGAATTCATGCTTGATCCCATTCTCTTCACAAAATGATCTCATCACAAAAATTCTTGAACTCAGTTCCATTGTCACTCCTAATTCTTCTTACTTTGAAATCAGGATGATTGTTGACTTGTCTTATGTGATTGATGATGATTTCACTAGCTTCATCTTTGGAATAGAGAAAATATGTCCAAGAGAACTTTGAGAAATCATCCAAAATTACTAGAAAGTACCTTTTCTTTGAGATTGACAATATGTTTACTGGTCCAAACAAGTCCATGTGCATTAATTGTAGAGGTTCTTCAATTGTTGAATCAAGCTTCTTTCTGAATAATGCCTTGATTTGCTTTCCTTTCTCACATGCATCACACAGTCCATTCTTTGAGAATTCCACTTGAGGAATACCCCTTACCAAATCTTTCCTGACTAGCTCATTCATAGTCTTGAAGTTAAGGTGGGACAGCTTCTTGTGCCATAGCCAAATTTCATCCTGACTTGCCTTGCTAAATAGACAAGTGATAGATTCTGCATTTGATGAGTTGAAATCAGCTAGATACACATTCCCTTTTCTCAATCCAGTGAGAACCACTTTGTTGCTTCTCTTGTTGGTCACAACACAGGCTTCAGAATTGAATGTTACTGAGTTGCCCTTATCACAAAGCTGACTGATACTCAATAAATTGTGCTTGAGTCCATCCACTAGGGCAACTTCTTCAATGATGACATTATCCTTTGAAATCAAGCTATATCCCACAGTATAACCCTTGTTGTCATCTCCAAAAGTGATACTTGGGCCAGCTCTTTCCTTAAACTCAGTGAGCCGGGTAGAATCTCCAGTCATGTGCTTTGAGCACCCACTATCCATATACTAAAGATTCTTTCTATTTCCCTGCACACAAAAAAATCAAATTAAGTTGATTTTGGTACCCGAGTTTCCTTGGGTCCTGTTTTGTTAGCCTTTTTCCTAGGTTTCTTGGGTTTGTCTTTATTTGACTTAGATACTTGAAGTTCATCCTTAGTCAATTGAGTAGAACCCTTAAAACCATTCATCATTACAGAATTATCATGCACAGCTTGGTTAACATGGAAAGGCATATTTTGAGAAAACATGGTATTCCAGTATGGCATGCTAAATGAAATTTGTGGCGTGCTAAATGAAATTTGTGGCTTACTAAATGTAGCATAGTAGGGATTTTGTGCAAATGGCATATTAGCATACTGTACATTCAAATTATGTGCAGGCATAACATTCACAGGCATTGTATGCATACTGAGAAATGAAGGAGGTGCGGACATGGAAGCAGGCATAGCAAGTTTGCAATTAACAGACAAATGATTAACACTGCCACACTTAACACAGATTTTCCTTAGTGTATACTTATCAGGTGAGTAGTTGTTATGTTTGTTAATTCCTACTTTACCATTCCTATTATTTTTCTTTTTAGACTATGTTCTCACTTCAATTTTTGACAATCTGTCATCTAATTGCTTAATAGAAAGATGCCCTACATTGACTCTCTTATTTTGTTTCACTTGACTTGTTTCTCCCGGAACAAAGTTCTTAGAAACTGATTCATATTTTTCATTTAATTTAGCTAGTTTAGCTTTGCTAACTGGCTTACTTACACTCAACAGATGTGACTCATTATCTTTCTACGGATAATCCTTTTGATTATTCGAAGGATAATTTTCATCATCCATCGAATCCACATCCGTTGAAAGTCCTTCAACCAGATTGGAATCAAGCTTCTTCTTGTTCTTTTTCGAGGCTGCATCACAAAAAGATTCTATACCTTGAACTTCAGTAATTTGAGCATGGACATCTCTAGATGATTTTCATGCCTTAATTACTTCCTGTTCTCGTTCAAGCTGCTTTCTTAAAATCTCCTCTTTCTTTAGAGATTCAGTCAATTCATCTTTGGCAGTCTTGCATTCTATTTTCAGTTTTTCAAACTCAACAAATTGAGTTTCTAACACAATATTTCTTTCACTTCAAAATAGATTGCTCTCTTTAAGATTAGTGTTTTCTTTAGTGAGAGACTTGAGTGTAACACGCAAATGATATAATTCAGTAGATATGTCATTTATGGAATCATTACACTCAGTGTTAGAAAAATGTGATAGATTAGTGGTGATTACCTGAATAATTGATGAACTGACCTCTGTTTCATCTAATTTGGCCATAAGTGCTAGATTGACATAGCTTGTATCTTAATCATCTTCTAATCCATCTGCAGCCCAGTCATTTTCATATATGATGAAAGCCCTTTCCTTTTGTTTGAGTAACTCAAAATATTTATGTCTGTAATCAACAACTTCAAACTTCTTTTTATCGGAAATAGACTTTCTGCATTCACTGGCAAAATAACCAGCCAAGCCACACTTGAAACATTTGAATTTAGACTTATCTACCATATTTCTGTTAGACTTGGTTGCTCCAAAATTCTTCTTGAATTTGAGCTAGGCAAATCTCCAGGATAGAAAAGCAAGATGCTCATCTATGTCATCCATGTCATCTTGACTAAGCTGGTCTTCATGTTCAGCTACTAGTCCTTTTCCTTTGCCTTCACAAACTCTAGGGTTTGGTGCAGATTCAACAGCTTCAACCTTTTTCTGATTTTCCTTTTCTTGCTCAGCAACTAATGCAATGGATCCTCCTTTCTTTTTTCCTTTCTCTAGTTTTTCATCTTGCTCTATTTCAAGCTCATAGGTCTTTAGAATCCCATACAGTCTATCCAAGGTGAATTTCTTGTAGTCTTGAGAGTTTCTTAGTGAGACTGTCATGGGTTTCCAATCCCTTGATAGAGATCTAAGAAATTTGAGGTTTAAGTCCTTTGTTTGATAGACTCTTCCATGCAATTTTAGAGCATTTAGTAGCTTTTGAAATCTAATAAATATGTCAGTGAGTGACTCACTTTCTTCACTGTGAAAATACTCATATTGTTGAATCAAGAGTTGCATGTTGTTCTCCCTTACCTGCTCAGTTCCATCACATATGACTCGAATTATTTCCCAAACATCCTTAGCAGTTTTGCAGTTTATGATGTTGTCAAACATGTCACCATCAACACCATTAAACAAAATGTTCATGGACTTTTTATCTTTTCGAACTTGTTCAATGTCTGGATCAGACCATTCTGCTCTAGGCTTTGGGACATATGCTTTATTTCCCGTAGAAGCTCTCATAGGGATATGTGGACCTTTCTCAATACAATCCACATATGCTTCATCTTGAGATAGGGGATGCAAGTGCATCTTCACCTTCCAATGGTGATAGTTATCTTTGTCCAGAAATGGAATCTTCACTCCAACATCCTTTTTGCTCATCTTGTTAGTTGTTGTGATCTTTAAACTCTTTGTACTTCAAGAGTATGCTCTGATACCAATTGTTATTTGTTGTCCAAGACATGTTTGTACTTTAACAAGTCTAAGTCAAATTGACAACCCTAAGTAAGTTGTATTGTAATCTTAGTTTGCATTTGTACTTGTAATATTTAAAGTCTATAAAAATGCGAAAGGAGCAGAATGAAGTCTTTTTCTTTGTACAGTATCAAGCCTAAGAACTCTATCTGGAAGAAGATCAAGAAGATCATGCCTCAGAAGAATTATGAAGAAGCTTGGAGTTGAATAAATCTGTTTTGGGAAAAATGTTCTACGTCAAGATCTCTACAAGTCATATATTTAGTGTTATAGAGATGTCATTCGAGAACTCCAGAGTGACTTATAGAGAACTCTGGAAAGCTACTAAAGAACTCAGAGATATCGACAAGCAAATTTGAAGACTTGAAGATTGGAGATATCGACAAGTCATTTCTTCACTAGAGAACTCAGAGTTATCGACGAGTCAAAATTTATTAGAGAGCTCTGAATTATCGATAAGTCAAATTTCACTACAGAACTCAGAGATATCGATAAGCCAAAATTCACTAGAGAACTCTGAGTTATCGACAAGTCAAATTTGACTAGAGAACTCTGAGTTATCAATAAGTCAATAAGTCACTAGAGAACTCAGAGATATCGATAAGTCAAAGTGAAGATATGAAGATTAGAGATCTCGATAAGCCAAATTCTCTTATAGAGAACGCACAGACCTCTACAAGTCAAATCATCTATGAAGTATAAGAGATCTCGATAAGTTATTATACTTATCAAGATGTCAAGAACTTTATATGCCTAACTGGAGATCTCGAGGTAAAATCTCAAAGTACAAATTGCAGACCAGTTCAATATCCAAGATTAACAATCAACAAATAATCCAACAAGTTGGATTGACAAGTCTACAAAAAATAGCTTGAAGAGTGTGCAAGATCAAGGGTGAAGATTAACTGACAAAGGAAGATCAAGATTAACACAGTATGCAAAGATATGCTAATCCAGAAACGAAGATATATTTTTCCCTAAAATGGAAATAATTAGTGACAGTTTACTAAATTGTATAAAATCTCTTATTGTATATTATGTAAACCAGCAGTTAACTAGAATATAAAGTTAACAATGGTCCTTTGTTAGTTGATAACATTTTAGATCAGGAATTCTTGTATTTCTCTCAAGAAGAAGCTAAGCTCTTTATCAACAAAGTGCCTAGAAATTTTGTAGCAAAACATTCTTAATTTTAATATAAAATTAAGTGAGTTATGAAAGATCTGTGTTATTCATAGCTGCATGTTTAACTTCTGTTATAATACATCTTACTACAAGATTTGATTTACTTTGTTCAAAACTAAAATAGTTCAAGAGAAGCATAAAAACACTAAAACACATTCACCCCCCCCCACTGTGTGTAATTCATTACCTAACAAGTGGTATCAGAGCAAAATCTGAAAGTAAACAGATTCAAGATCTTGGAAGAATGAATACACAGAAGATCAGTAGCATCAAAATTCCTACCTTTGACAAAGCTAACTACACTCTTTGGAAAAAGAAAATGTTGTTGTTTATCAGGATGGCCAATCCACTCTATATTCAGATTCTCAAAAATGGGCCATTCACTCCTATGGTTAGAGTTGAGGAATCTACAGATGGTGATATGATTATCCCAGCTCATTATGCTCCAAAAGACCCTTCTGAGTACTCTGAGCCTGAGAAAGAAAAAGTCTCCCTAGATAGTGGCTTGCAGCTGATTTTGATTGAGTCACTTGATAATGTAATGTACAACAACATTGTCAACTGTGATACTGCCAAGCAGATCTGGGAAAAGATTGAAATACTCTGTGAGGGAACTGAGGAAGTTAGATCTAATCAAAAAAAGATACTGATTTCACAATATGAGGGTTTCATGGCCAAGCTAAAAGAGAGTATCACTGATGTGTTTGAAAGGTTTAATAAGCTGATAAATGACTTGCAGCTCCATGAAAAATACTATGAAGCTGAAGAAGTGAATCTGAAATTTTTTCCTACACTTCCTGACCATTTGGAACAGAAAATTTCTACAATCAGAGAAGGGAGAGATCTAAGCAGGATAACACTGGAAGTTCTTTATGGAATCTTGTAAATATATGAATTAGAAATTATTCAAAGAAAATCATTGAGAGCTGGTCAAGGGCATGTTGTATATGGTTCAAGTGCTCTAATTGTCAATGAAATCTAGACCTCTAATGATGAGCCAAGATCCAAGACTCCAGTTGCCTCAACAAGTGAGCAAAGAACCAATGATTCACAGGAACAAGTCATTCTGGAATTGGAAGAAAATGAGTTCTATACCCTGGATGAACTTGATGAGCTTGATCAGTCAATGGCCTATCTGGCAAGAAAGTTCTCTAACATAAGAGTAAAGAATCCAAGATTCTTCAAGGGTAAAGGACAATCATTCAACAAAGAAAGCAGCTGGAAAGGAAAAGGGAAGTACACATCTGATAGCAAAAATAGTTACAAAACTGGATCTGTTGACAGATCAAAGATAAGGTGCTTTAACTGTGATGAACTAGGCCATTTTGCTACGGAATGTAGGAAACCCAAGAAAACAAAGAAAGACAAAGCTTATCTTGAACTTGAAGCAAAGTATGAAGCTCTTCTGAAGAAACAGCAAAGCAAAGCTTGTATTGTAGAGGGAAAAAGTTGGGATGATTCTGATAATGATGAAGATTAGGGAGTTGGAAATTATGCACTAATGGCCTTGGAGCAAGGAGAGCCATCCTCATCAAAATCACAGGTACCAACTTTCACTACCTTTGATTTAAATATGAGTCAATATAAGGAAACTGTAGAGAAGATGAGCACAGAAATGTTTCACATACATACAAGTATGGTTGTTGTTAATGAAGAAGTTAGAAAACTGACAAAGATAAATGAGAAGCTTGAAAATGAGAAACAAGAAACTGAATTGTTTTTGGTAGAGCTTAAAGTTGTAAGACAAGGGAATGCATATCTCAAGAACAAGCTCAAGTGTGCAAGTGAGATTGAAGTAGTGTTAAGGGAGAAGCTGGAAAAGAATGAGCTGAAGTTGAAGTCCTTCAGGAATGCATCTGAGTTTGTTGGACAATACCATGAGAAAAACAAGCCACGTGCAAATATTTCTATTGGTCTTGATTATGATGCCTTGAACAGCAAGAAGAAAAATATAGGTGACAAAGGGAAAGCAACAGAAAATAAAAATGTTCCAACAATCCTGAAAAAGGTTGATTCACCTATGTTCAAGGCATGTGAAGTTAACTTCAGTGAAGAAGAGTTGATTATCAAGCAAAAAAATTGTTGATGAAGATAATGAGAAGAAAGATGTAGCAGTAACTCAATCTTTCAAAGCTGAAGAGAAGCTCATGGATAATCAAGGTTCCAAGACACCTGTCAAAGAAACCAAAACTGAAGATGCAAGAAAGAAAAAGAAAAATGGAAATAGGATAATAGGGATAAACAAAAGCGATAATTTTGCTTATGTTGCAGATGCTCCAAGAAAGAAATGTGAAAAATGTGGCTCTGTGAATCACCTAACTCACCTTTGTAAAAAGGTTATTAGCAAGACAGTTGAAGGAGCCTGCAAATCAATGAAGCAGATGCAAATGATCCCTACTCATTCTGTGACAAGTTTGACTGCATCTCTTGCAACTTTAAAGTGATGAAAAGTTGTCACAAACTGAGAGTAGACCTCAAGGAAACAAAAATTGGGTCTACAGCAGATAGGGAAAATGCACAATAGTCATTGAATTCTATTTTATCTAAAACAACTCATTATACTTCTGTTAAATCAGTTAACAAGAAGAAAGCACCCAACACTGCTTGGGATGCTAAACACACTTAATACTCATTGTGTGCAGGAAAAAATGGAGAAGGTCATATGGATCATAGACAGTGGGTGTTCCAGACATATGACAGGTGATAAGGCCCTGCTATCACAGTTTAAGGAGAAGGCTGGCCCTTTGGTGACCTTTGGAAACAACAACAAAGGATTCACAATGGGATATGGCAAGATTGTTTCTGGAAATGTTGTCATTGATGATGTAGCACTGGTAGCTAGTCTAGAAGTGAATCTTCTCAGTGTTAGTCAATTTGCAGACAAAGGCTTTGAAGTTTATTCAACAAAGAATAATGCACTTTTATCAGCAAGAAAACTGGAGAAGTTGCTCTGAAATGAGCGAAAAAAGGAAGCTTGTTTGTTACAGACCTGGACTCAACAAATAAGGATGGTATTTGTTGCTTATACACCAAGGCATCAGAAGAACAAAGCAAGCTATGGTATAAAAGGTTGTCTAACTTGAATTTCAAGGCAATGAACACCTTGGTCAAAAAGGAGTTAGTAAGAGACATCCCTAATCTGAAGTTTAATCTAGCTTTGTTCTTGACTACTATGCCATTTTCATCCATCTTCTTTTTGAATACCCACTTGGTTTCAATAGGATTCTTTCCTTTAGGCTTGGGTACCAGCTTCCAAACTTTATTCCTTTCAAATTAGTTTAGCTCCTCCTGCATGGCTAAAACCCAATCAGGATCTAACAGAGCTTCTTCTACCTTTTTAGGTGTTCATTGCCAAGGTGTTCATTCTCCTTAAACAACATTGCCGAATGAATTCACAGTTTATGGCATAGTAGTCAAGAATAATGTTTGTGAAGCTTGTCAGAAAGGAAAAATGAAAAGATCAAGTCACAAGTCAAAAACTGTGAATTCTATAAGTGCACCATTGCAACATATTCACATGGATTTGTTTGGACCCATAAATGTCTTGTCAATTTCAAGGAACAAATATGCACTTGTGATGGTGGATGATTTCTCAAGATACACTTGGGTAGAGTTCATGCACTCTAAAGATGAAACTCCACACATCATAATTGAGCACATCAAGAAAATAGAAAAACATGCTGAAGATCATAATTGTGTAAAAAGATTAAGAAGTGATAATGGAACAGGATTCAGGAATGCAACATTAAATGAATTCTGAAAAGCAAAGGCATTGTTCAAGGATTTTCAGCTGCTAGAACACCTCAACAAAATGGAGTAGTTGAGAGAAAGAACAAAACATTAGTTGAAGCTGCTAGAACAATGCTGCAAGATGCCAAGTTGCCAACAAGTTTCTGGGAAGAGGCTGTTAACACTGCATGTTATACTCAGAAGATATATCTAATTAACAAGGCACATGGAAAATCACCATACTCAATCATGTCTAAGAGAAAGCCTACTATAAAGCATCTTCATGTGTTTGGAAGCAAGTGTTATATTTTAAAACACAACTCTGAATATGTGGGAAAATTTGACTCAAAAATTTTTGAAGCAAATTTTCTGGGATATTCATTGGAGAGAACTGCCTACAAGGTCTATGTGATTGATCGAAAGAAGATTATGGAAAGCACATATGTGACTTTTGATGATGACAAGTGTCCGGGCTTGGAATGTCTTGATGAAAATGAAGCTAAAGCCCTTGTATTTGAAAACCTCAATATTGATAGTGATTCTGATGGTGAAGATGAAGTCAATGCACAACAGATGTTGAATGAGGAAACTAATGAACAGGAAAATTATGGAAATGGAAGCTTATCTCAAACACCTGAATTTGATAGTACAAACTCAGGGGGGAGAGAGAAGAAGGATCTACAAGTCATACCATTGATGAAGAAAATGATGAAGGCACAAGTCAACAGACTCACACAAGGAAGAGGGATATAAGTCACACTAGAGAAGCAATTATTGGTGACCCTACTGCAAGTGTGAGAACTAGAAGTGCAACTGCTAATGAGTGCCTTCATATATGCTTTCTGTCTCAAGTAGAGCCCAAGAAAACTGAAGAAGCTCTAATGGATCCTGATTGGATATCTACTATGCAAGAGGAGCTTAACCAGTTTGAAAGGAATGAAGTTTGGGAACTAGTTCCTGTACCAAAGAACAAAAGTATAATTGGAACAAAATGGGTGTTCAGGAACAAGATGGATGAAAATGGTGTAGTTACCTCATTTGTATCCTCATTTGTTTCTGAAAGAAATAAGAATTTACAAAGCAAGAGTGAGCCAAAAATGCCCAGCAAGTATATAATTGAGTTCCAAGCATCAATATCAAAGGAAAATTTCTGAACAAAATCTTTTAAATAATTTTAGACAATTCTATTCATTTGAGGGAGTTGAGCGAATAAATATTGGCTGTTACCAGCCCATAATTATAAATCAAAAGTGACAAGCAATTCCCAGATTCATCTCCTGAATAATGGTATTCTCCAGTTTTAGAATCATATAACTTTTCGAGAGAGAATGCCATTAATGGCGATCAACAATAAATTAGACTGGACACTAGTTCGCACCTATATCCTGCTGATCAGCCAGGATACAGTGCAGATCTATATCTCACTATATAGATCCATTCGGGTAACTAGGCACTATCGCCCAAGGGTCCGGTCCATCCCCGGCCCATAGGATCCAGCTCATCACTGGCCCTCACCATAACCATCCAGCCCGTAGAGTATTTTGATGTCAAATCACTTTGATTTCAAAACACCCTAATTCAGGGTTCGCAAATAACCCGAAAGAATAGGTATTTGCTCAAGAGATCAATCGATAATATAGGAACAATAATGAAAGGAACTTGCATAATTAAGAGTAATTGCAGTGAAATATAAAATATTTAACTATTCTGAACTTAGAATAGGAATGAAGTAATTGCGGTATGTTATGAGAAAAGTTAGGAATACTTGCCTTGATAAGCTTTAATCACTATTATTGGTTGGTTTCGGTCCGAGTTGAACGTTCGGCTTTATCGTCTAACCGCTAACTTATCCTGGATATAATCTCAACACTCAGGTCCTTCGATTGGAACCTTGTTGAGCTCGTCGACTAACCACTAGATCATTCTTAGTTCGATGTCAATCCTCGGGTCTTCCGACTAGGACCTATAGGGTCGAAATACCCTAATTCAGATAATCGTTTAATCTTAACATAATATCATTATCACTTCTACCCATACGATTTCATAACCCGACTCATATTTATATGTATTATTGAAATACATATAATAATAATGGTTCACATCTTTGAAACTCGGTTCGGTATATATTTTCGGAAAGTTCGTATACTCATTGTTTTGAAAAATAGGGTAATCGATTATTTATAAAATATCTTGTCACGCCACGTAATTATGTTTCGTATAATATATTTATATAGTCCCGTTCGACATTTTCGATAATTGTAGGTTACGTCCCAGTATTTTCGGAATTAATTTTCCAAAAATCAGGCAGCGTCTCCTTTATTTAAAATTATTAATATAAAATTCCCATAATTTTTAAAGCATTTTTGGAACGCGCCTCGGACCCGCGTTTTAACGAACTAATGAATAAACACGCGAGTGAATAAAAGCCAGAAAATTACCGGAATAATTTTTAAAATTCTCGAAATATTCCAAACTTAATAAAATATGGATTTTATAATTTTTGAAAAATTCTGGAATTAAATACCGATTTTATAATTGACTGAAATCAGAAAATCATTTAAAGATAAATAATCAATAAAATATTGATTTCTAAATTTTATAAACACCTAAAAATAAAATGTAAAATTATAAGACAACAGAAATAATTTTAGAAATAATTTTAGCAATTATGAGAACAAATATTCAATAAAATCATTTTAAAAGCAAAATGAATTCATACAGCTCAATAGTTAATTATACAATTAATCTTTATACCCAACCAATCAAACACAATTAATAATATAGTAACACATAGCTGACAAAACCATCACATATTTTATTTATTTAATAATTCGATGATTACATTTACATATCGGATCCGAAAATAGATTATTTGGCGGTTAAGTAACTACAAAGACGATACAATTTATTATCAGATTTGGATAATTATCAAAACTGAGCTTCCTATAAAACACTTTATACGAAGATAAAGTAATATTATCTCATCTTTCGAGAATACGGGTTTTATCGATCTATAAAAATGATTAGTGTATCGAAAATTTTACACCGGGAGTCGTTCGGGTCAAATCGTACCTCGGATTGGAAAAGTCAAAATACGGAAAATATTCAGAATTTTCAGATTAGGTTAAGAAGGAGTTTTCGGAAAAGTTTCGGGTTGTAAAAATCCAAAAACGGTTGAAATGGGATAATTTCTAATTCTAAAAAGTAACTTTATAGTTACTTAAAAATAATTATTATTAATTTTATAAATCCTTATAAAATCATATAATAATCCAAAAATTACCAGAAAAATTACTAAAATTATCTATATTTAATTCTGGATAATTAAAATTAAAACATCCTAATTTTATCTTGTATAAGCACCCAAACTTCAATATCAATCATCATATAATTCACCAAAATTCATATAATAATTACATAATAATTATTTATTAATAAAAATAATTACACGATATATCCCGGATATTACACTTAAACATGGCTTTACTAGAGGAACCACAGACAAGACTCTCTTCTACAAAAACCATGGTGATGATATGATTCTAGTTCAGATCTATGTGGATGACATTATCTTTGGTTCTACAAATGAAAAGCTTTTCCAGAGATTTTCTAAGCTTATGCAGAGTGAATGTGAAATAAGCATGATGGGGGAATTAAGTTACTTTCTTGGACCTCAAGTTAGTCAAAGAAGTGATGGGATCTTCATCAGCCAAACTAAGTATATCAAGGACTTATTGAAAAAGATTGGTATGGTTGATTGTTCACCTGCTTCTACACCTATGTCTACAGCAACAAAGTTGGATGAAGATAGAAAATGCAAGAGTGTAGATATTTCAAGCTACAGAGGAATGATTGGATCATTGCTTGACTTAACTGCAAGTACACCAGACTTCATGTTTGCAACATGTTTATGTGCAAGATTTTAAGCCAGTCCAAAAGAATCACATTTGATGGCTGTAAAGAGGACTTTCAGATACTTGAAGGGGACTCTAAACTTGAGATTGTGGTATCCTAAGGGAACTAGTTTTGAAGCTGTTGGCTACACAGATGCAGATTTTGCTGGATGCAGGGTTGACAGAAAGAGTACTAGTGGAAGCTGTCAATTTCTTGGACAAAGACTTGTATCCTAGTATAGCAAGAAACAACAATCTTTATCAACTTCTACAGCAGAGGCCGAATACATAGTTGCAGGAAGTTGTTGTACTCAAGTGCTTTGGATTAGAAATCAGCTAATGGATTATGGTATAGTGTTACACAAAATTTCTATCATGTGTGACAATACTAGTGCTATATCTATAGTAGCTAATCCAGTTAATCATTCTAGAACAAAGCACATTGATGTAAGGTACCATTTTATTAGAGAACATGCTACTAATGGTACCATTGAGCTCATTTTTGTTCCAACAGAAAAACAATTAGATGACATTTTTACTAAACCTTTGGATGAAGCAACTTTCACTAGACTTGTAGGTGAAATTGGAGTGCTTAATTCTTCATCCTAAGGAAAGAACTCAGCTAATGTGTTGCAGTAGATTAATTTCTAGTAAATTAAAATTAATTTGATTTAATTGGAAATTAACTGAAATATAAATTATAAATATTTCAGAAATCTCTGCATATTTATTATTTAAAACAAAAATTTTAACTTGGAATTTTTCAAATTTTAAGTGAACTGCTTAGTTCTTAATTTATATCATTAATATGTGAAATTAACACAAGGCAGACTTAAAACTGTTCAAAAGTATATAGAGAAGTGAGTTCTCGATAAGTCTAATTGACTTATCGATAAGTCATTTTAAGACTTCTCGAATGAATTCTCGATAATTCAATTTACTGACTTCTCGAGTGACTTCTCGATAAGCTCTATTTTGACTTATCAACAAGTCATTGTAGAGTTCTCTACAAGTGTTAACTCACAGAGTTCTCTACAAGAATTATTTTTTGACTTATCATTAACTCAAAACTGAAATAATTTAATCTGATAAATTATTTTGGCAAAATTATTCTAATTTTATTTTGAATTTATTCAGCCCATTTTTGACAAACTGGGTATTTATTTGACATCTCGATAAGCTTATTTTTTAGTCTTTACAAGAATAAATGAAATGACTTATCGATATGTTTTTTATTTCTTAAAATGACTTCCCGATAGACTAATTCTAAACGTCTATTTTTGAGTTCTCGACAAGTCATTTGATTTTACTATAAATACCCAGACATCTCGATAGATATACATACTTACAATTTTCGAGATCTCAAGTGAGCTAGCTTTTCAATCCAAAACCGATTTCTCTCTCGTTTTCATTTCTTTATCACTAATTTCTTTTACCCACTAAACTTCATACTCATATCAATGGCAGCCAATAATAGTGTACCCTTCATCCCCAAGGAGACTAAATTCCTTGCATTTCTGGATACAAACCAAGCACCTGAGATTTTCCAATGCTTTGTTAAGTTCCTTTCTGAGACCTACTTTGTAGGTGCTCTTACTGCTAATCATGTGTTGTATTTGGATATGTTAGGGGATTTCTGGAACACAGCTACAACAAGGACAGTTGTGCATGAGAATCAAGCTACAACCATTGTGATAAACTGCACAATCAAAGGACAACAGGGGGAGATTCTTGACGATGATGTCAATAAAGGCTTTGGGCATTTCTATTGACAAACTGGTGGAGGCTCCAACTCAGGATGAGCTGTATGAATTCATGGACTTCATCAATTATTCGGAGAAGATCAACCTGGCCAGCATGAACAAGAAATATCTAAGGAAGGAATGGTCATTTCTGTTTGACTCTGTGATAAGGGCATTCACCTGTAGGAAGTCAGGGTGTGATAACATATCCAGTGTTGTCCAGAAGCTGGTTTACTCAATGGCCACCAACAAACAGATTAATGTAGGACGCTACATACTGGAGGAATTGAGCACTAGGCTAACAATGCCATTGAAATCAAGAGGTAAGGAAACTTTTCTACCTAGATTTATTATGTCAGCTTTAAACTATAAAGTTAATGACATACATATTCTAGAGGGAGTAAACAGGTCATTAATTCGCAACTGTAAGCAAGTATCTAAATTTCTATTTGGATCACTTCTTACTAAGAATAAGGTTCCAGTAAGTCTTAAGTTAACACCTTTCATGATTGAAAGATTTAAGACTTACCCTTATTCTATGCCAGGTATGAGAACTAGTGCAAGTCAACTTAGTGCAACAATAGTTCCTGAGCCTGTGGAAGCACAAACACAGGCACACCCACAAGAACCTACCCATGTTGAGCCTGTTCCTTCAAAACCATTAGTAGCTAGAAAACCAACCACCTCATCTCCTCAAAAGGATAAGGTGAGTAAAAGGAAGAGAAAGGAGGTAACCTTAACTGTTTTGACTAAAAGTGGTGAGGATCAAACAGAACCTGAGTCACCATTGGTCAAGAGATCAAAGAAGAGTAAAAAATCTGAGCTGACCACTCAAGCCACCTCTGTATCCTCCCAGCAGGATGTAGTTGTAAAAATGGGGACTAAACAGACACTAGATACATCCTCTAAACAGGGTGTGTCTATTGAAAAGAGCATTCACCCCTATGTACCATGTACAGAGTCTGCACGGCCTGCACCTGAAGCAAATCAAGTGTATGGTAGGAGAAATAAGGATGGCACACACAGTGAATGCACATCTTTTGAAGCTCCCTCATCCATTCAGGGGGAGCTACCAACACTCACTACTGAGCAACAACTTCTAATCTCACAAATCTCTTCACTACCTAAAGCACTTGAATCCAATTCTCAAGTGTAAACTAACTCAAGTGACTTGGTTCAAGTAACCTTGCTCACCACCCAGACACTACATTCAGATGGTGAGAGGCTACTAGCTGGGGTAGACCTTGATGACACCATCATAACTATAGGGGATTCATCAGTTTTTATAGAAGACCCTATGGAGATACTAAATGGACCTTCATGTGTAAATCAGTCTTCACAGACTATAAGGTTTGAGGGTAGTACTCCTGAGGGGGAGCTATCTAAATCCTCTCCAATTCAATTGGAGGTTCCTCATGTAGGGACAACTCCCCTCAAAACCCTAGCAGAAATTGCATTAGCAGTTGATGCTAGAAGTACAATTGCCAATGATCCTGCTATGGGGGAGGCAAGTTTATCACATTCAAGTGACAGTGCTTTGCAAGAAGCACAAGGATTTGAGACTGCTGCACATGACAGTAACCCAGTCAAATCCCCTCCAATTCAATTGGAGGTTCCCATTTTATGTGAGAAACAACAACTTGTCAAAACCATAGGGCAGTCTGTGAGTAAAACTATAACTTCAGTCACAGGTGGTTCTGACTCACAACCTTCCACATCTCAATCACACCTCATCTCTCAATGGCTCCATGACACTGAAAATCAACCTTCTACAATTGAAGATCTTAGAGTTGATCAACTTGGAGGCCTTGCTCAAATCTCACAACAACTACTCACATCCAACACGTTAAATCAGGACTACCAAGCTATCATGCTCTCCTACCAGGCTGATGTTGAAGATAATCAAGCAAAAATTATTGATGAATCTGGTCAAGATGCTAACTGTGATGCTTGGTTGGACAAGAAATTCACAATTGAGATGGATGTTGTGCTAGCTAAATTCAGGGAGGAATACATTACAATTCTGAGAAGCAATGCCAGATCCCTAAATCCACAAGAGGTGTATGATGCCATCAATGAGGTTTACAAAGCTCAAATCAAGGCTTTCCACAACTTTGGAAAAGCACTACAAATTACATTGAATGGACATCAAAACAAAGTCATGAAGATGGTCAGGGAAAAGATGGACCAAATCATCCCCTCTCAAACTGAGATCAAAAACCAATTCAAAATCTTCTCAGAAGAAATGTCAAGGTATGATCTCAGTGGGATTGATAAGAGTGTAAATCAGCTCAAAGAATCCTTTGTAGCCTTGCATAAGGTAGTTCAAGATCACATCACTAAATCCAATAACACAAGGTGGAAGTTGGATCAAATGCACATTGCAAGATACACTCCTTCACCTCTAGTCATGGATGAAATTCAGAAAGTTGTGCAAGCTACATTTGGATCATCTACTGCTCTCTCTATTACAAGCTCCTCTCCACAAGACCTTCAAACACTCAAGACACATGTAGCTTCTCTGGAAATATCCAATGCATCCCTTAATGCTCAAGTTCAGGCTTTGACTTCTCTAGTCAAGAGTCAACAAACAAACATCAAGACCCTGGTGGACTCTCACAAGCATCTCCAAATGCAAAACTCTGTTGCTTTGGGAACCATCATGGGGAAGCTCAACATCCCTCTACCATCACTTCATGAATGGATAAGGCCTGAAATTCCTACTCCCCTTCTCATGCCTGCCAACAAGACTAGAGGGAGATAGAGGCTAGGCTAGCAAAATCAAGATCATCTACTCAACATGTCCAAGGTGCTGAAAAGAGCTTAAGTCAAGAAGTAGATATTGATATGCAGAGGCTCCTTAAGGCTGTTGAAGGACCAAGTCTGAGCAGGGAGTTTGATGAATTGCTCAAGGATCTAAGGGCTTATCTCAACAATAACCTCTTCACCTACAAAAAGGCCTTGGACATGACAATAAATTCATTAAGGGTGATTTTGGTGACTAAAGATAATTTCCAAGAGAAGAGGATAGTGGTCAACATAAATGACTCTTGGGTAGATAGATGTATGCAGGTGTCCCTCAATTATCTTATCTCAAGGAGAGCATCTTAGTTGGATATTCTGATAAACAAAGTTAGAGTTGTGATCCATGAAGACACTCAACTGTTAGTTGAACTGAAAAATGCTTAAATGGCAGCTTTTCCAGAAGCATACCTATAGCCAAACAAGGGAATAACATACATCTGTCCTACCACAAAGCACTTCAAACACTTTCAAATTCCTAAACGGTATGTCATGGCCAATAAAAAACTAATCATGACTCTGGAAACTGCCTTAAAGGTAAAGAAGAATAAGACTTTTGAAGATGAAGAGATGATTAAGCTGTTGAGGAGATATCTAAAGGATGTTGAGGCCAACTTGCCCAAAACTCAAATCAACAAGGATAATTTGGATGATGATGAGCAGAAAAAAGATGATCAAAAACCTTCTGGCTTAAATCCAAGTCAATCCGGTAGGGCAGCTGGAAGCAAGGGTGGAGAAAAGAAGAATGATGAGAAGAAGAGAGGGAGTGAGAGGAGAAGCAAGAAGAATCATGATGGCTCAGAACCACAACAAACCCTAAAAATCCAAACAACTTTAGCTCAACCTTCAAAATCAACAACCTCAATCATCAAACCTTCTCTAACCTCTAAGCCAAATTTTTAATACAAACAAACTGCAAACACCTTTCTTAAAACACCAATCACCTCAAACCAAACCTGTCTCAAGAAAATCACTACCTTGCCTTTAGACAAGCCTTCACTCAAAATCAATTTCACGTCTGTTGGGAAGAAACCTAGAAAAGTCAAGCTTACAGAAAAAGTAGAAGTCACTGAAAGGGCTCTCTGGAATTATTTCAAGCAAAATGAATTTCTACCCTTAAATTGGTGCATCTCATATAAAGAATATTTTCAAAAACTAGGTGAGGAAATAGTTAGAGTATGGGTTATATCTTTAAAGGAAGTCAGAATTTATTATGCAGGTGGGTCCTTCACTTTCCTTGGATGTGCTTTAATGGATTCTCTCTCACAAACAGAAATCAAGAGAGTGATAAGTTTGTTAAAAGACAAGGATACTACTACAAGGGCATGGAGATTAGTTTTGGCTGAGTGGTTGATTGAAAGGGAAGAAAGAAGAAAAAGAAATGAGGCTGAATATGAGGAAAGAAAAAGAAAGTATAATGAAGAGATTGAAATGTTCATGAAAAGATCAGAAGAACTCAAGGCTAAAGGAATGAGCAGAATTTCAAAAGATGGAAAGTTTCTAAACATCAAAGCTGGAAAATTCTCAAGATTTAGAATTGATTTACTAGACAGTGGTTATCCAAAGGCAGACATGATCAAACTAGTAGAAGCTCTAAGTGGGACACCTATTGTAGAAGAACTTGAAATTCTTGTTTTCTTAAAGGATCTCCTTAGGGAAGAAATAGAAGCAAAAACAGTTTTTACCTGATGCTTGTAACCATTTAGACTTTGTAAATCTTCAAATGTACAATTGCTATAATTATGACAATTTTTATATTAGTATTATTTTCCATTTTTAAACTTGGGGTTAGTCTTGTTAACAGGCAAGAATTTATGTTAAGCAACCTTCTCACAAATTGGGAGAGATTATTCGGCAACACATGCTTGTACTTTAACAAGACTAAGTCAAATTGACAACCCTAAGTAAGTTGTATTGTAATCTTATTTTTTATTTGTACTTGTAACATTTAAAGTCTGTAAAAATGCCAAAGGAGAAGACTTGAGTCTTTTTCTTTGAACAGTATCAAACCTAAGAATTCTATCTGGAAGAAGATCAAGAAGATCATGCATCAGAAGAATTATGAAGAAGCTTGGAGTTGAATAAATCTGTTTTGGGAAAAATGTTCTAAGTCAAGATTTCTACAAGTCACAAATTTAGTGTTATAGAGAAGTCATTCGAGAACTCCAGAATGACTTATAGAGAACTCAGGAAAGCTACTAGAGAACTCAGAGATATCGACAAGCCAAATGGAAGACATGAAGATTGGAGATATCGATAAATCATTTTATCACTAGATAACTCAGAGTTATCGACAAGTCAAAATTTATTGGAGAACTCTGAGTTATCGATAATTCAACTTTCACTAGAGAACTCAGAGATATCGACAAGCCAAAATTTACTAGAGAACTTTGAGTTATCGACAAGTCAAATTTGACTAGAGAACTATAAGTTATCAACAAGTCAATAAGTCACTAGAGAACTCAGAGATATTGATAAGGTAAAGTGAAGATATGAAGATTATAGATCTCGATAAGCCAAATTCTCTTATAGAGAACTCAGAGACCTCTACAAGTAAAATCATTTATGGAGTATTAGAGATCTCGATAAGTCATTATACTTATCGAGATGTCAAGACCTCTCAATGCCTAACTGGAGATTTCGAGGTAAAATCTCAAAGTACAAATTGCAGACCAGTTCAATATCCAAGATTAACAATCAAGAAACAATCCAACAAGTTGGATTGACAAGTCTACAATAAGCAGCTTGAAGAGTGTGCAAGATCAAGGGTGAAGATTAACTGACAAAGAAAGATCAAGATTAACACAGTATGCAAAGATATGCTAATCCACAAATGGAAAATATACTTTTCCTAAAATGGAAATGATTAGTGACAATTTACTAAATTGTATAGCATCTCTTATTGTACACTGTGTAAACCAGCAGTTAACTAGAATATAAAGCTAACACTGGTCCTTTGTTAGTTGATAACATTTTAGATCAGGAATTCTTGTATTTCTCTCAAGAGGAAGCTAAGCTCTATATCAACAAAGAGCCTAGAAATTTTGTAGCAAAACATTCTTAATTTTAATATAAAATTAAGTGAGTTTTGAAAGATCTGTGTTATTCATAGCTGCATGTTTAACTTCTGTTATAACACATCTTACTACAAGATTTGATTTACTTTGTTCAAAACCAAAATAGTTCAAGAAAAGCATAAAAAAACTAAAACACATTCACCCCCCCCCCATGTGTGTAATTCATTACCTAACATTATTCCCAAACAATCTAAACAAGAATTACAGAAGGGGGTTGAATATAATTTTGGCTTCTTTTTGGATTTTAAGAATGATTCTTCTACCAATGAATAACTATGTTTGATTTGCAATGGTGCAAAATAAGAATATAACAGAAATCAAATCACAAAGCAATTAAATACAAGTATTTAAAAACTTTCTGGTGGATTGAACTTTTCCACCAGAGATATATATTAAGTAGAGAACTCTCGGATACAAATAGTACACAGCTGCTTACAAGTTGAACAACAGGAACTACAAAGAAATTCTTTACAGATTTTGCTTTATCTATTTCTCTAGTTTTTGCTTACTAACTTGGATACAATTTAACTTGCTACCCTTGGTTTATATATCACCAAGTTACATGATAAAAAGACAAGATAATATGACAAACTATATCTAGTCTAACTTCATGATGTTACACTTCTCTTTCTAGCATCTTTGAATATCATTTGTTTAGCATGGAAATGGAAATGCTTTTTTGTTCTCTAAATCCTTCAAACAGGCTGCCACATTCCATTTGCATACAACCAACGCATGTGACTGTCAAGTCACTATCAACTGCTCTTTTAAATTTGAACATCTGTTGGAACTTAGATTGATCATCCGTTGAAAATTTGTTTGATCATCCGTTAAAACTCTGGTTGATCATCCGTCGAGACTTATGTTGATCATTCGTTGAGGCTTCGTGAATCATCCGTTGAGACTATCTTCTTGATAGTTAACTTTACTTCATTTACACAAGATTACAAGGCATCTAATATTTACAATTAACCATCCTATCTTGCATATCAATCTAGTAGTTAACATGACTTGAACAATCTATAACATCTAGTTCACTAAGCCATCCAAGTATGCAGGATTGTGCTACTAGTCTTATTATTACATAAGCTACTCTTTCAACGGATGTTGAAATAATCATCCGTTGAAAGCTACAAATTCACTTAAATAAAATCTACTTAATGTTTTGTTCAAGTTATCATCAAGTACACAATATATTCCTAACAATGAAACTCAACCAAAATTTACCGAGAAGCTATGATTGTGACAAGAAAGGATAATGAGAAGTGGGCCTTTATTATATAACAAGAAGAATTAGATATGTCTAAAAACTTAAGAGGATATAATTACTGATCGGATATGAAAAAGGATATCATTGGACAGGTAAGTAAATACTCAACATGGTCGAAAATGAAAACAGAATGGCGAGAATTACAATTTTAAAGTTTTCGGCTTGTAATTGACCCGAATGGGAGTAAGAGTTCAATATAATAAATTCTGGACGAGGATTATTAATAACCATGTAAGCCACAGTGCTATTTGGGGTTATGAGTTATAGGTAGAATAGACCTCATATTTTAATTTCGCCACGCAAGAACCCAAGATTTAATTTTGCAACTGGATTATTTCCAAAGTATTTTATGAAAAAAAAAGAATGAGCAGAGACACGACTTAAAATTATGAAGTTTACGGCTTGTAAATGACCCGAATGGGAGTAAGAGTTCAGTATAATAAATTCTGAACGAGGATTATTAATAACCATGTAAGCCACAGTGCTATTTGGGGTTATGAGTTATAGGTAGAATAAGACCTCATATTTTAATTTCGCCACGCAAGAACCCAAGATTTAATTTCGTAACTGGATTATTTCCAAAGTATTTTGTGAAAAAAAAGAATGAGCAGAGACACGACTCAGAGTTCTCAAATCAACAAGTAGAAGACGGGAACTATGCAGACTGTTGAAGATAAGTCAAACGCTAAGGCCTATATTAAAGGCAGCTGGGAGAATCGCCTATCGTTTATAGAAACTTCGTGCAGTTACACTTACCTTTTATGAATAAGAAAAAGAGCCACCGATATCCCTTACAAAGGACAAAGTGGAAAGATGAAGGACATCATTGTTAGAGCTGACAGATGGAAAAAAAGATCGTACATGCCCTTTAAAGACCACCGATAATAGCTCCCAATAACTGCAGACTTGTCTAAGGCACTAGCAAGAATAACGAATACGGCCTTGAATGTACCATAGTACTAGAAACATTATACAGGAAATGATTAAAGGAGTCTGACAAATAACGGAAGCTGAGCATACCAAGATTAAAAAATATATCAATCAATTGCATACGAAATGGTGCTTCCTATGAGATGGCAATGGGACCACGATGTGTCTGACATTAATACAGAAAGAAATGTTAAATCCAATGCTAAGCGTGTAACAGGAGGCGAGTGTATAGAAATATAATTAGATCTTCTTACATAAAACAATCGACAGAGATGATACATCAAAATGAGCAAACGTTAAAGGAAAAAACTCTAGCACTAGTAAGAGTGATGTAAGGGAACGAATAAGTTGAAGAATCATTCCAAACACTAGAAGATGCGCTAGTAGTCCATGTTTTAGATTTTAAAGGAAGACAAAGTGACCAGTTGACGTTAATTAAATCACAACTATAACAAGTTATCACGCTAGCATTGGAAAGGGCCACAAAACTTTTGTACGGCAGGAGAAATTGTTCTCCGTTATGTTAGGATGAAGTTGGAGAACAAAAGATTCTAGGGCCCGAATTGGTCCAGCAGACCCGAGAAATGGTGGGACTCATCAGAAAGAGGCTGATAGCGGCTCAAGACAGAGAGAATAAGTAAGCCGACCAGACCAGGAAAGATAGCGAGTATGAAGTGGGAGATTCAGTATTGTTGAAGGTATCTCTGTGGAAAGGAGTGATGAGATTTGGAAAGAAAGGGAAACTAAGTCCCATATTTATTGGACCCTTTAAAATCCTGAGGAGGATAGGACCTCCAGCTTACGAGCACGCCTTGCCTCCTAATTTGTAACAAGTGCAAGATATGTTCCATGTGTCAATGCCGAGGAAATACCATGTTGATGCGCGACACATGATAGAATATGAACAGGTAGACTTGTAACCAGACCCGAGCTATATTGAGCAACCGGTGAGAGTGATGGACCGGAAGGAACAAGTGCTGAGGAACAAGACTGTCAAGTTGGTCATAATCTTGTGGAGAAAATAAAATGTTGAAGAATGAACTTGGGAACTAGAGGAAACGATGAAAAAAAAATCCCCACCTGTTTTCTATTTGATTCCGGGACGGAATCTTTTTAAGAGGGGAAGACTGTAATAACCCGAATTTTTGGGACTTTTTAAAACACACGATGAATGGTAACCCTGATGATCGGGAAAAACATTTTAGCCCACGCTATGTTATGTATGGTAAATTGAGTTTCCGAGTCAATATTGTGATTCTACGTACCAAATGTGTGTATGTAAAAATCATTAGTTTTCGAAGAATACCAACTTTGTAAAACGATCTTATCTTATGAACTATCAAGGAATACGAGAATCAAGTTACAATCATGAATCTAAAATTCTACAAGTTAAATCCCAAGTACAAGATTACAAAAAATAAAAGGATTAATAAGAAAGGGATTACCCCGCGAATCGCTTACGAGGATTAATCACAATAACGAATAAGCGACCAAGCGAATACGTAAGTGAATAAATAAACGTATCAAGCCCATGAAACTTCCCATGAAATCCATGCAAACTAATTAGTATGAAATGAAACCAAGGATTAGTAATTAAATAGTAAACATCTAAGAAGCGTAGTAACTAGTTTGAGTGAATAGTAAATGAACATAGTAGTAGTACTTGGCTAAGGTTATAGGCTTTGACAAAGGACCATGCGACAAGATTTGATCAAAGATATGTATATCTAGATAAATACACAAAATCAACCACACTTATTCAATAATCAAGCAAGCAACAAAAAATTTCTCTCTTTCTTCCCATCAAAGCTCCATTCGGCCCTAATAGTAAAACCAAAAATCCAAATTCAAATCTCAAGATCAGGCATGGATAAATGTTGCAATTAATTTCCAAGCTTCCTCATCATCAAACTAAGGTAAGATAAATCTTTCATAGCTTTTCCTTGAGGTTTTGATGGTCAAATAAAATGATGAAAGCGATAATGAATAGTGTCAAATAGTGACTTTTGTTGATTTCTTGAATTTCTTGGAAAGATCTAGGTTTCTTAAGCACACCAAGGACTCACCAATCATCATCCATCTGGAAAAGAACCTACCAAGCTACCAAGAAAGGTACAAACCTCCATTCAAACTTTGTTTAAGCTTTAAGTTTCAAGAAAAGTAAGTGTAATAACCCCAAAGTTTTGAACTTTTTGTAACCCTTATGAATAGTGTTTTTGCTGATATTGCTGAATAAAAAAACTTTTCATGTCACACTATGTAGGGGTTCTTTTATGGATATTCTGAGATTTTATTGGTACTCTATATGATATATAAGTGTATGTAAAGATCGTCAGAATCCAAATTTGAACCTTTTGATTTTTCCCGAAAATCCACCAGATATCGAAAGAATTGAGTATAAGGTAACAGGATAAAAAGGATTTAAATTCAAGAATTTTAAGAGAGGATCATAAAAGGAATATAATGTATTGAGAAAGGTTAAGGGAACCTAAGTAATAAGATCCCGGGTATGATCCCTCAAACGATAAACGAAAACAAAAGTTAAGCGAACCGTATAACAGATCAGCGGTCATTAGCCAAATAATTAAAAGATAATCAAAGAGATTAGTGAGGATGATGTCATCAAACCAATAAGAAGAGGACAAAGGAGGGAGGGTGACATCACATGGTGACATAAGCATGACCAAGCAAAGTGTGTTGTTGGTTGAATTAGAACCACACAAAAGTTACCAAGGTAAAAGGGTAACAAAACAAAACAAATCAAAAAACAACCAACCAAGCCAAAAACATTTCATTTTCACCAAAACCACAAAATTTTTTCATCTCCTTCATCAAAGCTCTCGGCTTTTCTTCTTTTCCAAAGAAAGAAAAATCAAAATCCTAGTTCCAAGTTTTGTTAAATTGCAAGGTAATTATCTAAGACTCCGTATGTATAGTTATGGATATCCTATAAGTTTGAGCTCCTAAATCATTCACAATCTCTTCCTAAAAATCATGGAAGAAGATGGTGAATAGTATTTTTCAAGAACTAAAAATTTTGTTCTTGAAGTTTTGTTTAGATTAAGCTTGGATAAGGACTTTAAGGGTGATTCCAAGCTAATTACTTGATTCTCCACTCTCCAAGGAAGGTATAACCCCTCCAAACCCTAACTTTATTTGAGTAATTAGGGTTAGTTTTGTTGTTATAATTCATGAGAGGCTTGCTTGTTGTGAATGTAAAGATTAGTTGGTTTTGTGAAGTTTTTGGAGTGGTAGTTCTTGGATTGTTGATTAATGAACTTAAGTGTAGTTTAAATTCATGTTTAAGAATAGTATAAATTGATAATTTGGAGTTGTTGGGGCTGTTATGATGAAGTATGGATGGAGTTTTGATTGGGATGTTTATTGTGAGTTGATTGTGAGATGATTTGGAGTGGTTTAAATTTGGGTAATCGCGTAAACATAGTCATCGTAATGTCCGATTTACTTTAGGCTGTTTTTGTTCTTAATATTAGGACTCGTGAACTCACTGCTAGTTTTTGACCATTGTCATGATTAGATAGTTCATGTTAAGAGCTTCGTTTTGATATGTAGTTCGTTTGATTCCGATGTACGGTTTAGGAGAAACGACCGTTTTAAGTAACGGCGTTTCGCGAACGAATCATTACCCCTCGCCTTACTTTGAAACATAGGTTAAAGACCTAAAAGGACTAATTGGAGTATGAAACATTTATGTAAAGTGTATTAGGAAGTTGGTAAGACACTCGCGAAAGAATCTCCTTAAAACTCGTAATGGTTAATTTATTAAAAATAGTGGAGCCGAGGGTACTCGAGCGACTTAAGAGAATCAGTAAACGCAAAGCGAGCGTTAGAGTCTAAATTGGTTAAAGTATAGATTGATAAGTGACTTTGGTTTAATTCTAACTTATATGTTATTTATAGGTTACCAGACTCGTCCCAAGCTATTTGTAACCTCCAGTCGCTCAGGCAAGTTTTCAATCCGTTATACTGTTGTTGTGATGTATACATTTGTACATGCATTATCTTGTGATAGATGCATAATGGTTATTTAGCAAATTCTTGCGATATATTATAGCATGTGATATGATATATATGCATGCCTATTTCGTATTCTTGATACATATATCTGCTGATACAGTTGATAATACCTATGCTAGAGATAAGCGGTAATTTGCATATACCCTTAGTATAGGGGACCCAAAGGTGAACATTTTTCTAAAACCGGGAGTCGATGCTCCCGAGTATAATATATATATATATTTATATATATATATATATATATATGAATAGTTTTTAAAACTATGAATCAAATAAGGTTTATTCGATAACTTTATTTTATTAATGAATATTATTTTGAATATTCATTCGAGGACATATGACTCCGTTTATTTTATTAATGAATATTATTTTGAATATTCATTTGAGGGCTTATGATCCCGTTTATTTTATTATTGAATATTATTTTGAATATTCATTCGAGGACATATGACTCCGTTTATTTTATTTAATGAATATTATTATTTGAATATTCATTCGAGGACTTATGACTCCGATTATTTACTAATTATTATTCTTTATTTTATTAAAGAATAATGTGTCGATAATCAAACTCACTTTTGATTATTCAAATAAAGATCCTACTTTCGTATAAGTATATTTTTGGTTATTTAATATTCATTTCAATTATGAGTTTTAAAACTCCTACCTCGACTATTTTTATAAGGATCACCCTTATAGGAATATTATTTAAATAATAATATTCAGATATTTTCTAATATATCGGGACTGATTTATTTTACTAAATCAGCATTACTCCAAACATTCTTAAAAATGTTTTCGAGTCTTCAAAATGATTTTTAAAGGTTAGGGCGGATCCCAAAACTCATTTTTATATTTAAGATCTTCCTTTTAAAGGGGATTTAAATATTCGCTCAAAACCTGAGGGATCCGGCTCTGTGGTGTAATTTATATTCGCAACAAGGTTGTTGTTTTGATAAAAGAGTTTTTGATTACTTACCCAACACTCGGGAAGTAAAATTCTTGGAACAAGTTAATCCATTAACAGGCATCGCCTGGGAAATATTGGTGAGTTTTTCTTTCCAACTAGATACGACTTCTTGGTGGAGCCGTATCAACAAGTTTCTACTTGGGGAAAGCGGGGACGAGCTTTACATTTCAGAGTCATGGATTTCATCTGAACTAGGAGTGGCGTAAGTGGTCGAGTGGCACCGGCCCAACCTAATTATATTGGCCCAAATGGCCTGGAAGTTCCGCTAAGACGGTCCATTCCTTAGGAGTCCAGTGTTCGGTTGACAAGTAAATCCGACAGGTTCTCCTCTACATATAGAAAATGGTGGGGTTGTACTACTGCGACTAATCATCGTAAGTGGTCTTCCTAGCGCGACAAACTCCCGTAATAAGTTCATCATCCAGTTGGATAATTCTGCAACACTACCCGTAGCTTTTCGATCAAAAGGCTACAAATAGGTGGTTGCCGAAGCATTGACAGGGTCAAACAGTTATAATGGTGTTCCCATTGAATGAAGTATCTCGTAACTTCATTTCCTTTAAAAATATTTCAAAGATTGAATCTATTCAAGTTTTAACTTGTGGTCTCATCTATGGGATGACCTTTTGAAACTTATTATACTTGGAACAGTAGTAGTTCAAATAGATTTCTAAAAATGATATAAGTATAGTGAAGTATTTGGTAACTTCATCCCTTGTTTTTGCTTATATCCAGTAAGTAATTACCTTACACTTGATAAAGGATTCTAGTAAGTTATCCATTTAGATACTTGCATTATTGTTTACACTATATATTATCTTGCGAGCTGTAATGCTAACTCTTGCTTCATTTCTTCATCACACAACAATAGTTAGGAAAGATGGCCAGACTCAAGCAGACCCAGCACAAGCGCGTGGGAAGCGTCCCGCGTCTTCCCGTTGATATTGTAGCTGCTATAGCTGTAGAGATAGATCTATTGGTAGATCAGACATTCAACTTTTGGGAACCAAATATTGTATATTTATAACTTGTGGCAGATAATGGCAATTAACTGTAAATTAATCAAGTAATCATTTTGGGTTGTAATAACTTTTAAATTGTGGATTCAAGGACTTGTACTTATTTCAATTTCATCTCTGAGACTATAACGGGTTGTGGTGTGTGTTAGTGTGGGGTCATAGCATAAGGTTATTTATTATAATGAAGTGAAGTGATATTGTGGAAAGAAAGACCGTGACGACCCGGATTCCCGACCCCGGATCTGGGGGGTGTTACAGAAATGGTATCAGAGCGAAGCGTTATAAACCTCAGAGATGATGCGATGATGTAATAATAAACTCACAAAGATAATAAGAACTCTTGCCAAGTTCATGGTCAGACTACTTAAAGTAGCGCTAATAGTTAAAACCCTTACGGGAACCCTTATAAGTATCATGATAGTAACTTAGCTCGTTTAATGTGTAGGCACATGAGATAGAGGACCCTGAGATGTTCGAGCGTCATCATGATGAGGCAGTGCTAGATGCCGAGGATCAGGAGGAGCCTGAGATGGAGGAGGATGAGGAGGACCCCTCAGAGGAGTCAGAGACAGAGGTTGTTACTATTTCAGATGAGGAGGACCCGGATGAGGTCCCAGTGGATGAGGAGCGTGTCGGAGCTATGGTAGTGTACATTGGTACCCCTTTACCCACACTCCCGGTGGTCAGAGCTCCTACCCCTCCACCACTATCCTGGAGCCCATATGATGACAGCTCAGAGACCCATACTCCCGAGCCTAGGCAGACCGAGGAGGCACCCCCAGTGGCTCCGGATTCACCACCTCTCGACCCTGCCCATAGGCAGTCTTTGTTAGCTCACGACTATGTTCAGGATGTACTAAGGACCCGAGTAGCTGTTGCTGAGGCCCGGCTGGATGAGGCCAGGAGGGAGTTGGATGCGGAGAGGGCGGGTAGGCGTACCCGAGCTTATGAGACTAGGGCTACTATACCCCGATCCTTGAGGAGGGAGCTGACGGGGATAGAGCTCATGTCCCGAGCGAGACTCAGATCGCTCCAGGGGGACAGGCATGGTAGGATCTCCAGGCGGCAGGCCGACTATATCTTTCGTCGTGCGATGGAAAGGGTATGGGAGCTGACCCGCTCCGGTGTGTGATTCAGGACTGACGATGGGATAGTCTAGTTGTCTAGTTAGTCGAGGCCTTAGTAAGAGCCAATTTTCCGGGATAGTTGACTTGTATATAGCATCCCTTTTTCTGACTAGACAGATAGACTATTGTGTATCACTTTTGGGACAGATGGTTGTAGCACTGTTGTACTTTTGACCAGATCAAACTATGTATTTCTCGCATTATGTATATATTTGTTTCCTTTCAGTTCAGTTCCTTAGTGACGAGATCACTGTTTTTATCATTATTATTACTACACTTCTTATTAGAACTGTCATAAAATAATAGAATTGCGAGATACATTCTCCCCATTATAGAACTGTGCAAGGCACAATATTGTGTATGATTGTGACCTAACGTTGAATTTCCCAATAATTTTCTTATTATCAGTATCATGCCGCCAAGAAAGATTGGAACTAGGGCGAACCCTGGATCTGAGGACCAGGGAAGCCATAACCAGGACGATAGGAACCAGGAACACGGTGAAGAGGAAGACGAGGATTATGTTGAACAGGATGACTCCCTGTATGAAGAGGAGGAGGAAACATATGATGTTGAGGGATTTGAGATAGAGGCTGAGGAAGGAGAAACTGAGGTTGAGCAACCAGTACCAAACCCAGGCATGGATCCCATAGGCCAGTTCATGCAACTACTAAGGCAGAACTTGGAACGACAACCCAACCCACCCCCTCAAGGAAATAACAATGCTGTGGCAAACTCTTTCAGGGCTTTTAAGTCCCTTAAGCCCCCTGAGTTCCACGGATCAGCCGACCCAGTTGAGGCAGGGGCATGGTTAAAGGAAATGGAGAAATCCTTTGAAATTCTGAGTATCGATGAGGCACAGAATACTGTATTTGCTACCTACCTTCTGAAAGGAGAGGCTAACTACTGGTGGGAGGCCAAGAAAAACATGGAGACAGATGCTGGAGACAGATGCTATTATAACCTGGGAGAGATTCAGTCAGTTGTTTCTGGGAAAATATTTCCCGAGGTTTATGGAAAACCAGATGGAGCTCAAGTTCTTGGAGCTAAAGCAGAATAACTTATCTGTAGCAGAGTACGAAGCAAAATTTACTGAGTTATCAAGGTTTGTGCCGGAATTTGTGAGCACCGAGGAAAGAAAGCTAGGAGGTTTCAGCAGGGACTGAAACCGTGGATTCAGAATAGGGTGGCAATCCTTGAGCTTACTGATTATGCCACTCTGGTGCAAAAGGCCACAATTGTAGAAGCCGGAAGTGAACAGATGCAGAAGGAAAGAGAGAAAAAGGGAATAAAGAGGAAAAGCATGAGCATAGGTGGAGGTTCCGCAGGAAGGAGCTTCCCAACTAGATTTAATCGAGGAGCAGTGTCCCTACCGGGAAAGAACACTGGGTTTAAGCGGCCAATGAGTGTGAATGTGAGCCAGAGTGGCCAGAAGTCAAGAATGTCCTATTCCAACCAGTCTCGACCCCCATTGCCAGCCTGTAACACTTGTGGAAGGATGCATTCTGGGGAATGTAAGGGAAAGCCAGTAACCTGCTTTAAGTATGGGCAAGTGGGCCACTATTCCCACAAATGCCCTTCGTCAGCCCCTGCCGTTATTCCAACCACCACTTGTCATCAGTGTGGATGCCCGGGTCATTGGAAGAAGGAATGCCCAATGAACAAACCAGCAGCTTCAGGAGCCAGTAGGGTTGCCTCCAATAAGCCACCTACTGCGAGGACTTTCAACATGACAGTCCAGGATGCTATGAAAGACTCAGATGTGATAGAAGGTACCCTTTCTCTAAATTCAGTCAATGCAAACATTTTATTTGATTCGGGAGCAACTAAATCTTTTATATCAAAGGATCTTGCGTGTAAATTAAGACTTAAGGATGAACCCTTGATAGAACCCTTACAAGTAGAAATATCCAATCATGAAATTATTCCTGTTAACCAGATTCACCCCGCCTGTGAGTTAGGCATAGGGGAGCAATCTTTTAGGGTTGATCTGATTCATTTTAAATTAGGGGAGTTTGATGTAATTTTGGGAATGGACTGGCTATCTAGCAATAATGCTCAGATAGACTGTAAGGGGAAGAAAGTTAAGTTAAATATCCCAGGAAAGAAAGAAGTCATATTTAGAGGAAAGAGGCAGACGCAGAAATTTTTGACTATGGCCCAGGCCAGAAGGATGTTACGAAAAGGAAATGAGGCTTACCTAGCCTATGTGGTGGACACGCAGAAGGAGGTGCCCAACTTAGAAGATATTCCGGTAGTCAACGAATTTGAAGACGTATTCCCACAAGACCTTCCGGGATTACCACCCGATAGAGTGATTGAATTTGCTATTGAGTTGGCCCCAGGGACGGTGCCAGTTTCAAAAGCACCTTACCGGTTAGCCCCATTAGAAATGAAGGAATTAGCTACCCAATTGCAGGAACTTTGGATAAGGGTATGATAAGACCCAGTGTGTCTCCGTGGGGAGCACCAGTGTTATTTGTTAAGAAGAAGGATGGGAGCATGAGGTTGTGCATCGACTATCGAGAGTTGAACAAGCTAACCATAAAGAACAGGTACCCGTTACCTAGAATAGACGATCTGTTCGACCAGCTAAAGGATGCTGTTTATTTTTCCAAGATTGACCTAAGAACCGGATATCACCAACTAAAGATTAAACCCGAAGATATTCCCAAGACAGCGTTCCGTACCAGGTATGGGCACTATGAGTTCTTGGTAATGTCCTTTGGATTAACCAACGCCCCAGCGGCTTTCATGGATTTAATGAACAGAGTATTTAAGAAGTACTTGGACAAGTGTGTGATAGTTTTTATCGATGATATTTTAATCTACTCAAGGACTGAGGCAGAACATGCAGAGCATTTGAGGATAGCTCTAGGAATACTCAGAGAGGAACAGTTATATGCCAAATTCTCGAAGTGTGAATTCTGGCGGAATGAAGTACAGTTTTTAGGACATGTGATCAATAAAGAAGGAGTATTGGTCGACCCCTCCAAGATAGAGGCGGTCTCCAATTGGGAAAGGCCAACCACACCCACAGAGGTAAGAAGTTTCATAGGATTGGCCGGCTACTATCGTAGATTTGTATAGGACTTTGCGAAGATCGCAGCCCCTTTGACACGACTTACTCGTAAGACAGAGAAGTTTGAATGGACGGAGAAATGCGAGAACAGTTTTCACGAATTAAAGAAAAGGTTGGTAACGGCCCCGGTGTTGGCATTGCCAGACGGAAAAGGAGATTTTGTGATATATAGTGACGCGTCGCACAAAGGATTAGGGTGTGTGCTTATGCAGCACGGTAAAGTGATTGCGTATGCGTCGAGACAACTGAAGGAATACGAGATTAGATATCCTACTCATGACCTTGAGCTCTCGGCAATAGTTTTTGCCCTAAAAATTTGGAGGCACTACTTGTATGGAGAGAAGTGCGAGATTTTCACAGACCATAAGAGCCTCAAGTACATATTTACGCAGAAAGAGCTCAACATGCGCCAGAGGAGATGGTTAGAGCTAATCAAGGACTATGATTGTGAAATTCTCTATCATCCGGGGAAAGCCAATGTGGTGGCTGATGCCCTTAGTAGAAAGGAAAGACTCAGAATGATAATGACTTCGGAAGAATTAATAAAGGATTTCGAGAGGATGGAAATAGAAGTAAAGGTAACCGGAACCGGAACTGAAAAGCTGTTTGAGATCTCAATACAGCCAGAGTTATTGGAAAAGATCAGATTGTGCCAAGAGAAAATAATGAATGAGGGCAGAGAGTCAATGACTGGAGAAGAGATCCATACTGAGAAAGATGATAAAGGGATAATGAGGTACTCCTACCGGATTTGGGTTCCGAAAGTTCAAGAGCTTAAAGATGAGATTTTGGATGAAAGCCATAGTTCAAGGTATTCCATTCACCCGGGAAGCACCAAGATGTATAGGGATTTGAAGGAATATTACAGGTGGCCCAACATGAAGAGGGACGTAGAAGAATGGGTAAGCAAATGTTTGACTTGCCAAAGAGTAAAGGCAGAGCACCAGAGACCTAGTGGACTTTTACGACCCCTGGAGATTCCCGAATGGAAATGGGAACAGATAGCCATGAATTTTGTTGTCGGTTTACCAAGGACGAAAGCCAACCATGATGCCATATGGGTGATTATAGACCGACTGACAAAGTCATCTCATTTCATTCTTATCAATGAGAGATACACAGTCGATAGACTGGTGGACATTTACCTTAAGGAAATAGTGACGCGACATGGAGTCCCAACGTCCATTATCTCAGACCGAGATCCCAGGTTCAACTCCAGATTTTGGAGGAGCTTTCAAGAATGTGCGAGGACCAAGTTAAATATGAGTACCGCTTACCATCCCCAGACGGATGGGCAGAGTGAAATGACCATCCAGACACTAGAGGATATGTTGAGAGTCTGTGCAATAGACTTTAAAGGAAGTTGGGATGATCACTTGTCGTTGATCGAATTTTCTTATAACAATAGCTTTCATGCTAGCATCGGAATGCCGCCTTATGAGGCCCTGTACGGAAGAAGGTGTCGATCTCCCTTATACTGGGATGAAGTAGGAGAGCGAAAGATGCTCAGACCCGAAGTGGTCCAAAGGACCAAAGACATAGTGGATCTCATCAGAGGACGGCTGGTAGCAGCCCAAGACAGACAGAAGAAATATACAGACCTAGCCCGAAAGGACAAGGAGTATGGAGTAGGGGACTTAGTACTACTAAAAGTATCCCCTTGGAAGGGGTTAATGAGATTCGGAAAGAAAGGAAAACAAAGCCCAAGATATATTGGACCTTTTGAGATACTAAGACGGATTGGGAAGTTGGCTTACGAGCTAGCCTTACCCCCGAACCTACAACAAGTTCATAATGTGTTCCACGTGTCAATGCTAAGGAAGTATCATCGGGATGCCAGACACATAGTGGAGTACGAGCATGTGGATATGCAACCAGATCTGACTTACATGGAGAAACCAGTAAAGATTATGGATAAGAAGGAGCAGGTGCTTCGGAACAAAGTGATCAAGCTAGTCAGAGTGCTATGGCAGAATCATAATGTGGAAGAATCAACTTGGGAACTAGAGAGCTCAATGCTAGAAAAGTACCCCCATTTGTTTTCTATTTGATTCCGGGACGGAATCCTTTTAAGGAGGGGAGACTGTAATAACCCCAAAATTTTGAACTTTTTGTAACCCTTATGAATAGTGTTTTTGCTGATATTGCTGAATAAGAAAACTTTTCATGCCACACTCTGTAGGGGTTCTTTTATGGATATTCTGAGATTTTATTGGTACTCTATATAATATATATAAGTGTATGTAAAGATCGTCAGAATCTAAATTTAAACCTTTTGATTTTTCCCGAAAATCCACCAGATATCGAAAGAATTGAATATAAGGTAATAGGATAAAAAGGATTTAAATTCAAGGATTTTAAGAGAAGATCATAAAAGGAATATAATATATTGAGAAAGGTTAAGGTAACCTAAGTAATAAGATCCCGGGTATGATCCCTCAAACGATAAACGAAAATGAAAGTTAAGCGAACCGTATAACAGATCAGCGGTCATTAGCCAAATAATTAAAAGCTAATCAAAGAGATTAGTGAGGATGATGTCATCAAACCAATAAGAAGAGGACAAAGGAGGGAGGGTGACATCACATGGTGACATAAGCATGACCAAGCAAAGTGTGTTGTTGGTTGAATTAGAACCACACAAAAGTTACCATGGTAAAAGGGTAACAAAACAAAACAAATCAAAAAACAACCAACCAAGCCAAAAACATTTCATTTTCACCAAAACCACAAAATTTTTTCATCTCCTTCATCAAAGCTCTCGGCTTTTCTTCTTTTCCAAAGAAATAAAAATCAAAATCCTAGTTCCAAGCTTTGTTAAATTGCAAGGTAATTATCTAAGACTCCTTATGCATAGTTATGGATATCCTATAAGTTTGAGCTCCTAAATCATTCACAATCTCTTCCTAAAAATTATGGAAGAAGATGGTGAATAGTATTTTTCAAGAACTAAAAATTTTGTTCTTGAAGTTTTGTTTAGATTAAGCTTGGATAAGGACTTTAAGGGTGATTCCAAGCTAATTACTTGATTCTCCACTCTCCAAGGAAGGTATAACCCCTCCAAACCCTAACTTTATTTGAGTAATTAGGGTTAGTTTTGTTGTTATAATTCATGAGAGGCTTGCTTGTTGTGAATGTAGAGATTAGTTGGTTTTGTGAAGTTTTTGGAGTGGTAGTTCTTGGATTGTTGATTAATGAACTTAAGTGTAGTTTAAATTCATGTTTAAGAATAGTATAAATTGATAATGTGGAGTTGTTGGGGCTGTTATGATGAAGTATGGATGGAGTTTTGATTGGGATGTTTATTGTGAGTTGATTGTGAGATGATTTGGAGTGGTTTAAATTTGGGTAATCGCGTAAACATAGTCGTTGTAATGTCCGATTTACTTTAGGCTGTTTTTGTTCTTAACATTAGGACCCGTGAACTCACTGCTAGGTTTTGACCATTGCCATGATTAGATAGTTCATGTTACGAGCTTCGTTTTGATATGTAGTTCGTTTGATTCCGATGTACGGTTTAGGAGAAACGCCGTTTTAAGTAACGGCGTTTCGCGAATGAATCATTACCCCTCGCCTTACTTTGAAACATAGGTTAAAGACCTAAAAGGACTAATTGGAGTATGAAACATTTATGTAAAGTGTATTAGGCAGTTGGTAAGACACTCGCGAAAGAATCGCCTTAAAACTTGATACATATATCTGCTGATACAATTGGTAATACCTATGCTAGAGATAAGCGGTAATTTGCATATACCCTTAGTATAGGGGACCCAAAGGTGAACATTTTTCTAAAACTGGGAGTCGATGCTCCCGAGTATAATATATATATATATATATATATATATATTGTTGGGAACCAGGGACTTGGGGTGTTACTACGTTTTACGATAAAGATTACGAAAAGAAGATTACCTTGTTAATGGTTGATTCCACGCTCTTCTATTGTATTCCCAAATTCCCTTGAGCGAAGTGTGGCCTCCATCTTCTCAAGTTATCCTCTCTTCTTGCTCCTTGGTGGCTACAATATGTTTTCACACAATTGCCAAGCAAGAAGAGAATAAGAATATATATAGGCTACAATAGGGACCATGGATAATTAGGTTGGGCCTTCTAATTACATCTTGAGTCTAGCCCAATATAATTAAATATTAATTTAATCCACTAAAGAATTAATATTTGCACTACCTTTCCTAATACCGTAATTTAATTAATTCAGTTCCAATATTATTTGCTTATTAAATTCCCCATGTTTAAAATATCATATGTCCATTAATTAAATAAATTACTGATAATTTATTTAATTAATATCTTTTATCCTTGATCAACCACTCAACCTTTATTTAATTATGCCAGAATAAATTCCACCTGCAGGGTTTCACATAATTAAATCTTTTTGAGCTTTCAAGGGGACATCATTAACCCGAATATTATCAGGACATGGATTCCTTCAATAAATAATATTCATCATGTATATAATTCCATCACCGAAAATATAATGATATAATTCAAAAGAATTATTTCATATATAAATCAAAGCATGTAAATAATATACACGTGTCAATTACTATTTCCGGATTAAGAACCTAAGCATTAATAATAACATAGAATCTTAGTTCTCCTTCTTAATCAGTATTAAGGGAACAATTCTAAATTTGATCCTGTTCAATATACACAAAGTATACTAGCATTATTTATTAGTCAATATAAACTAATCTAAATAATACTACAGCTATACCAGTGGATTGTCCAACACCACCTGTGCTGTGAACCTTATTATATTATATAACCGTATTTAACAATCTAATATTCTGTATCCCATTTGATACTAGATTGTTCACAATATATAATATTAGACAACATGTAAACATTCAAATGATTCTCAATTAAACTGGCCAGAAATAAATGTATATACTTCAAATAAATATTTTCAGTATACACTAACAATCTCCCACTTATACTCAAAATATTCTATGTGTATATCAGTGTTTATTTAATCCACTATTACATAAAAATCTATGTGTCCAACCATACAGCCTCCTTGGCAGCCTAAGAGGCCGCAACGTACTCGGCCTCCATGGTGGAGTCTGCAATGCATTTCTGCTTTACACTCCTCCATATAACGGCTCCACCTCCCAAAGTAAAAACATATCCCGAGGTTGATTTCCTCTTATCCCTATCTGATTGGAAATTTGAATCAGTATATCCCAAAGGAAATAGATCTGAGGCCTTGTAAATTAACATATACTCCTTAGTCCTTCTCAGGTACTTGAGTATAGGTTTTACTGCACTCCAATGTTCCTGACCTGGGTTCGACTGATATCTATTAACCATGCCTACAGCAAAGCAGATGTCAGGCCTCGTACATAACATTGCATACATTAACCTTCCACATGCTGAAGCATAAGGAACTGCTTTCATGCTCTCTATATCCTTAGGTGTCGAAGGACACTGCTTCTTAGATAGAGCAACTCCATGCTTAAAAGGTAGAAAACCTTTCTTGGAGTTCTGCATGTTAAAGCGAGCTAATACTTCATCAATGTAGGGCTCTTGAGATAAAGCCAACATCCTTTTCTTGCGATCCCTTATAACTTTGATCCCAAGGATGTATGCCGCTTCACCTAAGTCCTTCATGTCAAATTGTTTGAACAACCATGCCTTTACTGATGACAACATCTCAACATTGTTTCCAATGAGTAAAATGTCATCTACATATAGTACTAGAAAAACCACTGCATTACCTTCACTTCTCTTATACACGCACGATTCGCTTGGACTTTGATCAAATCCATATGACTGGAATGCCTGATCAAAATGAATATTCCAGTCTCTAGAAGCTTGTTTAAGTGCATAAATAGACCTCTTAAGCTTACATACTAGATGCTCTTGGCCTTCCTTAATGAATCCTTTTGGTTGCTGCATATAGATGGTTTCTTCAAGACTTCCATTAAGAAAAGTTGTCTTGACATCCATTTGCCAAATCTCATAATCGAGATGAGCTACTATAGATAAAAGAATACGGATTGACTTAAGCATGACTACCGGTGAAAAGGTTTCCTCATAATCGATACCTTCTTCCTGAGTATACCCTTTCGCAACAAGTCTTGCTTTCCAGGCTTTCACCTTTTTATCTAATCCCCTCTTTTTCTTGTAGATCCACTTACATCCAATAGGTTTTATACCTTTGGGTGGTTCCACGAGCTCCCAGACCTGATTAGAATACATTGATTCTATCTCAGATTCCATCGCCTTTTGCCAAAGATCAGCATCTTTATCTTGTACTGCCTCTTCGTATGTACGGGGATCATCATCATGTTCACCAGAGACCAAGTCTGAAGACTCTCCCAAAAACATGAATCTATCAGGCTGTTGAACAACCCTCTCACTACGACGAGGCACTGGTGCGGTATTAGTGACAGGTTGTACATTATGTTGTGGTTGTTCTACTTGTACTACAGCTTCATGGGTATTATTTGTCCCTCCCACTAGTTCCTCTAAAATGACACTACTCATGGGTTTGTGATTCATTATATATTCCTCCTCTAAGAATCTTGCATTGGTGCTAACAATGACATCCCGATTCTTTGGACTATAAAATAAATATCCTTTCGTTCCCATGGGGTAGCCTACAAACAACCTTACTTCTATACGAGATTCTAACTTAGTCGCGTTCTTATTCAGCACATGTGCTGGACAACCCCATATTCGAATATGTCTTAGACTCGGTTTACCCCCGGTCCACAATTCTAAGGGGGTTTTAGGAACCGACTTAGAAGGTACTAAGTTCAGAAGATAAGCTGCTGTCTCTAAGGCATGTCCCCAAAATGACTTGGGTAAATCCGAATAACTCATCATCGATCTAACACTCTCTAAAAGAGTCCGGTTCCTTCTCTCTGCTACACCGTTCTGCTGGGGTGTGCCTGGTGCAGTTAACTGGGATTCTATCCCATTTTCTGATAAATATTCCCTAAATTCTCCAAGCAAGTATTCGCCACCACGATCTAATCGTAGTGACTTGATACTTTTATTAAGTCGCTTCTCCGTTTTAGCTTTGTACTCTTTGAACTTATCAAAGCACTCAGACTTACGGTGTAACAAATAAACGTACCCATATCTAGAATAATCATCAATGAAAGTGACGAAATATTTATAACCACCTCTTGCTTGGATATTCATGGGTCCACATAAATCAGAGTGAACCAATTCTAACAGTTGTTTGGCTCTATTCCCTTTTGCCTTGAAAGGCCTATTAGTCATTTTACCTTCCAAGCAGGATTCACAAACTAGAAATAGCTCCACTGCCAATGAGCTTAAAGGCCCGTCTACTACCAGTCTTTGAATCCTCCTCAAGTTAATATGACCTAATCTCAAGTGCCAAAGATATGTTTGGTTCAAACTAGAAGGTTCCTTTCTTTTAGTAGAGTTTAAAGATGTGTTGTTCAATTCCCTAAATTGCAGTTGCAGTGCAGGTTGACTAGGATTAATTATATACAAATTGTCTTGCAATGTACCAGAACATATAATTCGTTTATTCATCATAATAGAAACATTACGATCCAAACAAACATTATAACCATCCAAAGCAAGTTTAGAAACCGAAATTAAATTCCTTCTAAAAGAAGGTACATAAAGACAATTGTTCAAAACCAAAATCCTATCAGAACCAAAAGATAAATGAATAACTCCTACTGCAACTACTGCTACTTTCGTAGCATCTCCCATGAACACGTATATCTCACCATCTCTAAGCATTCTGGATTGTTGGAACCCCTGCATAGTATTACAAACATGATCAGTGGCTCCTGTATCTACACACCAAGTGCTCGTAGATATAGCCGCTATAAATGTTTCTGTAACTAGAGAAAGAGACATACCAGTATTGTTTGTCTTCTTAGGAAGAGGACAATCCTGTTTCCAGTGACCTGACTGTTTGCATCTGAAGCACTTTCCCTTAGGCTTTTTCACACCACCCTGAACTCCAACTGCCTTCACAGCTTTCTGTGTCTGAGCCTTTTTCTTCTTTTTAATACCTTTCGGCTTAGAGGAAGAACCTTTCTCAGCCACATTTACTTGAACACTCTGCCAAAATAATCCTCCAGCTGCCTGAAGTTCTGTCAGCAGTTCCGCGAGACTATACTGCCTCTTGTTCATGTTGTAATTCAAGCGGAACTGCTCAAAACTCCTGGACAAGCTCATAAGGATAATGTCAATCTGGGTTTCCCCGTCAAGTTCAGCACCAAGGATCTCTATCTCATTCAGATACGACATCATCTTGAGAACATGATCCCTTACAGGTGTGCCTTCAGCCATCTGAGTGTTCATTAAAGCCTTCATGGCTACTTGCCTAGCAGCCCTACTCTGATCTCCAAAAAGTTCCTTGAGATTAAAGAGCATATCCGAAGCAGTGGCCATAGACTGATGCTGATGCTGCAAAACACCCGACATTGCTGCCAGAATGTAACATCGCGACATCTCATCAGCCTTAATCTACCGTTTATAATACTCTTTCTCATCTTCAGGAGCATCAGCAGCAGGCTGTTCAGGCTTGGGTTCATAAGTGCAAAACTTGTACTCCTCAGCAGTCAACACAATGTCCAAATTTCGTTTCCATTCAATATAGTTAGGTCCGGTAAGTTTGTTATCCTTAAGTATGGTGAATAGTGGATTAAAGCCCATTTTATCCTGAGAATCATGCATAAAAACATCACATAAATAAGGGTGCATTAATTATTAAGAGCTATTGATTCCTCTAACAATTATTTAAAATTAAATGCACTAACATCTAAACACCATAAGTTTCTGGTATACCACGATGTGTGACATGTATACCACCTAATTTTGTTTAAATGTTACTTCGGTCCTGTTACTAAACAATATGCCACGTTGTGGTGGACTATATTATTTTTCATAGCTAAGTGTATACCATCATCAAATCTTAAATTATTCGAAATCTAAATATTCGTAATTTTGCCTTGAATAGAATACTTCAATTCAATATTCATCAATGGTTTAATTTCCAGGTAGTGGAGGAGTCACATCGGTCTCGCTTAAAACCCACAGCCTTACAAGTTCGATGAACCCGTTTTTGACAAAATCGCCCCAAATCAGAAATAAAGAAAATCTGTATTTATTCCTTTTAAAATTTATTAATTTAAGAAGTTTGTTCTAGTAATTTCTATAACATTCTAGACACCATAAATTATATGCCACGATAGGTGACGTATATATAATTTATATTCGTCTTTATGTTAAATTACCTACAACCAATAATGGAGACCATGGGATTTAATTTCATATTAATTCTCTCTCCCACTTAGAATTTTTTTATTAAAATTGAGGAATTTTAAAATTAAATGGGGCCCTATGTTGTTATAATTATGTCTAAACATGCATTCAAAATACACACATAATTTTAGCAACATATAACATTTAATTAAAGCAATAAATAAAAATTATGTCCATGTCGTCCTAATTAAGTTAAACATGCAATTTTAAAAGAATTATACACATAATTAACGACACACATAATCAATAAATTAAAGCAATAATTAAAATTTAATGGAAAAAATTAAAATAAATTTTCCACTATTATGGCCCTTGAAAAAAAAACCAGCTCTCAAAAAAATCTGCCCCAAGCGCGCCCCGACGCCCCCAGCAGCCTCAGCAGCCCCAGCACCCCAGCAGCCCCAGCACCCCAGCAGCCCCAGCAGCCCCACCACCCCAGCAGCCCCAGCAGCCCCACCAGCCCCAGCAGCCCCATGTAATCACACAGCGGAACAAAAAAAACTACCGGAATTGATTTCCGATCGCACATAACTATTACAAAATACCCGGAACAATTACAAAAAAATAGATCTAATACAAAACTAATTTTGTAAAATCTATTCTAACACGATCAACCCTCGTGTAAATTACAACCACGATTAAACCACGTGGAAACCAAAACAAAAATTAACCACGATTAAACCACGTGGGATCCAAACACATAATTAAAATATACATAGCCATAATAGTGGATTAACAACCTGCATCAAAACCAATACAAGCAAAACACTATATACACACATATATAATTACGACATGGACATTATATCATAAAACATAGAACCCATTACCAGGCTCTTGATACCAATTGTTGGGAACCACGGACTTGGGGTGTTACTACGTTTTACGATAAAGATTACGAAAAGAAGATTACCTTGTTAATGGTTGATTCCACGCTCTTCTATTGTATTCCCAAATTCCCTTGAGCGAAGTGTGGCCTCCGTCTTCTCAAGTTATCCTCTCTTCTTGCTCCATGGTGGCTACAATATGTTTTCACACAATTGCCAAGCAAGAAGAGAATAAGAATATATATAGGCTACAATAGGGACCATGGATAATTAGGTTGGGCCTTCTAATTACATCTTGAGCCTAGCCCAATGTAATTAAATATTAATTCAATCCACTAAAGAATTAATATTTGCACTACCTTTCCTAATACCGTAATTTAATTAATTCGGTTCCAATATTATTTGCTTATTAAATTCCCCATGTTTAAAATATCATATGTCCATTAATTAAATAAATTACTGATAATTTATTTAATTAATATCTTTTATCCTTGATCATCCACTCAACCTTTATTTAATTATGCCAAAATAAATTCCACCTGCAGAGTTTCACATAATTAAATCTTTTTGAGCTTTCAAGGGAACATCATTAACCCGAATATTATCAGGACATGGATTTCTTCAATAAATAATATCCACCATGTATATAATTCCATCACCCAAAATATAATGATATAATTCAAAAGAATTATTTCATATATAAATCAAAGCATGTAAATAATATACACGTGTCAATTACTATTTCCGGATTAAGAATCTAAGCATTAATAATGACATAGAATCTTAGTTCTCCTTCTTAATCAGTATTAAGGGAACAATTCTAAATTTGATCATGTTCAATATACACAAAGTATACTAGCATTATTTATTAGTCAATATAAACTAATCTAAATAATTGTAACACCCCCAGATCCGGGGTCGGGGATCCGGGTCGTCACGGTCTTTCTTTCCACAATATCACTTCACTTAATTAATAATAATAACCTTATGCTGTGACCCCACACTAACACACACCACAACCCGTTATAGTCTCAGAGATGAAATTTAAATAAGTACAAGTCTTTGAATCCACAATTTAAAAGTTATTACAACCTAAAATGATTACTTGATAAATTTACAGTTAATTGCCATTATCTGCCACAAGTTATAATTATACATAATTGATTCTCAAAAGTAGAATGCCTGATCTACCAATAGTTCTACCTCTGCAGCTATAGCAGCCACAACATCATCGGGAAGACGCGGGACGCTTCCCACGCGCTTGCGCTGGGTCTGCTGGAGTCTGGCCATCTTTCCTAACTGTTGTTGTGTGATGAAGAAATAAAGCAAGAGTGAGCCTTACAGCTCGCAAGATAATATATAGTGATAACAATAATATAAGTATCTAAATGGATACTTATTAGAATCTTTTATCAAGTGTAAGATAATTACTTACTAGATATAAGTAAAAACAAGGGATGAAGTTACCAAATACTTCACTACACTTATATCATTTATAAAGCTACTTGAACTACCACTGTTCAAAGTATAATGAGGTTTTACCAGTTCATCACATAGATGAGACTACAAGATAAGATTTGAATAGATTAAACCTTTGAAATATTATTAAAGGAAATGAAGTTATGATATACTTCATTAAGTTCTGATATGTATATATATATATATATCCATATATACATCTTCTTTATACATTTCCTGAAAACCTCTGTCATGTAAAGTATGAACAGAGTTTGAAATATCCAATAAATTTGGAAAGGAAAAGAATTTGGCATAAACCAGATATCTTGCTGATCAGGCAAAG